>NC_072440.2:107793125-108098437 GCF_028878055.3 Symphalangus syndactylus | reverse complement strand
TCTCATCTTGAATTCCCACGTGTTGTGGGAGGGACCCGGTGGGAGGTAATTGAATCATGGGGGTAGGTCTTTCCCATGCTATTCTCATGACAATGAATAAGTCTCACGAGAGCTGATGGTTTTATAAGGGGGAGTTTCCCTGCATAAGCTCTCTCTCTTTGCCTGTTGCCATCTATGTAAGATATGACTTGCCCCTCCTTGCCTTCTGCTATGATTTTGAGGCTTCCCCAGCCATGTGGAACAGTAAGATCATTAAACCTCTTTCTTTTGTGAATTGCCCAGTCTTGGGTATGTCCTTATCAGCAATGAGAAAACAGACTAATACACCATGCACCCTCTGAAGGTTCTAGGGAAGAACTGTCCTTACCCCTTCTAGTTTCTGGTGGTGGCTGGCAGCTTTTGGCCTTCCTTGGCCTGTAGACACATCACTCCTATCTCTACTTCCATTGTCACATGGCTTTCTTCCCTGTGTGCCTGTGAGATCGAATTTGGGTCCTAATTCAGTATGACTAGATCTTAATATGATTACATCTGCAAAGACCCTGCTGTGGTTTAAATGTGTTTTCTCTCCAAAATTCTAGTTCAAATGTAATTCCTGTTGTGGTAGTATTAAGATGTAGAGCCATTTAGAAAGTGATTAAGTCATGTGGGCAGAGCCTGGATTAATGCCGTTATTAAAGAGGCTTAATAGAGTTCCCCTCTCTTGCCCTTCTGCTCACTGCCATGTGAGGACACGGCCTGATCCCTCTGGCAGATGCAGCAACAAGGCACCATCTTAGAAGCAGCAATAAAGCCCTCACCAGACACTAACCTGCTGGTGCCTGGATCCTGGACCCCCCAGCCTCCAGAAGTATGGGAAATACGTTTCTATTCTTTATCAATGACACAGCCTATGGTATTTTGTTATAATGCAAATGGACTAAGACATTAAATAAAGTCACATTCCCAGATACCAGAGATTATGACTTGAACCTATCTTTTTGGGAAACACAATTCATCTACAACACAGACTTGTGTGTATACAGCATGTATTCAAAAAAGGTTGCTTTGTGTGTCTGTGGGAAAAAGCTGGCTAGTCGATAAAATAAATAGTGCTGGAAAATTTGGTTGTCAATATATGTCAAGAAAATGAGGCTGCCTACCCAAGAGCACATTCCCCAGGGAAGAAACAGAATTTATTGAGGAAATCCTACATAGGCAAAATGTTAACAAGGGCATGATGCCCCCACTGTGGGGCAGTGCGTGGGGTTCCGTCATGGCCAACCATGAGATGTGATGAGGCTACTGTCTGGAAGGCAAAAGACGCATGATTAGGAGAAACCCAGGCCCTTTGCTGGGGTGATCAGGAGCTGGGCCCCATGCCTAGGGTGTAATTGTATGGCATGGCACACACATAATCTTTATCCCTGATCCACCACCTCAATGCTTTCTCAGCCACAGATAACAATCCTGCTCAGAAGATAAACTCCCCTGAATGAAACTGGTCCTGGACAAGTGAGCCCTTACCTCTCAATAAGAAAAAATGAAAAGAAATTAAATTCCTACTTAACATCATACTGAAATGAAGGGCAAGGGAATTACTGACTGAAATGTGAATGGCAAAACTTTAAAACTTTCAGAAAGTATAAGCAAATATCTTAACATCCATCTGAACATCAGAAAAAGGGTTTCCTACAGGTGATGAAAAGGCAGCGTCAATGTTGCACAACTCAGGATTAAAGCCAGAGCAGCTTGTTCAAGGTCAATTACACAGTTAGTGCACAGAAGGCACCATGGGGTCATCTAGTTCATGCGCTTGTCTACCACACGGGGCTTCCAATTTATGCCTGGACATGCAGAGTCATCAGAATTAACGCTCCTCAAGGGAACTTGTTGCTATATAAAAAATGATGATTCAGAACTTCCTTTTACTGAACTGAAACTTGCTTCAAGTTTTCCTCCAATCAAAGCTTTTTGAACCTCTACATGTGTCAGGAAATCCGATGAATAAGATGTTTTCCCTGTCCTTTAGAGGCACTCATATTAGCAGGAGAGACAGATATATAAGGAGGTAAATTACCAATAAAGTGCTGAAGGAAGCAATAGAAATCTCTGGAAAACAGGAATAGAGTATGGATATTAAATCAGAGAAGATCCATGGAGGAGGCAATATTTGTGCTAGCTTATGAAAGATAAGAACATTGCAATTTGTATGTGTGTGTGTGTGCGTGTGTGTACAGGGTGGTAAAAATGGATTTTCAAATATTTTGTCCCAATAAAACCTTCAGAGATTTGAAGGCAGTCATCAAGTGCCTGGAGATCTTGACGTTGTAAGCCAATCATGGCAAAAATTATAACTTTTTACTATCTTCAGCTGAAACATCCCTTCTTTGAACGATGACTTATGTGATTTGATTTTTTTAAGCATCTTCATTTTCTGTAAATACATAAACTCTATCAATCTCATTTTCAAAATTTAAAATTGCACTAGAAAAAATTATAAAGGAAGAAAAGGATTCCTCTAACGGCTCTGATCTGTTACAGTGTGGAGTGGGGTTGGCACACGTCAGCTGGCAGGAGCTCATCATGTCTGCCGTTTCCCAAGTCCACGTTCAGTGATGTCACTGAAGTCAGCCGTGGGCAGTATCACCCTGGAAATTAGCACACACTACAAATTAGAGCCTCTTTACCTAAACATCACTGCTAGATAGAGTAGCGCTGTGGCTCCCTCAGGTTATACACTTGACTTCCTTGAATGCAATTTAAGATAACGTAATCTGTTTTGTGAGGTTTCCTCACAATGTTCAGTGTTGACTCAAATTGAATTTCCTGTCAAGTAAGTAGTTTTTTTCTTTTCTCTCTCTCTCTCTTTTTTTTTTTTTTTTGGTATTAGCCTTTAGAATTAGGCAAATGTTCTAAATAAAAGAAAAAAATTACCTGCAATTGTTGATTCATTTCAGATCTGTCTGCTGCTTCTTTAAATTTTATTTTTAACTAAATTATACATGTATATAGTTTAATCACTTAGTGGTATAAATCTTTAAAGAAAACTCTGCAATTTCCTACTCCTTTCTGTTTTCCCTGCACTGGTGGCAAACTTTTAGCAGATTCCTTGGGCATTCATCTATGCATTTCTATTGCTTTGGCATTAATTACATCTCCTCCAAATTCATATGTTGAAACCCTTACCCTAAATGTGATTATATTGGAGATTGAAACTTTAAGAAAATAATTAAGTTTAAATGAGGTCATAAGAGTAAAGCCTTAACCAAATAGGGCTGGTGTCCTTGTAAGAAGAGGAAGAGATAGCAGAGCTGCTCTCTCTGCCATGTGAGGACAGTGAGGGGCACCCATCTGCGAGCCAGAAAGAGAGCCCTTGCCAGGAGCCAAATTGGCCAACACCTTGGTTTTGGACTTCTCAGGCTCCAGAAAATAAATTTCTGCCGTTTAAAACACCCAGTCTGTAGAATTCTGTTATGGCAACCTGAGCCAATGAAGACATCTATGAAACATGATTCTTTGGCCATCTCTCAGTTTTCCAGTTTTAGACACTGTATTAGTCCATTCTCTCACTGCTAATAAAGACATACCCCAAACTGGGTAATTTATGAAGGAAAGAGGTTTAACTGCTCACAGTTCTGCAGGGTTGGGGAGGCCTCAGGAAACTTACAATCATGGCAGAAGGGTAAGCAAACACAGTGTTCTTCACATGGCAGCTGCAAGGAGAAGTGCAGAGAGAAGTCAGGGAAAGCACCTGATAAAACCATCAGATCTCAGGAGAACTAACTCACAATCATGAGAACAACATGGAGGTAACTGCCACCATGATTCAATTACCTCCCACCGAGTCCCTGCCGTGATACATGGGAATCATGGGAACTATAGTTTAAGATGAGATTTGGGTGGGGACACAGCTAAACCATATTATTCCACTCCTGGCCCCTCCCTCATCTCATGTCCTCACAATTCAACACACAATCATGCCCTTACAACAGTCCCCCGGAGTCTTAACTCATTCCAGCTTTAACTCAAATGTCCAAGTCCAGTCTTGTCTGAGACAAGGCAAGTCCCTTCTACTTATGAGCCTGTAAAATCTAAAGTAAATTAGTTAATTCTAGGTACAGTGGAGGTACAGGCATTGAGTAAATACACCCATTCCAAATGGGAGAAATTGGCCAGAATGAAGGGGCCACAGGCCCCCTAGAAGTTCAAAATCCAATAGGACAGTCATTAAACCTTAAAGTTCCAAAATGATCTTCTTTGATAACATGTCTCACATCCAGGGCATGCTGATGCAAGATGTGGGCTCCCACAGCCATGGACAGCTCCACCTCTGTGGCTTTGCAGGGTATAGCCCCCTCCTAGCTGCTTTCACAAGCTGGCTTTGAGTGTCTGTGGCTTTTCCAGGTGCATGGTACAAGCTCTCTGTGAATCTACCATTCTGGGGTCTGAAGGATGGTGGCCCTTCTCTCACAGCTCCACTAGGCAGTGTCCCAGTGGGGACTTTGTGTGGGGGCTCTGACCCCACATTTCCCTTCTTCACTGCCCTAGCCAAGATTCTCCATGAGGGCCCCAACCCTGCAGCAAACTTTTGCCTGGCTATCCAGGTGTTTCCATACAACCTCTGAAATCTAGGCAGAGGTTCCCAAACCTCAATTCTTGACTTGTGTGCACCTGAAGGCTCAACACCATGTCAAAGCTGCCGAGGTTTGGGGTTTCACCTCTGAAGCCACAACCTGAGCTGTACCTTGGCCCACTTTAGCTATGGCTGGAGCATCTGAGACACAGGACACCAAGTCCTGAGGCTACACACAGCAGGTGGGCCCAGGGCTCAGCCCACAAAACCATTTTTTCATCCTAGGACTCATGGTCTGCATTGGGCAGGGCTGCTGTGAAGGTATCTGACATGCCCTGGAAATATTTTCCTCATTGTGTTGGTGATTAACATTTAGCTCCTTTTTATTTATGCAAATTTCTGCAGCAGGCTTGAATTTATTCCCAGAAAATGGGTTTTTCTTTTCTATTGCATCATCAGGCTGCAAATTTTCCTAGCTTTTATGCTGTGCTTCCTCTTACGTTTTTTGCTGATTAGAAATTTCTCTGCCAGATACCCTAAATCATCTCTGTCAAGTTCAAATTTCCACAGATCTCTAGGGCAGTGGCAAAATGCTTCCAGTCTCTTTGCTAAAGCATAACAAGAGTGACCTTTAATCCAGTTTCCCAACAAGTTCCTCATTTCCATCTGAGACCCCCTCAGCCTGGACTTTGTTGTTCATATCGCTATCAACATTTAGGTCAAAGCTATTCAACAAGTCTCTAAGAATTTCCAAACTTTCCCACATCTTCCTATCTTCTTCTGAACCCTCCAAACTGTTCCAACCTCTGCCTGTTACCCAGTTCCAAAATTGCTTCCACTTTTCAGGTATCCTTATAGCAGCACCCCACTTCTGGTATCAATTTACTATATTAGTCTATTCTCACGCTGTGAATAAAGACATACCTGAGACTGAGTAATTTATAAAGGAAAGAGTTTTAATTCAGTCACAGTTCTGAGGGCTGGGGAGGGGCCTTGGGAAACATATAATCATGGTGGAAGGGGAAGCAAACACATCTTTCTTCACATGGTAACAGCAAGAAGTGCAGAGCGAAGGGAGGACAACCCCTGATAAAACCATCAACCTTAACTACGTCTCATGTTTTCTCTTATAGAAATTTGTCTTTATCCAGAATAAACTTTGAGTCTTTTGCTAAGATACAACTGGAATTATCACACCCTACCTATATAGAGTGGAAACAAAGATGAGAATTTAACTTTGTTTTTGAACAAACATTCTACAAATTCTCCTTATTTTAACCACTCTTTGTATCTTCATTTTCAAAGGAAACTGGTGCTATTAATTTCTGAGTCTTCAGGAAATTCTCTGCACATTATGTTGCTTCTTAGCGTGTCATAGCAATAGCCAGGGGCCAGCATGGCCTCACCTGAAGGCGGGAAAAGAGGGAAAGAGCTGAGATCAGAGAGACAGTCAGGGGCAGACAGGGCAGGGTGTAGGCCAGTGCTTGACTTGGACTTCTAATGTGCCTGGGGTGGAGAGGCACTGAGTACTGATGCAGAAAAGAAATGTGATTTGGTTCTGTAAAGAATGATTCAACCTGCCCAGTAGAGAATATCTGGCACGGGGGAAAAGCATAAGCAGCGGAACTGATGGGCAGGCTGTGGCAGTGGTCTTGATGACAGGAGGGCCTGGCTTGGACTAGGGCATAGAGTGGAAGAAATGAAGATTTTTTGAATAGCGAGTATTTTGAGTCAGAGTCTCGGGGATCTGATGACGTGGAGTTCAGACAGAGACATCAAAATAACTGACTCCCAGGTAGATGACCTGGCCAAACGGTGAGTGGCATCCCCACACTCTGGCCTGCCCAGGAAGAGCAGTTCGGGGCCTTGAAAAAGGTGATAATCATGAAATTACCTCAAATTGCATTGGAGATATTTCAAGTTAGCCAGATAAATATATACTGCATGGGAGTGTCTTCAAAATCAATTTTCCTGGAGTTAGAAAAATAGATGGGTTAGGTACAAGCTAATTCGCTGATAGATGAACAGTTTCTGATTACGTGTGTACATCATGCGTAGCACGCTACTGAAAGCTGACAAGCTTCAGTGAAATATGAGAAATGCTGTCTTATCTTGTAGTTCATAACCTGATAGAGGGAAGAGTAACACTCTGTTCTGAAATTGCTTTTAGATCTATATATACAAATACATGGCCGTTTCATCAGTTCAAAAAGTAAAATGTTTTTCAAATAAATTTTTAAAATGGAGAATTTGATTTTGGTCTCTGGAAACATTTTAGCTCAATATTGCATAGTTGACCTTTGAGAACACTTTTAAGCGATTTTGAATAAAAATCTATATTTAAAAATTTCTCTGTACAGATAAATGCATTTTGCATATGTGCTTCATAAATTGGGAATGGGAGAATATAAATCATTACAAGGAGGGAGAAATGATTTTTTCAATAAACACTTGTTTATTTTATTTGGGCAGGGATGTTTTCCCCTTAGATCCTTGAAAGCAGCAGAAGAGTCTTACTAAGGAGTAGAATAAAGTCTTTGTAGTGATTTTGGTGAAGATGAGCAGCATGAATCCACGTTTATAAGGTTTAAATACAACCCAAACTACATAGTGTTTTGAGATGCATATAATGATGATAAACATATTTAGGAAAATAAGCAAGTACAAGATACACCTCAAAGTCAGGCTAATTGTTGCCGTAGGGATGGGAAGCAGAGGAATGCAGTAGGGAAATAACTGAAAGAAAGGGTGGCTTGGGATGATTCTGTTCTATTTCTTCAGGCATGTGATGGTTTCACTAATGGTCATTTATTGTTTTGTTTCATAACTTAAGTATAAATTACACATAAACTCCTGTGGACATAAACATATAATCCCATTTAAAAAGGAGCACGCTAAGACCACAATAATACCAACATTGAGGGAAAGCACACCCAGATCTGCACATCTTTCAAGGAGGTGCACGTGACAGAGGATGTGTGTCACGTACACCAGAGTGATAATAAAACATTAATTAAAAATATGATTAACTTTGACCTGAAAAAGTAGGTGCTTCTGCTAAAATCACAAACAGAAAAATGATACTTGGTGTGATTTATTATTTTCATTGTACAAGCGCCCTAAAAATCAACAAAAAGTTTAAAATAAAATTAGGTATAAGTTTTGGAGAAGAGGAAGCAAAATTACTATTATGTGCAGTCAATACAATTATTACATAAAAAAATCAAGAAAAGTGACAAATTATATTTGGGCTAAAAAGATAATTTAATAAAGTGGTTTATTACAAAATAAACACAGACAAATTATTAGCTTTTCCATATAGTCATGGAGTAATAGCATTTAATGGTATAAATAAAGTACACATCACAACAAAAGCAAAATATAAAATTCTATAAATATAAAAACTTCTATTTTTGAGAAAAAAAATAGAATGTGAGATCTTGAAGAAGATAGTTACCTTATTACTGTATGAGAAAAGTAACATTTTATATTAATATTCTCCCAATAATTCTAAAATGTTAATGCCATTCATATAAATCTAAGTGATGTGTTGAGCCTGAAAAAATAATTTCAGTTTATGTGGAAGAAAACTTCACCATTATGGCCAACGCTTTGTGAAAGAGAAGCTATATATGCAATATGCTACTTGATATTATAGCATATTGTAAAGCTACAAAAATTCAAACAATCTTTATTAGCAGCAAATCGACTATGAGTGGAAATACTAGAAAACTCAGAAAAGCCCCCAATATAATAATTTATAACATGACAAAGGTAGTATTTGAAATAAATGGGAGAGAGAATGCTTTATTGTGACTGTGACAATGGTGATGGCAATGACAGTGATGATGCTGTAACGTGGTACCCGGCTGGTGTCATCTTCTCACATCTTCCCACCTGCCCCATGTAGGTGGCCTCCTGCCTCATTTGAGGATGTGGAGGTGTATGCATCCATCGTATGGTTTCTCGTGTTGAGGCCTCAATTGAAACAGAGGTCAAAATAGTACCGATTAGCCATGTTTTTACAGGAATAGGTGCTACTGGGGCTTTTTGCAGCAGCAGCAGATTCGAGGGACCCAGGAGTGCATGAGTGCTGACTGACCATCGCTCCTGTGCACAGCGTCAGCAAGTAGACTGAGTGTGTGGGACTGCAGGGGTGGTGAGCACGATGGGGAAAGTGTGTTCAGGAGACTGCAGGCAGGGCTTTCTGGGCAGTTGGTCACCGGAATGACAGAGGAAGGATGACCCCTCAGCTCCTCACATTCTAAGGGGGTTGTGGCCATCGTTGGCTCCCGTGCTGAAGGTTATTTAGTCACCAACTCAAAGCCAAATGCTCGCTTTCCATGGCAGGGGGCATCTCGTCCTCTTCCAAGAGAGATCTGTTCATGTTTTAAGCAACACAGAGCCTCTCTCTCTGTTTTTCTTTTCCCTCTCTCTTTCTTATTCTGTCTTTCTCTGTCCTGTCTCTCTGTCTTTTCCTTTCTTTCTCTTTTTCACTCTCTACCTTTATCTCTGTCTATATCTGTCTGTCTCTCCCTCTCTTCCTCTGTCTTTCTGTCTCTCCCACTCCATCTCTCTGTTTCTGTCTCTGTCTGTCTCTTTCTCTCTCTCTCACTAGTTGGAAGGGAGGGGTGGACTTTTCAACTACTGCATAAGCTCCCAGAGTCATAGTTTTGGGGTCCTCTCCCACAGTCTGGATGCCTAGCCCCCTGCCATAAGCAGCTGACATTTGCCCTCATCATATTGCCCCGGGGCAGTTGATGCAAGAGGAGTCAGCAGGGTTATTGCTGTAAGTAATTGTCTAATTTCTGAGTTAGAAATCTTGAGCTTGTTTTCATGACTAAACAAATAAACATAGATTTTGACAGCTTACCAGGGTGGATTGGAGTGAGGCTGTGGAGATATTCTCCTTCTCTCTAAGTCCAGCACCATATTTTACCGCCTTCCAGATACACAAAGAACAGAAATCCAAAAAGGTAATATCCTTGCTTATAACGCAGACAAATGAAATGGCTTGGCCTCTTCCCGTCCCGGGAAAGTTCTAACCCTGTGACTGCTAAGGGCACAGATGAGGAGGCAGGAGAGTGATCAAAGAGACCCACCTATGTTAGGGGCCTCATAATACGCAGTGACCAGTTCATTAGTGAAACTTCCTCCAATGAGTTTCCTAGAATTTTACCAATTAGATTAGTATTCACTCTCACTGCAGAGCATGGGATAGAATTATATAGGGACAAGGTGCTCTCTGTATCAGAAAACCGCTCTATTGTAATTCTGTGTAAATATGTGTATAAAACACTTGGAAAGACATTCCCAACATGAAAACTCCGATTATCTATGAAAACTACAAATGATACATTTTTAGTCTTGGTGTGGTAGCTCATGCCTGTAATCCCAGCACTTTGGGAGGCTGAGGTGATCACATCACTTGAACCCAGGAGTTCGAGATCAGTCCGGACAACATTAGGTGAGTCCCCATCTCTAAAAAAAAAAGGCCAAAAAAAAGAAAAATTAGTCAGGTGTGGTGGAGTGCACCTGTGTTTCCAGCTACATGGTGGGCTGAGGCAGGAAGATCACCTGAGCCTGGAAGGCAGAGGTTGCAGTGAGTTGTGATCATGCCCCTGCACTCCAGCCTGGGCAACATAGTGAGACCTCATCTCAAAAACAAAAACGTTTTTAATTGTATAAAATATTCATAATTGAAGGTTTAAAGCTATCTTTATTTTGAAAAAAAAAAGTTTGATTATTTGCTTTTTGTACCTGCATCAAAGTGTTCTCAGAAAGTGAGGAGCTGGGAAAGCAGTGGAACATGCTCCCTAAAGGGGGAGACGCTGCCTGAGACACAGCGTGGGCAGTGCATGCATGTGTGCACGAGGCGGGGAAGGGAGGGCCATGCACCCTTGACGGGGAGGCTGGTGACCCCCCAGGAAGGTCCTGGGTTTGAGGCTAATGAACTTTGACTCTGGAGCTAATAGAGATGTCTGCCCAGATAATGACAGGTCAGATTTGCTTTGAGCTGTCAGCTCCACGAGTGTGGATGATGAAGTGTGGTGCAGGGAATTATTGACATATATCAATGAGAAGACATTTGCTGCAAGTGAAGTTTACTTCATAACATAAATTTACAAGAGGAAACAGCTTCCTTTTCCAGATTTTCTGTTAAACAACAATCACCCTAATTTATTGAGCTTATTTGAGCTTAGTTGATGAGCTTACGTAGAAAAAGTCACTTGTATTGTCAAATTGTACTCATGATTTCTACTGTTTATATTTCCAAACTGCAAAGTAAATCTGTTTTGTTTATAGTTAGGAATGGTTGGAATGAAATGAAAAGGCTCCCGACTGGCTGTCAGGAGACCTGGGCTTTGGCGCCTGCCATGACACCCTCCCACTGCCACCAATTCCCTTGTCCAGCATAATTACCTCATTTGCAATGTGAAGAGGTTGGATGGATTAACCTCTAAATCTATAGTGTGATCCTCGGTGCATCCTAGATCCTAACTTTACATAACCAAATGTAAGTGAACATTATAGAAGCTCTCCAAGATCTTGGAGAAAAGGTTAACTAAATGGAGTAATGATTTGACACTTTGGTTATATATACTGAGACCTGGTTTAGGTTGGTTGATTGTCAAAAATCACTAGAAGAGTAATAGAGAACTGGAAATAGACTAGAAGTCAAATCTTTCCATATTTTCACTTCTTCAAAATTGGTCAACAGTTGAAAGAAAAGAAAATGAAATGAGGAGGTAAAAAGCAGGAAAGGAAAAAATGTTCCATCCAGTACCAGTAATCATTTGAAGTGCTCTTTTTGAGAAATACATTTGTTTTAATGTATCTTCCTAGCCAGAAACACTCCAATCAGAAGACTTTTGTGATGCTCAAACTATAGTAAAATTATACTATTAAAAGCTTGTTTTCCTTTTGGAAGTATGATTCACCTTATTATATCTTATGGCTATTAGGAAGAAAGAAAGTCTGTCCAAACACAAGAGTAAAACTATAGTTTCAGTCATTTTTTTTTTTTTTTTTTTTTTGAGACGGAGTCTTGCTCTGTCGCCTAGGCTGGAGTGCAGTGGCACGATCTTGGCTCACTGCAAGCTCTGCCTCCCAGGTTCACGCCATTCTCCTGCCTCAGCCTCCTGAGTAGCTGGGACTACAGGTGCCCGCCACCACGCTTGGCTAGTTTTTTCTATTTTTAGTAGAGACGAGGTTTCACCGTGTTAGCTAGGATGGTCTCGATCTCCTGAGTTTCAGTCATTTTATGATAGACATCAGGGAGATCTTGTTCCTTTCAGCGTAGCCTAGAAAATGAGGTGGAAAAATGCAAAAAACAAAAATCCCCGGATAAGTTAATAAAGCAAAGACTTTTAATAAATACATTTGTATTATTTATATTATGCCATTTATATTATACGTATCTAAATTTATATTAATAAATTAATAAATTGAAGAGTTTCCTACAAATACCTAGGATACCTTAGCCAGATATAGCAAAAGCACTTAATGCTCAAAGCAGGGAGTGCAATGAAGGCTCTCCACTGAAAAACAAAAGGTGGGGGAAACACCAGCTATTGTGGAGGGAGATGCTCAGTGCTGTGTGTGGGGATGGAGCAGGTTCATGGTTGGATTTAACTGAGGTTGAGTCTGCATCACACAGGCTCTATGTAGTGAGGCAGAAGTGAAGGACTGAAGTGTGTTTGCAAAGAAATAATTATTATGAGGGACCGTGGGACATATTTTGGGTATGGAGGAAAGTGGGAACATAGGGACATGTAATATAGTGATGAATTGATAAAATTGGTGCAATGAGGATTTGAGTGAGATTTAAAAAATGGTAGAGCAGGCAGAGGACAGCAGGTAAGCTGTAAGGAAAGGAGGTGCCAGGACAGGAGAGGGTGTCTGGATTGCAGATGATCCGAACATTTACAGTGATGTGGTCACATGTGTGGTCACAAGGGTTGGGGGTTGAGGAAGGAAATATTCAGAAGAAGAACAGAGAGCGAAGACCTGTGAAACATAAGCATTGAGGGCACATCTCATAGACAAAATGGAAAAGAATAACCAAAAAGAAGAGAAATTTGATCAACAGGGTCAAATACTGCTAAGAAGAGGCGAAGATAAGTACCTGTGTTGTCTCTCGGATTCCATCTTTGTAAGAGAAGTCTCACAAGTAGGTGAGAAGCTAGATGTTACTATAGCTGATGCTGCTCAATCTTTCATCAAAACATCCTTCATGTCAGAGGGGAGCAAATGCTTCCGACTGGGCGGGGTTGGAGGGTGGCGTTGGGGCCTCTGGAAGTGTTTAAGAGTCTGACATTTATTTGAAGTGTTGTACTTGATTTTTAAAATCATTTTAAATTTTAGATCCTATTCCATAAAAGATCTATAGAAAATAATATTTCACAACATTAACAATCAGAAAAAAGACTGGAAAAATGGTTTATCATTCTGGTTTGAAAGAGATGAGTGTCATACATTTAATTTACCTTTTCAGGAATAAATTGATGAAAAGTACCACATGTTGAGTTTAATGAGCAATAATTTTCCTCTAAATTAGTCCCAATATTTCAAGACTTTAGCCCCTCACAAATATGAAATCAATATTTTATATAGCTAGTACCATTTTGTTTACTCCTTTTTTGAAATACATTCTAGGACAGAAAGATCTGAATGTTGCCTAGAATTAGAAATTTGTTTTCTCTTTGGACTCGCCTATTTTAGGGCACTTTTTCAGAGCAATAAAATGTATAGACAGAGCAATCAATCAGAACATTTTAAACACTTTCTATGCCCTATCAGTATAAGAACCAAATAATAGCTAGTTATCCACGTTGCCTCCTGCCTCTGGGTGAGTGTGAGAATCTTCAGTCATTTACAGGGTCTTGAGCCCCAGGGTATGCAGTTTCTGTGGGAATTTGGAGACTTTGACAAGGTTTTGCTCACTGGAAGGGTCTGTTAAGTGTAAGTCCTTTCTGTGGAATGGGTATTCTGAAATCTTTAATTCCATTGCTGAAATCATGAGCATATGATAATATCTCATCACAACATTTGCCTTATTTGGAGTAAAAAGGTATAAGTTTCTTCCTAATCTATCTGGAGGAATATACAGTACATATCCACCAAAAGTAATGAAACCAGGATTTTAAGTCAAAGAGGATTTAAGGCTGAGTTTGCAAACAGCATTATTTCTCCTCATTCTCTGCATATATGTAGTTTATCTTATTGGAAGAGGCACAAGGAGCTTGGTATAACCTGTTTTTTTCTTGTAAGGAGGACATAGCGTATGGTTTGTCAGTGGTATCCTTTGATAATGCTTCTGAAGGTCTCCCAGGGCAACACCGTTTCAAGTTCTGTAGAACTTCTGTAGAAATGTCTGGTGAGGAGGTCAGAATAATGTGATACAGCATCTGGGAAGTTCGTCTGTTTCCTCGTCAGCTCTTTGACTCTTTCTTAGAAAGGTTCATCAAAGACTGTTTTTTTTATTTTCCTAGAAAACATGATTCCTTATATTTCTCTGTAGTAAATAAGATTCTCCTTTTAGATTCCTTTATTAAATAAGAGTATCCCTTTAGATTCCTTTTCTGGTTCCTTTTCTAGTCTGATTCCTTTCCCAGTCTCCTTTGCTGGTTCCACGAAGGAACTCTTTTCAAGGAAAACAGTGCCTAAGACCAGGGATTAGGAATAATAGAAAAACAGCTGGATTCCTGACTGGCCACGTGACCACCTTTCGTTGAAGTTTCCTGATCTAGAGATAATAAAAGTCACATCTTATAATGTTACAAGAACTAAATGATGCATACAGAGTGCTTAACATTGTTTCTGGCTTCTGTTAAGAAGTCTTAAGAAGTACGAATTAGTAATTGCTTCTCGGCCTTTTGGCTAAGATCAAGTGTAAGAAATACGAATTAGTAGTTGTAGTTTCAGCAGCAGTAATAATAGTATTATAGTCTCAAATTTTGTTTTTATAGCAGTTATGTTGTGTGTACATTTAAAATACATTGGGAGTATTGCTTTGGATTTACTAATTCAGGGGAGCCAGCCTTAAAAAAAATTAGCTAAATAAATTAACGTACTGGAAGACACTTCCCAGTTAGGGTGAATTTATCCTTCTCCTTGTCCAGGTTGTATTGGTGTCTATTTGGATGCCGTTTTTGTTTCATGGGAAAACAATTAACTCAGAGTCTGAGAACTACAACTAGTGTCTTCAAGGGCATGCAAAGAAGGAACCGTTCTAAACCCACGTTGACTTCCCTGCAATGGGTTTTAAAAGTAGTATTTGAACCACCATCTCTTTTTGTTGTTGTTCTTTTACTTTGTTCAGGTTTACCATTTTTAACACTTCAGAAGGTAAGGGCCACGCACTTTAAATTGAAGAGATCTTTAGAAAAGGTAGTGCTTGGTGCAGTATTCGACAGCACAGTGACCTCTGTCTGGGTTAACCACCCCTACAGTCTTACCCATCACAGGCTTGACCTGATCAATATTGTCTCTTAAAGTAATATCTGTTTTTTTCCAATTATTTGATCATCAAGCCCCTTGTCAATGACTGTTTTTACAGGAATCTTTATCACACATAGCAAAATGGGCAACATTGCAGATCTGTGCAGACCGTAGCATCTTAGTAAGTTTGGACTGCTGTAACTAAATGCCACAGAGGAGCGGCTCAACAACGTTTATGCCTCACAGTTCTGGAGGCTGGAGGTCCAAGGTCAGGGTACCTGCCGATACCGTACCTTTTGAGGACTCCCTTACTGGCTTGCAGTTGGCCACCTTCTCCCTGTCTCCTCACATGGCAAGACGGGTTGGTGCAGAGGAGGGAGTGAGCATTCTTCCTTTTTTTTTTTTTGGAGTCTCTCTCTGTCGCCCAGGCTGGAGTGCAGTGGTGCGATCTCGGCTTACTGCAAGCTCTGCCTCCTGGGTTCATGCCATTCTCTTGCCTTAGCCTCCCGAGTAGCTGGGACTACAGGCGCCCGCCACCATGCCTGGATAAATTTTGTATTTTTAGTAGAGATGGGGTTTCACCTTGTTAACCAGGAAGGTCTTGATATCCTGACCTCATGATCCACCTGCCTCGGCCTCCCAAAGTGCTGGAATTAACCTATAGGAAAACTTTTTCTGATGCTCAGATGGATATTAAGATATTTGTTTATATTTTCTGAAATTTTAAAGTTTTGTCATTCACATTTTAGTTGGTAAATTCCTTGTCATTCATTTTGGTATGGTGTGAAGTAAGAATTTAATATCTTTTCATGACTTTATTTAACAAAGGCCCCACCTCTAGAAACCATCATGCTAGAGATTAGGGCATTAACATATTAATTTTGAGAGAACACAAATATTCAGTCCGTAACAGTAAGTAAAGAATGAAATCCAGTCTTGATATCCATTTTACAAGGGTGTCTTTCAGGAATATTATAACTTCTTTATGTTCGGCTACGTCTGCAAGGCAAGGATTTATCAAATTCTTTTTTATCATATAAAATTTCTCTTTCAAAGAAATTCTGACACTGATTTGAAGAAATCTTGATTTTTGTTTGTTTGAATTTGTTGATTTCCTTTGAAGTATTTACAGTTCTTTTCAATATACTGTAAGAATAGAAGTTCATGAAATAACATTGCTTACGCATTTCTCACCTGAGAGACAACAGGTTTAGGCTGGTTTCCGCTGACCTAACAATAGGCTCTGCATCTTAAATAGCCACAGACATTAAGTCTACAGTGTTAACCAACTTCCTACCATCAACTCCAGTGCAGCTTTTGTTACCAAGCTCTTCGTGGGCAGCCTCAAAGAGGAGGCTACGCCTGTCACCGTGCTGGGGGATTCCAGTGCCATTTGGATTTCCCTTGCAATTTTATGTATTTTCCATAGTTTAAAGGAAGATCTTTCCAAACTCAGTACCATGAATAGGATGAATTAGACCCTGTCTTTGTAAGAGTGGGCAGATCTCCCCTTGGTGGATGTCAGCAGTATCTGGAATAGAGCTGGACTGTGGAAGACATGCATGTGGCAAACTGGGTTTTGGATAGAGAATGCTAACAGCCACAGCTGGAAAGCCCAGGAGGGCTTGGGAAGACTCAGAAGGAAGTTGAGAGGAAAGAGCAAAACAAATTTCAATTCTCTCACAAATTTCCTGTGGTCACTTGGAAATGCACATAATGTATTAAAACATTCAAATCACTTTTTGTCAGAGAAGAGGTACTATTCAGCACTACTGATATTTGGTTGAATTTTCTGGATGGGAATATCTTATGGATCCCTTGGATATAGGAGCATTTCTCTTGATCTGGAACAAGGTGAATTTACTTTTGTAGTTACTATGGCAAAATTAAATAAAAAGGGGTGAAGTTGACACTAAAATTGACGCCCATATGCAAGCTAAGATTCGAATAAGTGATTTAAGCATTCTCAGTGAAACTAGACTTCTATCCCCTAAAAAGAACTAAAAATATAAGGAAAATTAAGAAACAAAACTGGTAGGTTAAATGATATTTGATTTCTAAAAAATTTAATAGAACATTTTTCTGGATATTTTTGGGGAAAGGAATAGAACATGGTTTTAATAGACTTAGACAAAATGAACTGCTATTAGGGTTATGGCCGGAGAATTTCTAATAGACACAGAAGACTCGTTTCTCTGTTTCAGTCCTTGTGTAGTCAGGAGGTAGCACCACATCATCATTAAAAAAGATACTTTAGTGTAGAGGCTTGTTACGTAGATTGAAATAACTAATGGATAACTGGAAGGCACAAAGAAAACACTAAAATATCGTGGAAGTATTAAATACAGAGAGCAGATACTCCCTCACCATGTTTAGGAAATGAAGGGAAGAGGTTGGAACTATTAACATTTAGAAGATGTCTCCCTGACACAGAAATATTCCAAGCCTGTGATAAGCCCTCTCGCCTGGAACCCTTAAATATTCTTAGTCTGTAAAAGAGAATGCTCCTGGCCAAAATTGGCCAGAAGCCCCTGTCAGGTTTATTCTCCAAAATAAACCTGTCTTTGACTGTTGAAAAATAAATAATTTAATTAATTAATAATTAATAAAACTTAGAGGATGAAGAAGGTTGCTTGCAGAAATGAAACTCAACAGAAAGAGAGAGAGGCAGAGACTTATCAGACTTATTGGATTGAAGAAGAGGTCCTGTGGGATTGGGACCCCAGACTTCTCAAGAGAGGGCACTGGTTAGCTGGTACTGATCTCCCTAAGGGCTATGATGAGGTTGATTCTGTACCTGTGGAAACATTGCAAACTGATTCAACTTTTGCTACAGGATACAACTGCCACTGCTGCTATGGTGGTCTTTAAATATGTTGACAAATTTTTTGATATTTACTACCTCTTTTAGGCAGTAGTGTTTAGTTTCCCTCCTGTTGAGTATAGGCTGGACTTAATGACATGTTTGTAGCAAACACAATAGACCGGAAATGACAGTGCATGATTTCAGAGAGCAGGTCACGAATATCAGCATGGCACCCTCACAGCGTGCTCTCTCATGTGTGCCTGCTCTCCCTTTCTTTCGGATAGTTTGCCCTGGGGGAAGATGATTTCTGTGTAGTAAGCACACACAGGCAGCCCCATGGAAAAGTATACATGCAAGAAACTTAGGCCTTCTGCTGAGAGCCCTGAGTGATCCTCCAGCCTCAGGTAAATATGCAGCCCTTGCTGACACTCACAAGAAACTGAGTCAGAACTGAAGCAGGGCAGGTGAGCCCCCAAATTGGGACTTAGCCTGGGAGGGTTCTTGCCTTGCCCAGGAAAGAATTCAAGAGCCAGCCAGTGCTATTAAACAGGAGCTTTTACTGAAGCTGCCATGCACAGCAGCAGAGGTACTACTCCTTGTGGAGCAGGCCCACCCTGTGGGCAGTGTTCCCAGAACAGCAGCTCAGAAGCAGTGCTGTGGTCAGATTTATACCTACTTTTAATTATATGCAAATAAAGGGTGGTTTATGCAGAAATATCCAGGAAAAGGGTGGCAACTTCTGGATTGTCAGGATCATTGCCATGAAAAGGGGCGGTAATTTCTGGGAGTGGCCAGTATTATTTTGAATAGACATGGTGGGAGTGGGCATCATTATCTTATTCCTGATCTTAGAGGGAAAGCTTTCAATTTTTCAAGATTGGGCATCATGTTGGCTGTGGACTCATCAGATGTAACCTTTATTATGTTGACGAATCTTCCTTCTATATCTAGTTTGTTGAACATTTTTATCATTAAGGGTTTTGAACTTTAACCTGACCTAATGAGAATGAGGATCGTCTTATAAAAAGCAAGATTACCGATATCTTTCCTATGTAGAGTGTTATCTGCAGAGAATAATTGGATTGCATTTTTCTACTGTCAGATTAAAAAAGACTAAAATTATGTAATCAAAGTCACATAAAAATATTCATATATGCACATACTTTCCTTATATACATTATATTATCATATATGTCAGATTACTTTCCTAATGTGAGTTGCAGAGTGCAATATCATTTTTCTAATTTCTATATCTTTAATTATTAATAAAGGGGTACTAAGTATTTAATTACAAACTTTTTAAACCCACACTTTCTCAGGCTTCTGTAATATTAGCTAATGTTTATTGAATGACAGTGTCTATTTTAAGGGTTTTATGTAAAATATGTCACTGAGATGTCAATTTTTATATATGACTTTTAAATCTTCAGCTAACAGCTAATGTTTATTAAAGGCAGTGTCTATTCTAAAGGTTTTTATATAAAATATATCACTGAGATGCCAATTTTTATATATGACTTTTAAATCTTCAGCTAACAGCTAATGTTTATTAAAGGCAGTGTCTATTCTAAAGGTTTTTATATAAAATATATCACTGAGATGCCAATTTTTATATATGACTTTTAAATCCTCAGCTCAGTAGATATGTCAATGACGGCAGGAAATCAGTTTAATCATTAAGGTACCAACAGTGTGCCAGGCATTTTGATAGAGCATGTAGATAAAATATAAACGGAGTCCTGATCCTTAAGGCATTCAGTGTTTAGGAGGCTAATTTTCTTAGTTTTTAAATCAGATTGGGCATTATGGAGTCAAGCAAGACGGTCCCATATCCCAACCTAGTGTAGGAAAAAGAGACCGAAGTTCACTTTCTGAGATGATATCCGCCTAAAATTTTTTAACAATGAGTAAGAGTTAAGTAAGAAAGACGAAGGAGGAGAGAACAATGCAGGCAGAAATAATAGTATGAACAATGACATATACTGGAAACTAACGATGTGAATATGGGGAATTACAAAAGTTTAAATAGTTTAAAGCAACTCAAGTGCAAATTGTTAGGTAGAGAGAAAGCACAAGTCAGGCTGGAGCCTACGGCAGGACCAAGTCATGGAGAATCATTGCTTATACACCATGATGGGGAGCTTGGACTTTGTCTTTTAGACTGCACAGAGTTATTAAAACATGTTAGCATTGCAGCTTTCCACACACCAGTGATTCTCAATGTTAGCGTGCAACAGAATCGCCTGGGGTGCTTGTTACAACACAGGTTGCTGGGTTTCACTTTCAGGGTTTCTGACTCAGTAGGTCTGTGAGAATTTGCATTTCTGACAAGTTCCCCAGTGATGCTGAGGCTCTGGTTTAAGGAATTGCACTTCGAGAACCATTGCCTCCCAGAAAGGAAGCGATCCAGCAACAGCAGGGCCCTCACATCCGACTGACGGGCTGCCATTCCTTAAGAGAGCCCAGCTGTGACCATGTTAAATGTTTCACGGCCACTAACCATACTCCAAGTGAGAGCCTTTGTTCTCACCCTGACCGATCCTGTGTCAATTCCCACCTTAACACCTGTGCTTTCAACATCCAATGCATTATTTTACAATGTGATATGATTATACCTTCAGTGTGTCCCAGTGTTTTAGTCTTATTTCTTACCACCTCGTTGTGCATGATTTTACCACTGCTGGAATCCTGACCTTGGCTTCTTTTGAGTTTAGGGCATTCTTTCCTGGGAGTTATTGGAGCATTGTATAGTTCTTATACTTATCTGTGTTGAACACTAGGAAACTTGGAGTAGTGATATTTGTAGAGCCAGAAAGGACCCTTACAACACATATTGTAAATTTTTCATGGTTTTCTCTAACCTGACTTTTGATGAGATAAACATTTCTTTTTGCTCATTCCTCTATTTCTGTTTTTCATTTGTTGTTAGAATATTTCTGAGAAGAGATCCCTGTCTAAACATACTTACCCTTTCTCCATTATTGTTGAGATACTGCCTATCATGAACTTTGCTGTAAAGTCCATGTAGAATACAAAGTAAAATCAGTGTATATGCACTCATTAGCTGTGTGACTTTGAGGAAATTAGCTAACCTCCCTGGACTTCACATTTATTACTTCTCAAATGAGGGTAATGGTCCACTACTTAATTTGAAAGATTATATGTAGGCAGCAAAAGTAAGGCACTTTGCTCGGTGCCTGAGGCAGTGTAGGCCCTCAGCCTGTGTTAATCTTCTGTTCTTTATTTTTCAAGTATGATAGTGATGTTCCATTTGGAGATGGTTTTTACTGTCTCCAACTGTGTGATATTGGGAAGGAAACTGTATTTTGAGGATAGTTTTGGTTTACAGGGGTCTATTTCTAGGAGGTTTTTTATGTTTTTGTTTTTGTTTTTTGAGATGGTATCTTGCTCTGCCACCCAGGCTGGAGTGCAGTGGCACAATCTCAGCTCACTGAAACCTTCATCTCCCAGTTCAAGCGATTCTCATGCCTCAATCTCCAGAGTAGCTGTGGTTACAGGCACCTGCCACCATGCCTGGCTAATTTTTTGTATTTTTAGTAGAGATGGGGTTTTGCCATGTTGGCCATTCTGGTCTGTAACTCCAGGTCTCAAGTGATCTACCTGCCTCAGCCTCCCAAAGTGCTGGGATTACAGACATGAGCCACTGTGACTGGACTCTAGGAGCTACTATTATTTAAAAAAATTCTTCCCATTTCTATGTCAAAGTGGGGGAATCCCAAATTTACAGAGGCCAGAGTGTGGATGGGCGTGGCTTTCTCAAAGTCCTACAGCTCCAAACAGTTTTTAATGATTTTTCAAATTGTAGCTGCAAGGTTTGAGACAGTTTTTACACGCTTTGATGTTTTGCTATATTTGGATTTCACTTTTAGAAAATTCACCTGCAGAATTGCTCTTTCCCTTCAAATGGGGACTGACCACACACACACACACACACACACACACATGCCCCAAAACACAAACCCAACCCCCAAAAATGAACTAAAAACTTATGGGAGCGTTCCTGTTATATAAGAACATAAATTTAGGTCAACTGTGGCTTTCTAGACCCCAGGGATAATTCTCCATGCTTGGCTCCTTCTTGTAAAAGCTCCACATATATGTTTATTGATAAATATTTTTGAGTTGTGTTAGAATGCAAATTCATTTTCATATCAGCTTATGCAAGTTTTATCACAGATAAAGCCAAGAAAAAAATATATATTTGCTTCTTGTATTGTAATACACAAATGAACCAGTATCTCTGAATTACTTGATTTTATTTAGAGATAACACACATTAGAGATAAATGATATACATTTTTCCTTTAGTTGACAATTTCTGAGTAAAATTAATAATTGCCACATCTGGGATTTGAACTCATTAACTATGAAAGCTGTGTTCAGTTGCTAGATAAGATAATAGTAAAGAGTAATTAGTATTAAAAGCAAAATTAATCTTTATTGTGGTTTATATTATAATTTAGAAGAACCCTATATAGGCGCAAGAAGGTATGAAATTATCTGAGCCTTGTAGATGTGTTAGGAGCATGGAGGTAATGTCTCGTTAGATTAACAGAGAACAGCCACAATGATCCTTCATCACCATAATCCTGGGTTTTCATCAGACAGGTCCTGCTATGAGTTTATCTTCAGCAAAGGAATCAGTCCCTGCTAGCATTATAATCCCCTACAGCCCTTCAGACTTCATTAGGCTTTTCTAAAACTAGGTCAAAATTAAAACTTCATGCAGCTCTTGAAGGTAATCAACTAAAATGTTGTGACCTTTGAGCTCACAGTCAAAATTTATGGAAAAATTAAAATTTAGAAGCTTCTTGCAGATCTTTCCAGATATTTACTTTGATCTTAAGATATCATCTGAAGCATTACCAAATATTTAAGACACACATACAAAATTATTGCATAGTAATGCAACAATTTTTAAAATTATCATTATGACAATCATTTTAAGAAGACTTCTCTTTTTCTGCCTCCTGTAACACACTGATAGAGAAGTCATTTGTGCCAGCTCACATACTAAGGGAGGTACACACCCTATTTCATCTTCACAACCACCTCTATGAAGTAGGGGACATTATTATCATCGTCATCAGAATCATTGTCATCATCATTGTCATAGCTTGGATTTTACCAATGAGAAAACTGAAGATTGAAAAGAATTAAGTAATTAGTCTAATCTCCCCCAAATGGTAAGCAGTTTTGTAAATGGAGTATAAGAAAAACAAACAAAAACACTCTGGTGACAAAATAATGTGGTGGTTTCTTCATGATTCAGCAAATATGATAATGTGGTAATTACTTAAAAAGAAAGAACTAGAAGAATATTTGGGCAGCTGCTGAAATGAGGACAATTAGAAATGAGCGTTTTTGTTTTTTCTCTTTCTTAAATGGTGCATCAGATGCAGTAGTCATTGCATTATTTTTCCCAAACTGGAACATCTTCTTCTTTTTTTTTTTTTTATCCTTTTGGTTTATTCACTTCTCACAAAGAAACTTTTTAGGAAATACCATAATTTTCCTAACAGCTAGTAATGATTACTCTAGAGTGCTGGAGACTATGGATGATATTGAATCTTGCAGGACTAGTAAGGAAAGGGTGGTTCATCTGGTTAACCAGCGACAACGTGCATTCTCAAAGATCTGGTAGAGTTAAAAAGCCAAAGGAAATGATGGGAGGAGCTTTCTAAATATTTCATTATTTTTTTCTTGGAGTGTCAGTGAGTATTAATACATCACATTTTCATTATGTTTCCAAATAAAGCTTTTTTTTTTTTTTAAGAAAGTCTGCATTTATATTAGCAAACAAGTTTCTGTACTGAAATAAAATTAGCCTCAGAGTTAGAATACGCAGAAACTCCCTAGTTCTGGATCTGCCTAAAGCATACAGCCTTAGGCAAAACGCTTAACAGTTTTGAACATTAGTTTCCCATATGTGAAGGGAAATAATAATATACGCTCTCACATTTTTGTAAAGATCATACAATAGAGCATATGTTTGAATCTATTATAATATTTGAAACTTTAGGTAGATACTAAATTAATACTATTTCTATTCCTTTCTATATACAACTTACTTGTCTCCCAGAAAGTACATTTTATTTGATATACAAGTGATTTTCAATTAAAATCTTACATGATTTTTTTTTTTTTTTTTTTTTTTTGAGACGGAGTCTCGCTCTGTCGCCCAGGCTGGAGTGCAGTGGCGTGATCTCGGCTCACTGCAACCTCCGCCTCCCGGGTTCACGCCATTCTCCTGCCTCAGCCTCTCTGAGTAGCTGGGACTACAGGCGCCCGCCACCACGCCCGGCTAATTTTTTGTATTTTTAGTGGAGACGGGGTTTCACTGTGGTCTCGATCTCCTGACCTCGTGATCCACCCGCCTCGGCCTCCCAAAGTGCTGGGATTACAAGCCTTACATGATTTTTAAGAAATTATTTTTTGATGAGAAATTACTAGACTAGCTGGTAGGCGGGACTTAAATGGTGAAAAATGTATACTGTAAATAATGGTTTAAATCTTTAAAGCTGAAGTGATCAGGGTCAAAAGCTATCCACAGAAAGAATGTATTGTGGTTTTACAAGTTATCAGGTACATTTATAAGGTACCTAATAAAATAATGAAATATTGATACGTTATTTGAAGAGAAAAGGTAAATGTGGACATCCATCAATTTAATCATGGCCTAGATTCTGGTGGCAAAATTTTAATTGCCATTTTTCCCCTCACACTGTCCCACCTAAAGGTTGATTATTAGTGTGTCCGACATTCGGAGCGTTTGTAGCTTTTCTGGCTTTATCACTATAAAAGCTATTTCTGTTGTAACAGTTTATTTAGTCATCCCTCATCAAAATACAAAATACTTTTTCTTTTCACAGAAGGAGATTTTTCCTTTTGTGGTCCCAAATGCTGTTCTTTTAATAGAATCAGTATTAACACCGTCAAGATGCTTCAAGAGCCCAGTAGGATACATGAAAAGTGCCGCATGTGGTGGTCGTTAAAAAAGGAAAAAACACAAATCCAAGACTAAACCTGGAAAAGAAATAGTTTGTGAGCATAATTAAAAGCCAGCTGAAACTAAGTGAGACTTTAGAAAGAGTACCTGCAACAAAAAATTTTAAAAACTATTACATATAACTAAAGAACTAGGTAGCTTTGAAATTTATAACCCAGTTCTCATAATTAACTTAGAAATACAGAAATGAATCTTTTACAATTGGTATGACAAGGGACATAATTTGTTAACATGCAGAAAGGAGTCCCAATCTTACAGAAAAGGGATGGTTAATTACAGGAATAATTAACTGGAAGTAAGTTTCTATTCTTTAATGGATCTGTTGTTTTCTTAAATGATTTCCTGTATGATTTGGAGAATGAAATGAATTTCCTGATTTTAAGCCTAAACACTTTCGTGACAGCATTTTTGTGTTAAGCTTATGATCCACTCTTTAAATAAATTATTCTTGTTAAGTCACTGTTTGAATGCGCCAGTATGTGGTAAGCTCAGTAGTGCGAAGCTGATTCATACATGCTGCAAACAAACATTGTTCTAGCACCTGGTTGCTTGCTGGTAAAAATTACTCTCTCCCTCTGAGGATTATAATAATCATCTTGGTTATAAGCATAACTAGTGAATATTCCCAATGTCTCTTCTTTTCATTTCTCCATAATCAATGATAATCACTGGATCCTGCCCAGCCTTATCATGGAAGGATAAAAAAATACTTAAAGGCAACAGCAGACAGAAAAGTTATCCGAATGGGTTCTTTCAGAGCTTCCATTAAGGGGCAAATGATTGAGCCTAAAATACCGTAATCATCTCCAATTGTATTGTACATTTGAAATTATTTTTTCCATATATGACTTCAGGTTTATAGAATGCTAACTGAAGTTTATTTTGTACTGTTACTCAAATATCTGATTGATAGGACAAAAAGTCATCTAATGGTATCTCTAGATATTTAATTTATAACTTTTCTTAAGATTCGAGAATAAATATCACTCGTTCTCTTGCCAGCAACTGGAAAAGAGATTGCAACACTTCTCTCCAGAAATGTTTATTGAGCTTCTACTTAATAGCAGACACCTTGGTAGGCCCAGAATATAGAAACGTGAATGAGCCATGATGCTTATGGAATGAATTGATTAAAAAAATCCTACAGCACGGTAGATGTCCCACAGGAGGGTGAGCAAGGCATTACGGGAATGCAAGAGACAAAGCACTGTGCATTTGTTGGAATTTGAAGGATGAATAGAAACTTCTCAGCCAGGTAGGTTGTAGTGAGGTGGAGAAGGTGTCTCGGACAGGGAAAAGAGTATGAATCGAATCAGCATTAGCATATGTAATAATCACAGTGTATTTCACAAGACAGATGTCCAGCTCTAACTCAGTGAGGCATTGTATAAGTATTCATCTTGTGTTTACAGTGTGCAGAATATTATACTGAAATATATATATCCAAAAGAGACAGTCCATAGACTGAAGAGAAAGTTATATTCGAATGAGAAAGATAAGACAATTCATTAAATTATTAGAAGATATATCTGATTATTATGCAGTGCCTTGAGTTTTCTTTCCTAAGTTTGTCCTCTTCCTTCCATACTCCGCTGCTGGTTTTTGAAGCAGCAGCATCTACTGACCAGGGGCAAACGGTCAATCTCTGTCTGCCAATCAACTTGATTCTCTCCTACCCCGCCCACCTCTCCACGGCCCTCCTGCCTCTCCTTGCACCTTCTCAAGGGTATCACCCTCTCCTGCCTTCTTCCATATATTCTATATGCTGCTTTCTTGGTCTGGAACATCCCCTCACTCATTTTACACCTTGAATCTTGGCTCCTGTGGCATTTCCTGTAGGAGATGGGCTGCTATCGTGTAGCCAGCACCCAGATAATAAACAAAACCAATGCTCTGGTCTGCTGCTGCCACCCCCTGCCCTCCTCCTGGCTTCTGATAGCATTAGTTAGCTTTTCTGTTTCTGAGCATTACAGAAATGAAATCCTACAGTATGTGTTCTTTTGTGTTTGGCTTCTATAGTGAACATTATGTTAGTGACATTTGTCCATATTGTTGTGTATAGTTATAGATCACTTGTTTTGATTGCTGTATATATAAAATAGTCCATTAGGTAAACATCCTAACAGTTATTTTTCTATTTTACTATTGATTGGCATTGAAATGTTTCCAGTCTATAACTATTAAAAGTAGTAAACCTATAACCACTCTTGTGACTGTCTTCTGGCAATCAAATGTACACAATGCTGTTACTTAGATCTCAGTAGAATTGCTGAGTCATGGAATGGCATATAGGCAGTTTGGCAGTTTCTTGTAAAGTTAATCCAATGCTTCATTTAACCAAGCAATTCTATTTCTAGATAGTTACCTGTATTATAGTCTGTTCTTGTACTGCTATTTATAGCAGTAATTTATATTAAAAAAGAGGTTGAATTGGCTCACAGGTTGTACAAGAAGTGTGACAGCTTCTGAGGGGAGGCCTCAGGAAAACTTTCAATCATGGCAGGAGGCGAAGGAGAAGCAGGTGCATCTTATATGGCTGGAGCTGGAGAAGAGAGATGGGAAAAGTACCGCACACTTTTAAGCAACCAGATCTCACAAGAACTCACTATTATGAGAATAACACCAAAGGGGATAGTGTTAAACCATTCATGAGAAACCTTCACGTGATTCAATCATCTCCCACCACGCACTACCTCCAACATTGGGGATTACAATTTGACATGAGATTTGGGTGGGGACACAGATCCAAACCATATTATTACCCAAGAGAAATGAAGAGATATGTCCACACAAAGATCTGTTCACTTAAAAGATATCATTCCTTTGTCTTCAGGCTTCTGATTTTTTTTTCTCTTGAGAAGTCCACTGTAAATCCTGCTGTGGCTCTTTTAAAGACCTTGTGTGCTTTTCCACTTGAAACTTTTAAGATTTTAGTTTTGATTTTGTATTAGTCTGTTCTTACCCTGCAAATAAAGACATACCCGAGATGGGGTAATTTATAAATAAAAGAGGTTTAATGGATTCTCGCTTCCACATGTCTGGGGAGGCCTCAATATCATGGCAGAAGACAAAGAGTAAAGGGACATCTTACTTGGTGGCAGGCAAGAGAGAGAGTGTTCAAAGGAACTCCCCTTTATAAAACCATCAGATCTCATGAGACTTATTCACTATTATGAGAACAGCAAGGGAAAGCCCCACCCTCATGATTCAATTACCTCCCACAGTGTCCCTCCCATGGGGAGGGAATTATGGGCGCTACAATTCAAGATGAGATTTGGGTAGGGACACGGCCAAACTGTATCAGTTTTCAAACAGTTTTACTATGATGTGGTTAAGCATTATTTCTCTGTATTTTTCCTACTGAGGCTCTTAAACTCTGTTTTGATTTTTTTTTTTTTTATCAGTTTTAAAACATCCTTGGTCTTTATCTCACTGCTATTGCTTTTGGCCATTCTCTCTATTCTCTCTTACTGAGACTCCAATTTCACTTTGGATATGTTCCATGTTTTATTACTCTCTCTTCTGTGTGCTTTCTTTTTCTTCTATGATTTCTTTGGTATTCAGTTTGGGTACTTAATACTTATCTGACTTCCAGATCTCATTTTCTTTTCTATTGTTGTATTTAATATGCTATTACATTTATTCATTGAGGTTGTGCATTTCAGATATATTTTTTGTATTAAGATTATCATTTAAATATTTTATACAGATTTTAATTATGTGGTAATCATTTAGCATCTATTACATCTTTATCTTTTGCAATATTGTTGAATATATTATTCACAGTTATTTTTATTCTTTGTTATTAATTCCAGTATGTTGATCACATTGAGGACAGCTTCTTTTTGTTTTCCTTCCTTATTTTTTTTTGTCATATGATCTTGCCTCTTTGCATGCTTAGTCATTTCTAGTTATATTTTGGACTATGTATTAGATAACTTTGGAACCTCTGGTGATGGTGAAATTCAACCACTTGTTTGGCAGATATCATCATGGGAGCTTTTCACCTCGTCAAGTCAGGGAGTTAGTTGGTCAAGCGTGGGTTTCAGTTTTTTGAAGACTCTGGGTCCCCCTGTTTCTGAGGGACAATGTTCCAGCTTTTCAACTGGCCAGTGTTGATTATCGCAAGCACCCAAACTAAGAAAGAGTCAGTTATTTTTTTCACTGATGAGTTTTTTTTTTTTTTTTGTCACAAACAGCATCTAATTTGGTAAATGTCTTGGTAAAGACATGTCTATTGCCAAAAGAACCCCAGTTCTCGCCTGGTTTCTCTCTCCTTCAGAAATAGCCTTTTGCCACAGGCCATTGCTGGCTCCTGGATTCTCATTCTCTGGACATCCATGAGCAGCAGGTGCCCCAGTTCAGTCTTAGTTTTGGATCTTTCCTGTTAGTTCAGTGCCCTCCTAGGGCTTTTGCCTCATAGGTGTTTAATGTTCAGAACTTCCCCTGGAGCCTCATGGTGTCTGGGTGCTGTGAGGGCATGGAAAATCTCAGGCTGTTTCTGAAGCTCCCAACCTAGCCCTTCAGCCCCTGTGCAGCCTCAGAATATAGCACATGTCTTTTAGTGAAAACCTACTGCGTATTTGAGACTCTCCAATTTGTTATTCAAGAACTGCCTGGTAATTAAACTCCTGGCTGGTTCTTCTTTCCCCTGAAAACAGCCTTCTACCTGGGCCACACCAGAAACAGCAGCCATGCTTAGAACTGGCAAATGTCTCGGGGGGAAAACAGTTGGTATCGTGAGTTCGTTTCTGAATGGGTCTCCCTCCACAGAAATCTTGATCCATGAACTTCTCATTGTTTTCATAGACCTCTAAATGCCCTTACCATGTTTTAAAAATTTATCTTCTTTTTCCCTGTGTATCATCAGGATCTTTCACCTTGCTTTGACCTTCAACATCTGATTGGGAAGCATGCATTTTAGGCCACTTTTTAAAAAAATGAGATGTAAAAAAATCGTTTAGAGAAAAGGGGATAAAAGCAATTCATTCGAAACTAAGAAATGCTTGAAAACATTAGTGATATTGGCTGTGAGTAGCAGAAATCCAGGGAGCTGTGAGCGTCTGCCTGCAAAGGTGTGAGATGCTCACGTGGCTAAGGGGCTGGGGCTTTCTGTGCGTGGCTTCACATGATAGAAGATGCTAAAAATGTGGCTAAGGGGCTGGGGCTTTCTGTGCATGGCTTCACATGATGAGAAGATGCTAGAAATGTGGCATAGGCACTAGGGCTTTCTGTGTACAGCTTCACATGGTGAGAAGATGTTAGAAGACAGATTTCAGGTCGAAGCAGGAGGAATTTTCTTCGAAATCTCATTGCTATGAGAAAATAAAATGTGGGATTCCCAGAAGTGACTGTTTTCTCTTGTTGGAGTCAAGCAAGCAGAGTTTGTGATAAGTGTTGGGAAAAGGCTGTTGTGTGGTTGGACTCATATGATTTGTCTGATCTTGTGATTTTATTATTAATTCTCTATTTGCTCCTCATAACATAATTGATTTCTGTTTATATAGTAGTAGTCATAATTATTACACATATGGCATACAGGAAGTTTTTCTGGGGTTCTAATACCTTTGGTTAGTTATTTATCTCAAAGCAGTTAGTTCTTTCTTCACCAAATATATTCTGTAGTTATATTTTATTTCTGTTTGGGTCTCCAGTTAAAAAGAAATACCACTGCCTGAACCTAAGTTGATAATGATATATTATAAGCATTCTTCTTATATAAAAGCATTCTTCTAGAATCAAAGTTCACTCTTAGTAGTTAAGTACCTACTCAGAGGAGAGGAAAGTGGTGATATATTTTCACACTACAGTTACTGATATGGCAAAATTATGCTATTTCCTGGAGTAGGTTGTCATGTTTATCATAACTAATATATGCATTTATAATTTTCAAAATAACTTACGCCTGGAAAAATTGCTCATTGGTTGTATTTTAAAATAATATGTTTTCTCGATGCGGGTATAGAGCTGATATTGGCCCTATATTAATCGCAATCTCTGTGTAATGTTTAATGTAAACTCATTTAAGATATAACAATAATAAAAGTGATATTAATAAATAGTAATAAAAACAGCTTTATACTTTTCAATGTTTGTTATGTGTAATATTAGATTATTATTGTATAAGTCTGAGAATCAGGGGGAACAATCAGTAAAAGTTCAGTTTTATGCAGGAGGAACTGAGGTCCAGGATTGTTAATTGATTTGTTCAATATCACACAGCTTGGAGAAAACTGGTAATAAAGAATCAGATTTTCTTGCCCCCAGTCTTTTTGTCCTTCAGCAACACCAGAATGTTTCCCATAAACTCTGCAATACACAGGTCTTCAGGATCAAATTACTTTTTTTGTGAATTGATCTTTCTGCAAAGTTACTCACCATCTCTTGGCCCTAAATCAATATCTTGAGTCCTTTTTTAGACTTACCATAAAGAGGTGGAGATCATTTCTACAAAGAGTTACTCTGGAAGAAAATTTCTACATCTGCCGTTGAAGAAAGTAGTTCAGCTGGCTGCCTCTGTTTATTCACTTTTGTTTTAAGGAAAAATACTTCGGGAGTTTTAATGAGCAGCAAGACTTTATTTTACTCCCTTCCTAGAAAACTTGGGCTTTCAGTGATATTGTGACCTAAATGTGATAATTCTTAACAGATAAGAGCTCTCCCTGTCTGTTTTGTCTGCGCCTCAACTAACTTCTCTAGTGGGAACTTTGAGAGTGAAAAGGGGCTACAGACAGAAGTTACTGTGAAAGTGACTTGATGGCCCATTCTGGGGATATTTCCGTGGCATCATCCCAGTACTTCAGGGACTTGGAGTGTGGGATGGCACTTCTGGGTCTCCAAGCGCTAGCCTGGCTCTAGTCTTCCAACCAGCAGTTGTCTATACTTAATATTTTCCATGTTTCCAACTAGTATTCAGCGTGCCTGAGTTCTGGCTATATGTGAAGATTCTGGAGATTTATCTTTGAAAGAGATATTAATCAAGTTCTTGGTTTCTGAAGTAATGAAGTGTTTCAAACCCATTTCCAGGATTTTAGTCACGTGAGCAGCAGCCAATATATTCTCAGCACTGAAATCTGTCGTTTTAGCATCTAATAAATGAATCTGAAGTATATATGAGAGATGTTGTTAAGAAACATGTTGAATTTATGGCATTTATCAATTTATTGACACAATAAACCCTAAACCTATAGGGTACATATACGTTTGCCAAGGTGAGAAGCTAGTACAGGAAGCAAGGCTAAGACAGGTATAGGGCCTGGGTCAGAGAGTAGATTTCACTCTGACAATATGTTAATAGTGTCATGCCCTGTGCTAACCACTTTACGCAACCTGTTTCATTTTCACGGGAGTTATGCCTACTCGTTCCGTCAATTTACAGATGATAACATTAAATCTAGAATAATTCTTATGTGGTAGAACAGCTAATAGAATTGGGAAGTGTTGGTTTGAACATAGGTCTGTCTATCTTCCTCCAGAAAAGGTAAGTACCTTAATATGCTGCATTTCAAAGATGTCCCACCGAAAGGGTCTAATTAATATCAATAAGAATACCATTTTATCCAACCTTCAGTGTTTAACAGCCAGCAGGACACCTGTGTTCAAACAGAATGGACAGAATCTCATCCACTGTGTTTACCTGAAAAGGCACCTCTGCTAGGAGAAACCGTGTATGATCCATGAGGTTCCACAACCTCTTAACAGAATTGTTTACAAATGGCTGGAATTCAGGGTCAGGGAATATTTTGACCTCAGTACCTTTCAAGGCCCCTTTTCGTGTGGTTCCGGTATCTTTGCTGGTTTCAGGGATGCAAGCAAATGCTTCAGCTGGGAGTTGCCTCCACAGTGGTAGCATTTTAAGTATTTCTGTGTTGTAAAGCATGAGACACACTTCTTTTATTGTCTTCTACTGAAATTCTATGTGTGTTATTTAAATAATGCACAGACATTTAAATTTGATTAGCTTAAGTTGGAAAACAAACTTTTCTTATTACTATTGTATGACCTGAAGCCAGGTTGATGACTTCTTTTTTTTTTTTTGAGACAGAGTCTCGCTCTGTCGCTCAGGCTGGAGTGCAGTGGCGTGATCTCGGCTCACTGCAAGCTCCGCCTCCCGGGTTCAAGCCATTCTCCTGCCTCAGCCTCCCGAGTAGCTGGAATTACAGGCACCCGCCACCACGCCCAGCTAATTTTTTGTATTTTTAGTAGAGACGGGGTTTCACCATGGTCTCTATCTCCTGACCTCGTGATCTGCCCGCCTCGGCCTCCAAAGTGCCGGGATTACAAGCGTGAGCCACCGCACCCGGCCAATGACTTCTTTAAGCTACAGTTGCCCCCTTTGTAAAATAAGGTTACAATTGAAAGTAAAAATGACCTATTAACACAGAGAATTGTAATACTTACAATAATAGAGATAACCTATGCATAAGGACAGAATTTTGTTTCTGTAATTTAGAAAATACTTATAAATGTAATTTCCCTATTGCCCATTCAATATGACAAAATCTGAAGTGTTGTAAACGGTTTTCATTTTGCAGGTTTGTTATATGTGTGTATACATGCAGACCAACAAATAACAAGAAATAGTCATGTTAGAATTTGAGAAAAACAGAAAAAATGTGGCATCTTTCAAAAAGGAATTTTAATTCCTTGCCTTCAGAATAAAAATCTCAATAGGTCATGTGCACTGGCTTCACGATGACAAAGACAAGTGACACAGGAATCACATGGAGGTTTGTGTGGTTAAATGGGGTGGAAAAGAGCTATCAGAATATCCGCAGTTAGCATGCCAGCACTGACCGGCATCTCGCAGGGCTGGTCGGGGTATGTTTGTCCAACAGTACAACGTGAGGAAGGAACAAGTGTTCTTAGCCTCCAGAATGCCATGGCAGTGGGAGCCATTTCCTCAAGGAACAAATCCAGAAATAGGTGGGGCTGAGTGGTTGCCTTATTATGAATAAGCTGCTTGAGGCAGTGGCCAGGGTGAAGGAAAGAGAAAGGGTTAAATTTGAAACCAGTCAACTAGTCTTTCGTGAACTTGATCTTGATTACCAATACAAAAACAGATAATCAGAGGCCCTATTCGCATTTTAGTCCCTATAAAATTTTATTACACACAGAACTCAACTCTTGGCATTATTTCATGCCTCAACAAAGCCAGGGCATTAAAGGACAGGCTTAAATGCTCAGCCTGTATTTTAGAAGCGGTTTCTGCCAGATGTTATTTGACAGTCATTTGCAAAATTGCCTTTAGTCTTAACTATTGCACTTGGTTATTTTTTTATACATCACTTTTCTTGATAATGGCTGATACTTTTTTTTCTTCCAGGCCTTTTAAAATGCAAGTCAGTTCTTTATAGAGCAATTTAACACAAATTTTGTAAAGCAATTAATACCAACTCACATGTATTATGTTGGTGCAAAAGTAATTGTGGTTTTTGCCATTACTTTTAGTGGCAAAAATCTCAATTATTTTTGCACCAACCGAATAGTTCAAGAACATTTTATATGACTAATTTTCAGGGTTCTGTTGCTATCTGTTTCTCTTGAAACCAAAATTCAGCCTGCTGCTGCCCCTTCTGTCCCCTTGGTTCACTATGTTGCCACGTTTCTGCATGCTGTTTCTTAGTACAGGGATTAACTGGAACAACCAGGCTGTGTTTGAACCAGTGAGTTATTTTAATTACATGGTTGGAGCCATACGCTCCTCACTGAGAAAGAAGATAGTTATTTGCTAATTTAATAAAGATTTCAGGAAAAATATGTGTTTTATAATTTTTACCTATATAACATTACTGAGTTCTCACCAAGTTTTAAATAATAGAACTGGATTTATTGATTTTTCTATAATATTAGAAATTATCTATAAGTTAATGCAGTTGCTTATAAATTGTTTGACCTCTAGGTAGAATTTAGAATTTCTGTGTCTGTCATTTTGCCTTTGTACTGTTTAACTGGAATGAATCTAAGAAGTCATATCCTTCTGTCTGTGTTTTGCAGAGTGTGAGCGTGTAATAAATATCCATTCATTTGAAATAAAGAGTAAGCTATCTGTTACTTAGATGCAATGTCAATCAAGATAAAATGTTGGGCCATTAAAAAATAGGTTTCTGAAAAATGTTGAGTCTTGACATTCTGTTTTTTGAAGCAAGAGAAAACCATTGTGATTTTGTGTAGTTTCCAAACTTTTCTTTTGACTGTGGATTCTTTTTTGTGACGTTGGCATGAATGGATAAAAGAAGAGATATCTCAACTGAAGAATAAGGTCCCCAGAGTTCTGAGGCGGAGTGAGCCCTGAGGGCGGCATGGCTGATGGTTTAATATCCACGTTCCTACCCCAGCACTCCACTTCATAGATGAGCATGCTACAGCCAGAGAGGAAACACTCTCTCCCTCACGTACCCCTGATGTTGTTAGGATCTGAGTACCTTTCCTCTCCACTGTCCTGGGCGTTTCTTGGTCACCCTGGCCTTGATATGCTCTTTCTGCCTCGAGTGCCTGAGTCCTTCATGCATCCTCACTTTCCAAATCTACACCAGGAATCCCTACTCCGTTCGAGGGAGCTGCCTCTCATGCTTAGATAGTGAAAATCCAGTCACTGGAGAAGGCTTGGTACTCTGTAAATTCAGCCTTTGCTAGGGAATGCAGTATTGAGTGGAGCTTTGCTGAAAATAATGGGAATTAGAAACACATCTTACTTGTCTTTTGGCATAATTTGATTAGATTTCTCTTACCATCAAATGCTGTGGTTGGGTTGTGTTGTTGTTCTAAAGTCACTGAAGAACTCATACATTGGTGTCTTGTCCCAAGATGACAAAATCGACATCATTATATATGTGTCCGACTCTGTGCTGTTTATATATGCACATATATATATATATATATATGCATATGGATTTAGTATTACCCTGTGAAGTTACTTGTACTGTATGGGCTATTTTAATTTTGCCCCTTCAGATCCATGCTCTGCCCCACCCTACCCTGCTCTGTGTCCAGTAAGATGGCCTCTATAGAACGCATTGTTCAGGCTCCTTCGGCTGAGTTCTGCTGCCTTCTCTTAATGAAGGCTCTGGTCACATTCACAGGGCAGAGGGCACGTGGTTCTGGCAGCGTGTGCTTTACCAGTGGCCTCAGCTGCTGTCTCGTTGCCTTCCTCCAGAGCCCCTGCTCTCCCTGTGTTCCAGTAACGTATTTCCTCCCCTTTCCCTGTCCATCTTCCCAATGTTAGTAGGCCGTTAGTGCCCAACTTTAAGTTTTCTTGTTCCTAAACGTCGGTAACATCTCCATATCCACTTCCTCTGTTGAAAAGTATTTAATGAAATCGTTCCATCTGAGTCTTCTATCTATGACATTTGCTTTCCCCAGAATCCTGATGGATACGGCACCATCTTTTCTATTTTACTGATGGCTATCACAGGATTTGCCATGAAGTTAAGCTTCAGGGTCCCACATTTATGTGGAACCTTCCAAGGCTCTCAGTAGGATCCCGTGTTCCCATTGCCATAGGACTGTGTGAAATTCACAAAGAAAATGTGCCTCTGCATAGAGGACCTTTGTCTTTTTGGACTCCAGCTTCCTCTGGGTTGCCCCTTCTTGGGCTGATTTGCACTGGAATGGCTGTGGATGTTTTAGAGATTTGGCTCTGGGTTGGTTTGGGGATAGGTTTTGTTTGAGTTTAGTGAGGTGTGTTTATGTGGCTGCATACAGTGTGCAGAATTAAGGTGTTGCTGACTTTCCAGAGTAGGAATACCTTCCAGGGTGTTCCTATTAACTCCTGTATCAACTCATATAGAGGTTTTTTAAAAATAAAAACACGTTCCAATCCACCGGGCACCAGATATATGAAGCTTGTAGAGGAGAAACAAGGTTTGAAAAAATGAAACCCAGAAATGTGCCTGTGGAAACTTCTAAGCAGAAAGATGTAGTGCTTGTCAACACCTAGTCAACATGCAAATGCTCAGCTCGTCCCTACACAACTGTGTAATGCATCAGATGCAGTTTAAACAATACCACTTTTATAAAGATTCTGCAAACTAGAATATATCAGAATTCTTATGTTTATAGAGAAAGAGCAGTTACTACTATTACACACAGAAAGAACTTTCAAATAAGTTTCTTAGGTTTGACTAAAATCCGAAACTTTTACATGACATTAAGAAAAATGTAATATGAAGCAGGAGGAAGTGTTATTAAACTATCACAATGCATTCAATCTAGGAAGAGTTAATTATCTACAGAGGTAACACCAAACAAATTATCTTTTTATTCTTTACATAGTACTTATCTATAGAAAATATTATAAACTTATTTTCATGGGAAAAGATATTCAAACACTATTCAACCAAAATACATAGGAGCAAAAGTATTATAGAGGTGAACCAGGTGCCTAATTAATAAAAAAAAAATTAGTTTATTTGTAGTTGAGATTTTTCTAAAGTTTTTAAACATGTATAATTCATTGTGGTTTCTTTTTTCATTCAAAATAAATATTTACATTTGTACTGAATTTAGTATTGATAACTGTTTTCTTTTTTCAAAGATGACCCCTAAAACTCTTTGAGAACTATCAACTCAAAACTGCTCTCTTGAGCACTTTGTAACACAACCCTGTTATTACTCACTAGCAGAGCTGGGGTTCACAGTTTTGTCTTTATTCTAAAGCATATGATTTTTGTAGTATAATACTCAACATTTCTGTCTCAGGTTGCAGCCCTCAGGAAATAGACATTAATATAAAAATTTGCATACAAATACTTTATTTGGGGTTCACAGTTTTGTCTTTATTCTAAAGAATATGATTTTTGTAGTATAATACTCAACATTTCTGTCTCAGGTTGCAGCCCTCAGGAAATAGACGTTAATATAAAAATTTGCATACAAATACTTTATTTGGGAGGTCATCCTAGGAAACACTGATTGGAGGGTAGGAAAGTAAGGCAAAGGATGGAGGGAGGGTACTGCAGCAGTCAGCAGGACTTCATTCTTCTTTGGACTCTGGGACAGTGCAGATTGAGTCCAGCAGTTCTCCTGCCTGGGGTGAGGGGGCTGCAGTATTTATCCACCGTCTCCCATTTGTCATTTGTCAATGGCGGCTGCTCCCAGGGCATTGATTTCAGAGCATTTTTAGATTATGTTGTCCGGGCCAGGAAGGCTTCAGTGGCCAAAACAGCTCTTGGGCGGCAGCTAGGCTTGCATTTGAAGCAGCAGGAAAGGGGTGTGTTGCAGGGAATGGTGATGCCAAGAGGTTATGGAGAAAGTGCTGATAACTCCCTACTGCAGTTCCCAAAGAGGAGGCTTGACTTGCGCCGATTTTTGTTTTCCATTTTAGTTCTGTTTTGGATTATAATAATGCCTGGTGTTATTTTACAATTTTAACTTGATAAAGCGTTATTATATACCATATGTTTTAAGGGAAAAAATGATCTTCAGCCTTACGATAATTGTCCTTTGTTTTTTAATGTGTGTGTTTTGTTGATTTATTTCTTATATAGAACCAAATTAGATATTGCTGATGATACTTATTCAGGGGCTCTACTACTCAATTTCACCACAGTGCACACAAAAAAACCCACAAATAAATTGGATACAGGTAGTCCTGGAATGCAAATAATCAATATTTCCCCACTGCAAAATGAAGAGAAAATTGCATGGCCGTAAGCTTCAAAGCTGCCAGGCCTTCACATTCTTCACACAAGTTTGCTATTACTAAAATTTCATGACTTGGAAAACATTGCTTTAGCCAATATCTGTGCCATTTGAGATAAATAGGTGTATTTTATCTGCAATATAAATTCCAATATGTCATGTTTGAATTACGTTTGAATCCATCAAGATAGGCATCATTTCTGTAATCAGCAATATGCAATGATTTGATAACCTTAATTTTTTTTTATTATTGTACTTTAAGTTTTAGGGTACATGTGCACAATGTGCAGGTTTGTTACATATGTATCCATGTGCCATGTTGGTGTGCTGCACCCATTAACTCGTCATTTAGCATTAGATGTATCTCCTAATGCTATCCCTCCCCCCTCCCCCCACCCCACAACTGTCCCCAGAGTGTGATGTTCCCCTTCCTGTGTCCATGTGTTCTCATTGTTCAATTCCCACCTATGAGTGAGAACATGCGGTGTTTGGTTTTTTCACCTTGCTATAGTTTACTGAGAATGATGATTTCCAGTTTCATCCATGTCCCTACAAAGGACATGAACTCATCATTTTTTATGGCTGCATAGTATTCCATGGTGTATATGTGCCACATTTTCTTAATCCAGTCTATCGTTATTGGACATGAGCTATCTATGACAAACCCACAGCCAATATCATACTGAATGGGCAAAAACTGGAAGCATTCCCTTTGAAAACTGGCACAAGACAGGGATGCCCTCTTTCACCACTCCTATTCAACATAGTGTTGGAAGTTCTGGCCAGGGCAATCAGGCAGGAGAAGGAAATAAAGGGTATTCAATTAGGAAGAGAGGAAGTCAAATTGTCCCTGTTTGCAGATGACATGATTGTATATCTGGAAAACCCCATTGTCTCAGCCCCAAATCTCCTTAAGCTGATAAGCAACTTCAGCAAAGTCTCAGGATACAAAATCAATGTATAAAAATCACAAGCATTCTTATACACCAATAACAGACAGAGAGCCAAATCATGAGTGAACTCCCATTCACAATTGCTTCAAAGAGAATAAAATACTTAGGATAACTTGTTATTTTAAGATAAATATTTTAAGTGGATACTTGAAAAGAAGCTCAAATACATGCTGGGAAATTGATTTTTTTAAAAAAAATTTTAATTCAACAAGAATGAAGTGAGCTGTTCTCCTAAGTTGATAGGGAAACCATCACAGTCTCTCCGCATGGTGTTTATGGTAGGCTAGGTAACTATTTTTCTAGTTTTTTTAAATTTTAATATATATGATCACTGGTTAAAATGCTTCCTTTTAAGTTTTTTAAAAAATGATTTTCCTGTGTTAACGAGTAGGACCTTTGCTTTGGAAAATTACTGGATAAAGCACTTTCTTGATCAAAAGTGTTCCATCTGGATCTTAACAGATAATTTTCAGATACATTTAGTCAGGAGAATTGAGTGATCTTTTGTTCACAGTTAAACCCATTTAGTATTTATAACTTTTCCTTTTTTTTATTTTTTATTATACTTTAAGTTCTAGGGTACATGTGCACAATGTGCAGGTTTGTTACATATGTATACATGCGCCATGTTGGTGTGCTGCACCCATTAACTCGTCATTTACATTAGGTATATCTTCTAATGCTATCCCTTCCCGCTACCCCCACCCCACAACAGGCCCAGGTGTGTGATGTTCCCCTTCCTGTGCCCATGTGTTCTCATTGTTCTATTCCCACCTATGAGTGAGAACATGCAGCGTTTGTTTTTTTGTCCTTGCAATAGTTTGCTGAGAATGATGGTTTCCAGTTTCATCCATGTCCCTACAAAGGACATGAACTCATCCTTTTTTATGGCTGCATAGTATTCCATGGTATATATGTGCCACATTTTCTTAATCCAGTCTATCATTGTTGGACATTTGGGTTGGTTCCAAGTCTTTGCTATTGTGAATAGTGCCGCAATAAACATACGTGTGCACGTGTCTTTATAGCAGCATGATTTATAATCCTTTGGGTATATACCCAGTAATGGGATGGCTGGGTCAAATGGTATTTCTAGTTCTAGATCCTTGAGGAATTGCCACACTGTCTTCCACAATGGTTGAACTAGTTTACAGTCCCATCAGTGTGCTGTATTCAGGAGACCCATCTCACATGCAGAGACATACATAGGCTAAAAATAAAGGGATGGAGGAAGATCCACCAAGCAAATGGAAAATAAAAAAAGGCAGGGGTTGCAATCCTAGTCTCTGATATAACTTTTCTCTTATACAAAGACAACCCCTACAACTCTATGAAAAAAGAGTTCAATTTTTTTTCTAATGCATTTGCTTATGCAGGATGTGTGGGAGACTGAACCCAACTGGGATTCTGGCAGGAAGGAAGAAATGAATTTAAAATAGACTGGTGGGAAGGGCTGTATTTCCTCCATTCCCATACCTTTAGGTCTAGCATAGTGGCTGCTGCATAGCAGTTGCAAAGTACATGTTCACTGGGTAAATGAGTTCATCTCAATGACACCCCTAGGACTCTGGGTGTCAGCATCCTGCACTTCCTCTCCAATGTAAGAGTATTATGAAAACAAAGTAGAATTCTCTGAGGTCAATAGAATGGATTGAAGAAAGCACCATGCTAGGGCCCATAAAATGTTGTTGATTGCCAATAGCTTTATCCCAGTGTCACTTCCTGCCCAAGCAATGTAGATGGGATGTTAGTTGTCTGATGTCCTCATACCATGATTTTGCTGGAAAGTTGAAGGATTTTCTTTTCATAAAGATTTATTTGTACAACAAATTCTTTTTTTGTAGACAGTCGTGCTACAATATATTTTTATTTGTTCTCTCTCTTTTCTTCTCTCATTAAAACAGTGTAAAAAGCATTGACTTTTGTTTCAACCTTACCAGCCACCAAGTTTTCCATTCTCCCTGTGTTCAGTTACTGTGGAAGGTGAACATTTTTAATCTCATTTCTGTGTCTTTGTTCCTTTGCTTGGAACCAGTGCCCCATATCCTAAATACCTGCAGTACATCTGTTGGGATGAATCTAGTTCAAATACTGTAATACTGCATGTCATAGAAAGAACGAATTGTTTGCTACTGTGTGCTATCATATGACTGTTTTGGAAGTCTATACATTGGACTGTAGACATTTGCTTAAGGTTGTTTCTCCTTGTCCTTAAAAGCAGGGAAATATATTACTCTTATTTGTACTCTTGGAATGGTGTGTGGCACCAAACAGGTTCTCAAAGATACTTGCTAAATAAATAAATAAATAAATAATTACTAAAATATAATGCAGCATGGAAACTAGAAATGGCCTCAAAGCCTGAAAGAAAGTGATTCAGTCTAATAGACATACAAAACCCTAATGAATAAAAATGTAATGCATAGCACAATTATGTGACTTTTTAACCAAATGGGGTAGTGCTTAAAATACTAGGCAGATGTGTGGAACTTCTGTGGTCTGATCATAATTGTAACCACTTTTCTTATTTTGAATTTAGCAAAATCTCTCAATTAAAACAAACTTTGTGAATCTTGGATAATTGTAAATGAAACATTTGGTTCTTATCAAAAAGGTATGGTTGGGCTGGGTGTGGTGGCTCACACCTGTAATCTCAGCACTTTGGGAGGCCAAGGTGCGTGGATCACCTGAGGTCAGGAGTTCCAGACCAGCCTGGCCAACATGATGAAACCTCGTCTCTACTAAAAATACAAAAATAAGCAGGATGTGGTGGTGGATGCCTGTAATCCCAGCTACTTGGGAGGCTGAGGCAGGAGAATAGCTTGAACCCTGGAGGTGGAGGTTGCAGTGAGCTCAGATTACACCACTGTACTCCAGCCTGAGTGACAGAGTGAGACTCTGTCTCAAAAAAAAAAAAAAAGGAATGATTGTCCTTTCATTCCAGTCACACGTAGAAATGATTGAGTACCTGATTCTTCTTGGTTGCTGAGTATGAACCACCTGGGGATCTTGATTTCAACAAAACGTTGCTTTTATAAAGGCGCTTATTTTGATTGGTTTAAATATTGACTTTTAGAGTTCATGACCTTCATTCAGTTTTATTAGCGAGCATTTTTTGTTAATCTTTCTAGCCAATGGATGCCTCTCACCAAGAACCAGCCCATCAGGACAGCTCTGCATTTGTATGCTTATTATTATGCATGAGAGAAGGGCATGTGCACTAGAAGAAGACCCTTTTGTAGGTGAGTGAATGCTTGAAAAGGTGATATTTATATTGATACTTAGAAATACAAGAGCAACATGCTTATTTCATTAAAGTCATCATGCATTTATTGAAAAGTCTTCCTAATATGGTTATGCTATTCTGCTAGTGCATAGGCATGAGTATGCGCTTGTGTGTTCACACGTGGCAAATGGTTATATAAAGTGAGTAACACATTTTCTTTTTTTATTCTTTAGATTACATTGAGTAAGAAATATAATAGGGACATGAATGTGACTCAGGTGTCATACCGAACCCTGATATTTGAATTATACGGTCTTCAACTATTCCTCCAGTTGTCTCCTCTATTTGCTTCCTCCCCTGTCAACAAGTAGTCTTTCCTAGGTGGGATTAAGATAATAGAAAATGTTTTATCCTCTGTCACATTCCTTCAACTTGAAGTAATGTTGTCTATCTAAAAAATAATTACATGTATTTTAAAGGCTTAAATAATCTGAAATTTTTAAAAAGCTAAAACGCTGAATATTTTATGTCATTGCACTTGATCCTAAACTATAATTCTTTCCTTGTTTTGGTAAGACAACATTCCGTCGTGAAATCATGTAGCAAGCTTGTCAGTGAATCATGTGGAGATTGTATGGCCTTAACAGGCTTCCTGGATAAATAGAAAAACAATGGCCTGTTTTGGAGCAAAATGACAATGTGTGTCTTACCTAGACTGTATGAAAATCAATTGTATTTTTAATTTGTGGTTATTTTTCTAAATTGGCATCACTTGCTAGAAATATCAAAGTTTCTTATTAGTTTATTCAGATATATATATATATTTTACTTAGAAGACCTTATCATTTAAACTCTGAGAAAATAAAATGGTAAGCTGTTTTATTCTACAAAGTTTAAATGGAAACAACTTATTAGGGTTAATAGCACAATCCTGCTACGTTCTGCTATTTTCATCCCAAATCCATCTTCCCACTGGTATTGTTTCAATTACTTCTTCCTTGGGTATAAAATGTTTAAATTTTTATATAGTAAATTGTGATCATGTTTGAGTACATCTTTGGTGTTGGCACTGAGCAGAATTGAATATAACAGCTTTTTATACCAAAAAAATTACGTTGTTCTGCTCTTACAAGGATACTCCTAACTTGGCATTTCAAGCTAATGAAGGTCTGTATTGGAAATAAAGAACACATGTTCACTTCAAGAAGAGCAGGAAGCAACACTCAAAAATTGGGTCATATTTTGACCAACCGCCTTATTCTTTGCTCTGAGTCTTTACAAAGTCTTGGTGTCTGCTTCATCACCACCCTCTTCCCTTCACCAAATAAGGAATACTGATAATTTGGAAAGTAACAAGTAAAAGGAAAAATTCTCACTCCACATTGTACTAGGTTAGTCAGCACATTGTTGTTGATTGCAAATGACAGAAGCCCTAGTCTTACCTGGCTTATGAAAAAAGGGAATTTATTGACTCATATCATGAAAAATGTTAAGTATTCAAGAATGACCTAGAAATCCTAGGCAGAGCAATTAAGCAATAGAAATAAATAAAAGGCATCCAGATGGGAAGAGAAGTCAAACTCTCTCTCTTCACAGATGATATAATTCTATATCTGTATCTATCTATATCTATATCTATGTCTATATCTATATCTATATCTATGTCTGTATCCATGTCTATGTCTGTATCTATAAAACCACATAGTCTCTGCCCAAAGGCTCCTAGAACTGACAAACGACTTCAGCAATGTTTCAGGACACAAAGTCAATGTACAAAATTCAGTAGCATTTCTATATAGCAATAATGTCCAAGTTGAGAGCCAAATCAAGAATGTAATCCCATTCACAGTAGCCACAAAAAGAATAAAATATCTAGGAATACTGTTAACCAGGGAGGTGAAAGATCTCTACAATGAAAATTACAAAACACTGCTGTAAGAAATCAGAGACAACATAAACAAACGGAAAAATGTTCCATGCTCATGGATAGGAAGAATCAATATTGTTTAAATTGTCATACTACCCAAAGCAATGTGCAGATTCAATGCTGTTTTTATCAAACTACCAATGATGTTTTTTACAGAATTAGAAAACATATTCTAAAATTCATATGGAAAAAAAAGCCTGAATAGCCAAGGCAATCCTAAGCAAAAAGAACAAAGCTGGAGGCATCGTACTACCCAACTTCAAACTATGCTACAAGGCTACAGTTACCAAAACAGCATGGCAACTGTACAAAAACAGATGCACAGACAAACCAACTGAACAGGTTAGAGAACCCAGAATGAAAACCACACACCTATAACGATCTGATCTTTGAAAAAGCCAATGATAAAAAGCAATGGGGAAAAGGCTTCCTATTCAATAAATGGTGCTGGGATAATTGGCTAGCAATATGCAAAGGTTAAAGCTGGAACCTTTTCTTATACCATATAGATTTAAATGTAAAATCAAAAACTTTAAAAACGCTAGAAGAAAACCTAGAAAATGCCACTCCAGACATTAGCCCTGGCAAAGATTTCATGATGAAGACTCTAAAAGCAATTGAAACAAAAACAAAAATTGACAAATGGACTCTAATTAAACTAAAGAGCATCTGCACAACAAAATAAATTATCAAAAGAATAAATAGACAACCTATAGAATAGGAGAAAATATTTGTAAGCAATGCATCTGACAAAGGTATAATATTCAGAATATATATAAGGAGCTTAAATAAGCGAGAAACAACTCCACTTTAAAAACATGCAAAGGACATGAGCAGATACTATTTGACCCAGCCATCCCATTACTGGGTGTATACCCAAAGGAATATAAATCATGCTGCTATAAAGACACATGCACACGTATGTTTATTGTGGCACTACTCACAACAGCAAAGACTTGGAACCAACCCAAATGTCCAACAATGATAGACTGGATTAAGAAAATGTGGCACATATATACCATGGAATACTATGCAGCCATAAAAAAGGATGAGTTCATGTCCTTTGTAGGGACATGGATGAAGTTGGAAACCATCATTCTCAGCAAACTATCGCAAGGATAAAAAACCAAGCACCGCATGTTCTCACTCATAGGTGGGAATTGAACAATGAGAACACTTGGACACGGGAAGGGGAACATCATACACCTGGGCCTGTTGTGGGGTGGGGAGAGTGGGGAGGGATAGCATTAGAAGATATGCCTAATGTAAATGACAAGCTAATGGGTGCAGCACACCAACATGGCACATGTATACATATGTAACAAACCTGCATGTTGTGCACATGTACCCTGGAACTTAAAGTATAATAATAAAAAATACATATATATATATATAAAGAAGACATACATGTTGCCAACTAGCATATGAAAGAATGTTAAACACCACTAATCATCAGAGAAATGCAAATAAAAACCACAATGAGACACCATCTCACATCAGTCAGAATGGATATTATTAAAAAGTCAAAAAATAACAGATGTTGGCAAGGTTGTGGAGAAAAGGTAACACTTATATGCTGATAGTGGGAGTGGAAATTAGTTCAACCACTGTGGAAAGCAGTTTTGAGATTTCTCAAATAACTTAAGGCAGAACTACCATTGGATCCTGCAGTCCCATTATTGGGTATATACCCAAAGGAATATGAATCATTCTGCCAAAAATACACATGCACTTATATGTTTATTGAAATACTATTCACAATAGCAAAGACATGGAATCAACCTAGATGTCCATCAACATTAAACTTGATAAAAAGAATGTGATATATACACACCATGGAATACCATGCAGCCATAAAAAATAATGAAATCATGTCCTTTGCAGCAACGTCTATGGAGCTGAAGGCCATTATCCTAAGTGAACTAATGCAGATACAGAAAACAAAATTCCTACTTGAATGTGGAAGGTGAGAAGAAGGTGAAGACAGAAGCACTCCCTATTGGGCTGGTCACTATACTCATTTCCTGGGTGACAAAATAATCTGTACACCAAAGCACTGCAACACACAACTTACCCACGTAAAAAACCTGCACATGTATCCCTGAACCTAAAGTACAAGTTGCGAAAAAAAAGAATGACTCAATCCGGGAGCCCAATAGAGACCTTCTCCCACTCTATGTCGCCCAACTTTCATCAGTGGTGGCTTTATTCTTAGTGTTCACGTGAAGTAAGTTATCTGTCGAGTTTTCATGTGCCTGGATCCAAGTCCAGAGATAATTAGAGCACCTGATCCTCGCTCGTCAATCAACCATCTCCCTGTGTCTCTTGTAGTGGGACTGGGTCATATTCTTAGCCAACGGTGGCCAAAGGGCTGAGTTTCTCTGAATGACCAGGCCAGAGCCACATGCTTTTCCTGTATCTAGGGTTAAGCCAATCCACAGGACACCCATAGAGAGATGAATTGAGTATGGCTTTCAAAGCCATATGGGGCTATAGTCCTCTGAGATGGTGGTGGGGGAGTAATAAAAAGTTACAAAAGCAGTGGTTGTCTACCACCTAAATTCATAAGTTCTGTTACCTAGAACAAAAGTAAGCCTCAAGATATATTCATCAGGTTTATGAATATCTTACTTTAGTTTGTTTGACTTCTAGGATTCATCAAAGTTGTAGTAGAAAATAAACAATTTATCACCTAGTCTACAAATTAGAAATGAATACAAATTTTAGAAACACATAAAGTAGTAATTTGGTGAGTTCCTTAGCAATATATGAAGTAATAATTTGGTTAATTCTTCTTTTTCAGGTGATAACTAAAACATATAATGAAATATATTAGAATCATTTTTAATTGCTTCATTTTGAAGACACAACTTTTAATTAACTAATTAATAAAATAATCTTTAGAGATTAAGCATGCCTATGGCTTAAGGCCATTCTGCCATTGCATTTTTCTTCTGTTTCTTCCCTCTGATCTTGGTCTCTGTTATATTTTTCCCGCCATTCTGTGTTTTATTTGTATCTTTTTTTAGAATTCCATATGGATTTATGTCAACTACCTTTTAGTGTACTTTTTGTGTAAAATTATTAATGGCTCTAGGTATTAAATTATATATATATATATATAACTTATTACAGTCTGCTAGCATTGACATCTTATTACTTTGAGTCAAGTGTAAATGCTTTATCCACCTGTAAGTCCCTTTGTTCTTTTCCATTTGTAATATTTTTATTTTTTATATTTTCTCTGCATACTTTGGGAACTACATCACAAAATGTTATGATTTTTTGCTTCAACTTTCAGACATAATTTAGAAAACTTAAAAAGAGAAGAATAATCTTTTTACTTTATTCTTTCTTCTTGGCATTCTAAGGTTTCTCCTTTTATCATTTTCTTCTTCTTTAGAGAACTTTCTTTAGCCATTCGTTTAAGATAGTTTTGCTGGTGATAAAGTATCTTAGTTTTTTTCATCTGAGAGAGCCTAGATTTTCTCTTCATTTTACAGGATGAGTTTGCATGATAAGATGATTTTGCATGATTCCAGGTTGACAGTTATTTTCTTTGATCTCTTGGAAAATATTGCATCATATCTTCCTAGCATCTGTGGTTCTTGATGAGAAATCTACTGTCATTCAAATTGTGTTTCTTCTTATAGGTAAGTTTTTTCTCTCTCACTGCATTCAAGATTTTTTAAAAAATCTTTGGAAGTTTGATTATGATGTATCTTGACATGAATTTCTTTGGATCTATCCTTTTTGTTATTTTCTCAGCTTCTTGAGTCTATAGATAGATTTCCTGTCCTTCCCAGCAAGGTGAGGGGGCCATACGTGCCCCACGTCCCATTTCCCACAGCATTTGCCTGGAATAGCGTTGTTATCATCTAAAGGTTTTCTGGGTTTCTTGGCTGCCATATTCCTTGTCTTGTGGTGAGAGATGACAAGATTCACATGGCATTCTTTAATTTTTATGGTTGGAGGCCATTGGTGCATTTGGGTTGCTAGCTTTTCCAAGATCTGGTGTGGGATACGTGAGACTAGGAAGAATTCTATGGAGCTCATCGCTTTGCTCCTCCTTGGGCCCCAAGGTTCCTGTCCAGTAGGTCTTCCTCTCTTCACCTTGCAGAGTCTTCTTAAGTTTGTTTATATATAAAGCCCAGAGTGTTTTAGCCATCATTAATGAGGGGTACCATTTTCAATATAGAAAGTAAAAATTCAAGTTTTTTTTCTACTGCCTATTTGTAAATATTGGGCAGTAGAGAATGTTCAATTTTGTTATTTGAGGGTTAGATGACTTTTAGCTTGGATATTCTTGCACCCTCTAAATATAAATTTGAAGAAGTGGCAATAATTTATCAGATTTCATTCAACGTGTATGTATTGTACTTTTACCATATGCCTAACTTAGAAGTTTATTTACACTATGGTTTTTGCTTAATAAATTAATCAGGAAATTATCAGTTGTATTATTAATTTCTTAGCTTTACTCTAAGGGAAGTATAGGAATATACAAATGAATCTCTTTCTGTAAGGAACATTGATGCTAGGTAAAGGAACTCTGGAATAGTATTACACAGCCTTATATGAATGACAAAGTGGGGGCTTTATCTAGGGAAAAGAGCGCATACTTTAGAGCCATTATAATTCAGGCTTAAATCCTGAATAAAACATATATTAGATTAATGGATTGTGGCAAAGCAGTTAGCATCTGTGTTTCCTTTCCCTTATTTTTAAAAAGTGTTCTCAATGAAAAAACGTAATGCTTATTAAAACACCTAACATAGTACATGAAACACAGAGATTTTCAGTGAATGGCACCTGTCATTATTGATTACATGTGCAATGAGAAGTGTTAGATTTTTCCTGTCTCAAAGAAACCCATGGTCTACCTAATGCTTGTCAAAATCAGAAAATTATACTACTACTCAGATAGGACTGGTAAAACCTGCTAAGACCTCACCGTTGGTATAATGGATCCCAGCACTGGGAGAATGGATTTGGTGTTAGGACTGGCCAAATTGGCCAAACATCTATCCAAAGATGTTAACCAAGAGGCCGACAGGTGGTGGATAGCACAGTGCTGATGTGCAGGGAGTGGTTATGCTAACAGAAGCAGGGAAATGGTATTTCTGGGTCATTCGTTTAACCTGAAGTTATAATTCAGTCAAATAGAGGATTTTGGGCAAAGGATACATTTCCAGAGGTACGTGTGTGAGAGGGTGTTGTTAGTATGAAGTCAGTGGAATTTCAAGGTCTACAGTTGACAGGCATTGCTTTCAGGGAAGACTCCTGCCTGACCCAGGAACGAAGGCGAGCCCAGTCTCAATGGTAGGATCAATAAACAAAGAATGGGAGAAAAGGCCCAAGATCAATCCGTGAAGTCTTCTGGTGAGATGAGATCTTGTTTCTTGATCGGAACGGACTTACAAATTGTTTCAGGTGGAATTTGCAAGCGGAATGCATGCCAGGGAGTCCACTGGCACAGTGGAAAGAGCTCTGCCAGAGACTCATGCTTCTGTTCTGCCTCTCCCACTGCAGGTCTGGTGACCCTGGGTTGTGCCTTATCTTGATGGGCTTCACGGTGCCACTCTGCAAAATGCGAGTGACAGCAATCACCCGTAAGAGTTTTAGTGAGAATAAATGCACAGCACATACAAGACAGGTATGTCAGGCAGGTATGCAAAAAGGTCATGTCTTCTTTCCCTTTGAGTGCCTGTAAGAGAGAGGCACATGGGAGAGGCATCCATGAAGGAGGAAGGGCTGCATGCCAGGAAACCGGCCTGCTTGCTTCAAGGCAGCAGTGTGCACGCATAGCACTTTGGACCACAAGGCACAGGCACTCAAGGTCAATTTTCCCCAAGCTAAGGTCTCCCTGCATGTCTCTGTAGTAAACAAGACCAGAAAAAGTCAGGGTTGAAAAATATTTTAGAGTCAGATATGATTAAATGGGGAAGTGTGTGATGTGACCAGTAAGTGCTAGAGGAGGGTCATGCAAAGGACAGGTTAGTGTGGACTGATAGAGAAACAGAAAATGTCAAGGAGAGGGCGAGTGGAGTGGGATCCTGGTGGGCTGTGGATTGTAGACTGGCTTCAAGGTCAGGGCGAGGCGGGCTGTGGCGTGCCAGGATGCTCTCTGAGGACAGTGTCGTCCTGTGGAGGGTGGCTTGCCATTGCAGTGGAGTGCTGCTTTTGTTTTTGTTTTAAATTGGCTTTTATTCTGTGTAAATGTCTTATATATGTCAATGTTTGTGGAGGCAGGAAGGGGGAGAGGGACACACAGTTATGTCCTGACTGCAGGAAGCCAGAGAGGCAAGGCCAGTGATAAGGGTGGTAAGCAAAGGAAGGGTGGGGATGCAGGTCAGGTTCCTCCTGGGAGTTCAGGGCGTTCTTATGCCGTAGGCAGGGGTGCTACAGTCAGCTGAATAGGACCCACTCCCCACAAAATCAGGAGCCTGAATAGCAAAGGTGTGGACAGGATCCCATCTTGCTGGGGGTGGGGGGATCAGGCAGAACCTATGGCACATACGCATGGGAGTTGGGTGGGGAACACCTGTTCACCCCGTGGCTTTATGTTGGTCACCAGTGTGGAAGGTGAAGGTTCAGTAGACTAAAAAAATAACTGATGAAAAATTGCTTAGTGTGAAAATTAGTTACTAAAGTGACTTAAGTCCTCTCAAAAACAGGTTGATGCATTCCATTTATTTATTTATTTATTTATTTATTTATTTATTTGAGATGGGGTCTTGCTCTGTCGTCCAGGCTGGAGTGCAGTGGCGTGATCTTGGCTTACCACAACCTCTGCCTCCCAGGTTCACGCCATTCTCCTGCCTTAGCCTCCTGAGTAGCTGGGACTACAGGCGCCCGCCACCACGTCCGACTAATTTTCTGTATTTTTAGTAGAGACGGGGTTTCACTGTGTTAGCCAGGATGGTCTCAATCTCCTGACCTCATGATCCGCCCGCCTCGGCCTCCCAAAGTGCTGGGATTACAGGCGTGAGCCACCGTGCTCAGCTGATGCGGTCCAATTCTTAGCCAAAAGGATGGGTAGACTAGAAATATGGTTTGCTACTGTTCTCTGGAGTGTTTTCTTTGACTTCGTGGAGTTGTTTCGTTAAGTATGAACAAGTCAAATAACCAGGTTAGAGGGAAAAAAATGGCACCCACCATGGGAAAGTGGACGAGGTGATGAATTTATTGAAAGTAACAATATTTACCTTATGGAAAAAAATAAATGCTTAGAATATTTTCTTCAGGTAAATTTGGTTTGTGATGAAAAATTTACATAAGAAATAGGGTGTATTCTCTACTGCATGATGGCTGACGCTCCATGTCCTTCCCGCAGGTTATGAGATTGTCACATTGATGTGTTATCCTGATTCTTTTAGATTTGAAGAGCTATAGGAGTTTGGCGGAAGTATTTTATAGAAATGCATAGGTACCAGTAATCATGAAAAGGGTTACTGTAGAATGACAAAGAAAAATTGGGCAGTTTCTTTGGTTGCTTGATGCAGTCCTGCATACCCTCGGCAGCTGTCACTGGCGTGGATCGTTTAAGTGTGGGGTTACTTTGCTTCCCTTAGAGAACATAAATCATGCCTATATTCCTGATATTAAATGAGTCAATACAAATCCATTAAATGGACTGCATCACTCTTGGGTTCCTCAAATAAGTGACTTTTGGCTGCTATCCACTTTTAGATGATAGTGCAAATTATTAAGAAACCAGGTTTTTCTCAGGAACCAAAATTTTTAAAAAAAGTTCAGAAAGAGATTGAGAAGGATAATTCCAGGTTTTCTTTAGTTCAGTGAAATTCACCCCTTTGTTATCACCTTCTGAACATCTGAGTGGGGAAGGGAGACAGGGATGTAGGACTTCAGATTCAGAGTCAAACCCAAGAGTCAACCGCCTCCCTTAACCCCTACGAAAATGGGTAGTTTCATTCAAAGGATTTTAGTTTCACTAACATAAAGATGAAGGAGGGTATGAAGTTGGGGGTTTTTGGTACTTAAATTAAGACTTTGTTTATCTTAGATTTATAAATAAGAATAACTTATTTATCTGTTCTTCTGTTACATTGAAATTGTATTGGTTTAGCGAATAGTAATGTGATATTCTCTTGTTTAGCTAAATTTATGAGTCCTAATCCTGGCAAAGTTTGATGGTAAACTGCAGGTTCAGAAAGATAGTTTTGATGTATATACTTTTGTAATTTATGAGAAAAACACAAAGGGTTCTATCTCACATACCTATATTTTTATTTTTATGAGACATTAATTATATGCTAAGTCCACTACTTTTAGGAACTTTCATTTGTAAATTAGAAAACTACAAAAACACATATTATTCTTTATATATCCAAAATAATCACAGAACTCTATTCATAGGCTTACCTATGAAAGCTTGAAATTTCTGAATCATTTAGGAAGCATTTTCTTTAAGCACTGTGGGGAGAACAAAGCTTGCTTTAAAGAGAGTCCTCGATGGAATGGAATGAGCTTCAGCAGACAATGCTTTGTCTTCTTTATTGACAGCTTTTGGCTACTTTATGTCTTTCTGTTTGCTCACATCAACCTTGTTATTTTTACATTACAAGAAAGCAAACAGCCGCAGATCTTTCTGCAGACAAGTCAATAGGTTTTGTTCTTCCTGGTTTTACCTTCAGAGGCATTCACATGGAGACAGGCTTGTAGCTAGAGGGCCTGGGGTGATCGGTGCGAGGAGGGGTTTCTGGTTGCAATGAACAAGGCTGCCCCTCCACTGGCATTCGATCTCTCGTTGGCCCCAAGTTCAGCTGCAGCAGGTAATTGTATGATGTATTGCCCCTAACGTCTGGTCAAGTTTAAGCTGTGGCGGGAAACTGCAGCCAGAGATGTACAGGGAGAACTTAGCTTGGGGAAAATTGACCTCAAGTGCCTGTGCCTGGTGGCCTAGAGAGCTGTTCATGCACACTGCTGCCTTGGCGAGGGTGGGCTGCTTTCCTGGCACGCAGCCTTTCCTCCTCCGTGGATGCCTCTCCCGTGTGTCTTTCTCTTCAGGCACTCAAAGGGAGGGAAGGACATGATCTCTTTTGCATACCTACCTGACACACCTACTGTGTAGATGCTACCCATTTATTCTCACTAGAACTCTTACTGGAGCTTGTTATCACTTGCATTTTAGAGAAGCAACCAGAAGTTTATTAAGGTGAGGCACTGGCCAGGGTCACGGGGTCTGCAAGGGGTGATGCAGGAAAAGAGCATGGGTTTCTGGGAAACCAGAGTTCTTTTCACTGTGCCTGAGGACTCCCAGAGATGTTTTTCTTCACCAGAAACATGTTGGTGTCACGAATAGAACAGCCTCCTTTTCCCTCCTCTTCAGTCCTATGGCTTGCCATCCTGTTTCACTCAAGCCTCTCCTCCTTTCACTATGCATTCTGGCCCCATTTGTCCTGCGCAGTAGCTCCTTCATGGGCAGAAGAATGGCTGTTGGGATCTTTGCAGGAATGGCTTGTACTCCTGCCGCTGCCTGTGAAGTGGGACCCAGGAGTGTGAGCCAAGGCTGATGCTGGCAGTGCAGGAGGGCACCTGCCAGCCTGGCCCTGCTGCTGCATGGCTTTTCCTGTGACCTTTCTTTCCTTTGTAGCTGGTGAGGAACGACAGTGATTTGTTGGGGCAGCTCAGAACTGGGCCAGTGTTCACTGGGGAGGTGAGCAGGCTCTGCTGCCTGTCGTAGCTCTGTCCTGTGATAGCTTTTGTGGCGCTCTTCCCTTCCCCAGAAAACCCTTTCGGCCCCACTGTGTCCCTTCTACTCGTTCAGAAGGACATAGCTGTTAACTGCTCCCAGAAGCTGAGTCGGACCTTCCCCCTCAACCCTAGCTGCTTCCAGTGGGCTGCCTTGTGTCCCCCAAAATTCCTAGGATGAAAAATCCTAACCCCGAGCACCTCAGAATGTGACTGCCCTTGGAGATAGAGTCTTTAAAGAGGTGATTGAGTTAAAATGTTATGAACGTGGGCTCTGATCCAATGAGGGTGGCCACAGCTGTCTGCAAGCACAAGGAAGAGGTCCAGGAAGACGCCAAAGCTGCTGACACCCTCATCTCAGACCTCTGACCTCCCCCACTGGGAGGGAATTCATTTCCTCTTAAGGCAGCTGTTCAGTGGGACTGGGACCCTCTATTAGTCCATTTTCCTGCTGCTGATAAAGACATACCCAAGACTGGGTAATTTATAAAGAAAAAGAGGTTTAATGGATTCATGTTTCCATGTGACTGGCGAGGACTCACAATCATGGTGGAAGGCGAAAGGCATGTCTCTCATGGTGGCAGGCAACAACAGAATGAGAATCAAGTGAAAGAGGTGTTTCCCCTTATAAAATTATCATGTCTGGTGAGACTTATTCACTACCACGAGGAAACTACCTCCATAACTCAATTATTTCCCACTGGGTCCCTCCTACAACACGTGGGAATTATGGGAGCTACAGTTCAAGATGAGATTTGGGTGGGGACACAGCCACACCATATCAGGCACCGTGGCCCTAGCTGACTAGCATGCTCACAGTCAGAGCTCCCTTCTAACAATGGGGCAGGTGCTGGGATAGGGTGAGGCTGCATGCCTTGTGAGAATCCACTCTGTCTTACTCCAGTGTGTGTGCTTTTGACTTGGCACTGTATAACTTCAGAGAGGAAGCTCAGAAGTGTATGGCATTTAGGTAGGATTTTCCTGCCCAATGGTGAACCTGGCCTTTTGGAGGCAGCCGGCTCCACCTCTGCTGTTCTTGCCTCCAACTCAATGGCAGGGCTGGTTTCTACAGCATTTTGTTAATCCAAGACCCTCAGAGGACAACCAGGTCAAAACTGACTTAAGTCTCAAGACAGAGTCATCTTCAGAGCTTGCTCAGAATCATCCTTTACTGTCTAGATAATTTCCTGTTGTAATTACCTAGTATATTTGAAAACTGTTGCAAAAGTGATAGCCACATGCCTGAATCTATCTAAAACAGAAATAGAAGATGCATTGGGTGTTGCTTCTAATGCTTCTCTGCAGAGCACCTGGATAGATTTCATAATCTTTACCTGATGCTCATGTAGTTCCAGGAAGTTTCTCTTGTTATTTTCATCTTCTGTGAATACAAGTCAAAGATTCCAACATTGCATACATATTTCTTTACATATTTTGTATGTATGTATGCACATGCATGTAAAGCACATGGTAGACTAAATGAATATAATGAATAATTATAAACACTCCCATAATTATATATACACTCCTATCATTATGAATCAGATAAAAAGTAGAAAATTATCACAAACCTAGATGTCCCAATCGCAACTCTTCCTCAGGAAAAATTAACCTGACTTTTATGATAAATACTTCCTTGCTTTCAAAAGTAATTTTACTACCCAAGTATGCATTTCTAAAGATATTTTAACTGTCCTCTTTTTCAATCTTCATATAAATCGAACTGAAAATATACTGTATATATTCCTTAGTGTCTTGTAGTTATGGTTTAACCTTATATTTGTGGGATGCTATTGTTTTTAGCTGTAGTTAACTCATTTTCACTGTGGTATATTATCTCATTATGAAAGAAAAACAGGATTTTTAACATTGCACTGTTATTCCCAAATATTTACTTCTCCTTCCTATAAAGTTACACGTGGCCTCACATGGCCATACAACTCGCAGTGCCTCCTAAGGCAGGATGATGTATCCATACCCCATGGATGTGGCGCTCACCCTCTGCCTTGCTACACTGCACATGTGAGGAAACATGATACATGGGGTCTGAGCAGACTGTTAGGACCCTGTTGCATGGTCTCCAGCTCTAATATAGCAGCATGTCTCAAATGGGCAGTGATCTTTTCTTCCTCGAGTGAAGACGGCAAGTTGAACAGCTCCGCAGGCAGTCTTCAGCCAACTGGTAGCAACATGTCCTAGGTGTGTGAAATGGGAAATTGTAAGCCACTAAGATTTTGGTGGTTTTGTGCACTTATATGTATATTATGTATTATATTTGCAATATAATCATAATTGATGTATTTCAATTAATATAACATGCTTATATTTTAATAGTATATGTTTTATGTTTATGTATATTACGTTTATATATTTCTTCTGACCCTGCAGCTTCCTACTATTCTCTTCAGGCACCTCCGCATGGGGAAGACACAAAAGGCACTCAACATGTGGGATGTGACTTCAGAAACGGCATCACTAAAAACAGCAGATTTCAAAAATCAACTCTATCAAATTTCACAGCCCACTTTAATTTCTTCATCAAGTAATTCTTCCCAGACTACCTCCGTTTTGAGAGATGATTCCTTTCCTCATGTTCCTGGGATTAAACACACATGGAATCACTTTTGGGCATCTTTCATCCTCAGCTCTTATCTTTCATTCAGCAATATCACTTTTCCAAGTTTCATGCTCTCCCTTCACAAACCATTGTCTGTCTTTTATTTCCCAAACCACTGGCACTTTTTAACAAATATGATATTGAAGTAAAAATCGGATTTGCCTCATACTTTTTTTTTTCTAATCCCTTCAACATGTGTGCTGATGTAAAACTCTCTGAAAGTCATAATCTGTCAGTTTTCTTCTTTCTGGGAGGTGGAGAGAAATTGCTTCATGATGGGTCCATGTCCTGGCACCAGAGATGGTGCTTTCTTTGTTGAATCAGTGAGAATCCTCATCACTTACACCTAGTGGCCTTGTTGTAGGGAGCTTAATTCTTAAATTTTTTTTCTATAGGTTTATGGGAACAGGTGGGGGATCCCCTCTTCTTCCTCCCCATACTACTACAGCTGATGCTTTCTTGAAAGCACCACCTCCTGCCAGTAGGACAATCAGCACAAAAAACAGTGCATTAAACAGCCAAAAACTAAGGACCCTCACAGAGCCCATTTCACCCCTCTGCCACCTCCACCAGAGAAGATGTGCAGGGTCCTAGAACTCTCAAGAGTATATGCCATTTGTCTTCAGTCACCAGGGTGAGTAAGGAAGGACCATTGGGTGGGGGCAGGGCTAAGCATGCTGGGCTCAGACTCTCCTTGAGTGGGTCTTGCTGCGGCTGTTGCTGGGGTTGGGGTGAGGCTCCCGGGTCAATGGAGTTATGTTCCTAGAAGTATTATGGCTGCCTTTGCTGTGCGATGCAGGTTGTTAGAGAGGTGGAGGAAGGCCATCAGTCACAGGCCTCACCCAGCTCCCACGCAACCCAAATGGCAGGTCTCACTCCCGCCGTGCCCCTCATAACACCGAGACGGTTTCCAGGCAGTGGGTGAGCAGGGCTGAGAACTTGCCCCAGGCTACCTGCCACCCAGCTGTGAAAGCAAGTAGGACTTTTGTTCTTCCCCTGCCTATGGAGTCTGCACCGTGGATTCACGCCCTCCCCTGAGTTCTGGCCAGGAGACTTCTCGATTAGTTCAAATTGTTAACAAAGTTCAGCTGGAGGTTTCCTTCTCCCTGTGGCCTTTCCCCAGTGCTTCTGGCCTCTCTCCCCAAGGACCCCTGTGAGGCAGGGCAGAAATCGCCTGCCAGGGAACCCAGCGAGCCCACAGGGCTTTTCCCACTGCTTCCTGTACCCCTGTATTTCACTTGGCTCTCTAAAATGACTCAGCTCCAGGTAAGGTCAGAATCTTCTCCCATAATCTAGAACTTCGGGTTCCCCATTGGGGACTGTGTTCCCAGGCAGATGGTCTCCCTTTCCCACTTCCACGGTCTGGGCACTCTCAGTATTTGGGGTGTCTCCCGAGTCCTGCAGAAGCCGTCTACTACTGTGGGTTATCTTGGCTGTCCTAATGTATTCCTGCAGTCGTTCTGGAGCAAAAATTCACAACGGGAGCCTCCACACACTGCTCAGTACATCCAAGCAAGGGCTACAGTCTAGTCCTGCCTCCCACCTGCCATGATCCCCTGAACTCTCTCGAGCTTAATTCTTATCGCTCATCCCCTTCTTATCACTTTGGCTTCAGTACGAATTAGCGTAGGTGGTTAAGCTCACAGTCAGGGGTTCCACCATAATTCAAACATTTGGGGTGACATTGTAGGCTTTTGCAGTGCAAGAGATGCTCAGCACAATATGGACTCATCGTGAATGCCAAACTATAATGGTAATAATAAAATAAGATTTAAAAATTTAATTCGACTTTCTAGTTAAGCCAAAATTTGGATACCCAACGCAAACTATCTAAAAACTATATTGGCCTTTCCGCCCTTATAATCACGTTATATTCAATACAATTGGAATTTTGTTTGAAGACTGACCTTATTAAAGGTTTCAGTTTCCAACTAAATAACATTCCACCCAAAGTAGATGTATCAATGAATTTATTTTCTTATAATACATTTGTATTAATAGACATAGGGAATATATGGCCATTTTAAGCTCCTCTTGATTTAGGTTTTGTTTAATTGAGATTGAGAGATGATTTCACTGTGGCAGCATCTCTCATCTCTTTTTGTCTCCCTTTTCTAAATTTTGTGTTACAGAAATTATGTCTTTCACACTTTCTTTCTTCACTCTTCCAGCTTGTTTCAATCATTATTCATCCAAAAAAAAAAAACTTTTCATGAAAATCCCCCTGAGTAGTACATGCCAGGAGAGGGTTTCAAAATTGGGAGCCATCATCATAAATGCTATGAGATATGCGTCTACTTTGATAGGTGTAACAGTTATACTTTAAACTATAATAGTATTTTAAAATGGAAAATCATTGAAACATATTAAAAACTACAAATGGATAACTGATGGATTTTTTCTGTGAAGAACTAATAATATATGCAAATGATTTTAGCAGATAAATATGGAACAAAGAAAATGCCCTTTCTGAAATCATTGCAGCTCTGACATTCTCAATATGTTAAGTTCCAATTGTGAAGAAGCTTTCAGAAACAAAAGTAATTTGCTTAACTAATTAGAACTTTAAAACTCAAAACTTATGCTAAATAGGAGAGCGTCCATGGTTTGGTTTAAAGAAGGAATATGAAAATATGCTGTCGAGAGAGAATTCTCCGTAGGTCTGGTGTTTCTGCACATCTTGTGAACAAAGGGTATTGACAGCTTTGTTCAAGAAAGTTCTCAGACACCCTTGGAAAGATAAAAATAGTGTCTCAAATTGGAGAGATTTACATACATCTCTGCCCAGAGACATTCCAGGTGAGAAAGCTGGGCCATCTCCCTCTCTTCTCCAGAGAAAACTGGCAGTAAGGAAAATGTGCCTTTCTGGAGAGGTGGGGCAGGTTGCCAGTATCCGGCGTGTAATGTATCTAACCACGAAGTCCTCAGCTGGGACAGTGTCTGCCAGGGCCCATCTCTGCATCGCCTTCATGGGACTTGGAGGGCAAGAGGAACCAATGTGAACTTGAAGCACATTGCCTGGATGCCCATTTAAGTTCTTTGTTTCCCAACAGGCCAATCTACCGAGGTCCAGTTAGCCAACCCAGCAGCCCCCTGCTTCTAGAGACTGTTTGACCACTGGGCACAAACCTGATTCTTCTTAAACGAATGAGGTCATAGCTATTTGAACTGAAGTTTCTGCAACTTTCTTATTTATCTGTAGATTAAAATTTTCAGAAGCTTATAAAATCAGAGAGCAGTTTATTTATGAAAATAGGCATCCAGGGCATCTCTAAGATTCATAGTAACTCTCATGTTTATTTCAGGCTCATACTCTAATTTGCATTTAGAAAATCTGTGTTTCAGTGAGTCCTTGACCACCTTGCTAGAATATTTTGGCTGAATAAATGGAGCAACATTGGGTGGGAGGTTTGAAAGGACCTGAACCATCCATGCTAAGTTGATGTGATACATTTAGAGATATGACCACATAGCACTAAAATCTCAACTAGATTTAATTGACACCCATCCTGACAGCAGGTGGAAAGCTGACCTTTGCTAGTTCCCTATATCAACTTTGATTTTATATTCAACTTTGATTTTAATTTATAGGTCTTTGGTCTTCAGATATTTACCTTCTCTGGAATCTCTCCTGCAATTTCCAGGTATTAGCATTCTGAGGTTTTAATGCATAAATGGGACCGGTCAGCAGTATTGGAGTAGTTCTGTAGAAGCACTGGTGGTGTCAGGGTGCCAGACCTGCACAGTGTCCCCAAGTGGCCCACAGAGTGGCCATAATGAACATGAGCTGCAAGTGACCCTACTACTGGAAAGCCGGTGCCTCACGCATTGTCTTTTGGGGGATTTTGGTGTGTCCCCTTTCATCCTACTTTAATTAGAAATAAACTTTAACCTCCATACAACTACAGTTTTCTTCACTTGGCTATGGTCACAGGCATAAAAAAAATAACAGAAGCATAAGGGCAGAGCAGTACTGTATATAGTAGTTTGAGTGTTTTGAAGAATGAGACATCTGAAGACAATTTTTTATAATGCAGCACACATCATATAGCATAACTTAAATATGCTGCTCCTAAAGAAAACCATATTTAGGAAAACTGTCAGAGTTATCTTTTCCCTAACAGGCAACAAGTTATCACTAGAGTTTTTAAAGTGCTAGGTACTGCAGTATAATGGTATCAATTTTTTCCTCGTATGCATCTATTTTGTGAAGCAGAACAGCAAAATTTTAGTAACTCAGTTTCTAATCTTTAGAGCTTAGATTTGGGATCCAATCTGCATGTTTTTAGATTGATTTCTGGCCTCACACATACTGGACAATTCATGAACATTCTACAATAATTGCAAGTTGATTTACCTACTTCACACCCCAGCCTGCACATTTGCCTGTGCAATGAGGGTGACTGGAAGTAATTTTCTGCTTAAGAAAAATGTTGTCAACAAAGTATGTCATAAGCAAGCTTTTTTCTTTAAAGTTTGTCCTGAAATAGGTAATTGGATTGAAATTTTATTTTAAAGAAGCAAAATATATTGATCTAAACAAGCTGCATTTTATTAAAAACGAGTGCTCTAAAATCACAATTGGTGCTGTCTTACTGTAAAAAAAAAAAAAAAAAAAAATTGAGCTCTTGGGAATTGTAAACCCAGAGACATAAGCTGTTAAGGGACACTTGGAAATTATATACTTTTCCTGGAAATGACCATATTTCTGAAAACATCCAGAATTATTGGGCCATCAGATATTCCAGGGCTGCCCATGTCTGTCCTTCCTGCATTCCTCCTGGTATCAGTCTCCCTGATGAAGAAGGTTGGTAGATGGTAGAAATGTCTGGGAAAAGAGTTGAGAGGGTGAAAAAGGTTTGGTGAGAAACCAATCAGCCTAACGCTTTCCGTGGAGTGCAATTTTAGCCCAGAAGCAATCACGGTGGAAAGACTTATGTGTGGGCTTCCGCTCGGGCTTCAGGTTTCGGCACGGGCACCTCTGCTTCCATCTTTCAGGTGGTAATTCCTGAATTAAGACAGGCATTTATCCTGCCAGTTGTTCTTTCTGTTTGTAGATTTGATTGAATTAAATGGCTCTTTACTGATGTTTAAAGCTAAAAGCTCAGAACAAATGAATGAGAACACAAGAAGTCCTCCTTCACAAAACGAAGGACAATGAAAACATTGAAGCACATCGTGACATGAATCAGCCTAAAGTATTGACTTAAACATTGCTAGGATTCATTTTTCAACAACACTGTAGAGGGGAGGACTGCAGTTCAATTGTTAATCTAAGCTGTGGAGCTTGGAACATTGATCTGGAAGCCCAAAGCACTCTGTTCCTCTCTCGAGTACCCATCCAGCTGTTGACTTCATGCTTGAGTCTTGATGCCACTCACCTTTGGCTGCATTACACTCCAGCCCACCGCAGAGCCATTGCTAGCACCCACAGTTGTCAGCTGAGTGCTGTCTGGCTGGCCTCTGAGCTGGTTCTGAGCGTGCTTTCACTCTGTCCAGCCAGGTCTATCCTGGCTCCACTGCTCCTAGTTGGGACCCACTGCTGCTGTTTTCGACTTGGTATTTGGATCTGGCTTCTCAGCTTGGCTTTGAAGACTTTTTCTGACTTTCAGTTTGGCTTTGAAGACTTTTGCTTGGATTGCACTTACTTCTATCATTGGTTCAGAATTCATCAGGTGTTTACTTGCTCCTAGAAACCTGATAGAACCCCCTTTAGCCTAGAGAAAGGTCCTGATGGTTGACTTAGGAAGAATTCAGACAGTATCTGCACCCAGACTAGAACAGCCCTGGTGTAATCTCTTAGTAGGATGATGTGATATCCTCCTGCTTCTGTTGTTTTGTGTGTATAGTGAAGGTATTCCATTTGCGGCTAACAAATACCTTGTTGCTATATTCTAACAGTAACTGACAGTGAAAATCTCACCTTCACAATGGAGAATCAAAAATCAAAACAAGAATAACCACCCAAAATCCTAAAACTACCATTTTCTCTTGCTTCTAGGATACAGGCATTGTGATTTAGGAATTCCCCCCCACCCCCCTAAAAAAAAAAAAATACACCTGTGTAAGACCTTGATTTCTAATGATTTATATGGGAAAAGAGGCCAAATGCAAGAATTTTGTTGGCTGAAATGAGAACATGACAACAAAGGCAATCAGTTCTGATAAGATTTGGCTCTGTGTCCCCAACCAAATGTCATGTTGAATTATGTTCTTCAGTGTTGGAGAAGGGGTGTGGTGGGAGGTGATTGGATCACCGGGCAGATATCCCCCTTGCTGTTCTTATGACGGTGGGTGAGGTCTCATGAGATCTGTTTGTCTGAAAGAGTGTAACACTTCCCCCTTTGCCCTCTCTCCTATTCCACCATGTGAAGACGTACCTGCTTCCCCTTTGCCTTCCATCATGATTGTAAGTTTCCTAAGGCCTCCCAGCCATGCTTCCTGTACAGCCTGCGGAACTGTTAAACCTCTTTTCTTTATAAACTACGCAATCTCAAGTAGTTCTTTATACCAGTGTGAGAATGGACTAATATGAGTTCTGAAGCTGCACGTGGGCGGTGATGCCTCAGTTCTGTGCTTCCTGCTCAGGAGGCTGCGGCCCTCTTGTCAAATCCATGCTGGAGTAAAGTTTTGGGAGTTGTTTCTTGAAATTTGACCTATATTCTGTCTTATCAGCACTTACGAAGTGTCTGTGAGTTCTGCATATCTGTCAATAGTTCCTTTCCTTCATAACCAGCTACAGTGTCTTCTATAGGTGGGCTGCTAAGGACCATGAGCAATCAATATACATTTAGGAAACAGTAATGTTAGCATGCTTAGGAGGAAAGAGGTATAATTATATAATTATACATACTTGTGTTAGAGCCAAGTCAGTCTCAATTTTCACATTTGTCAAATACGAATAGTAAGAGAGAGGGAAAAAAATACATATGAAGCGTCTAACACTGTGTCAGGTACAGAGAAAGAAGCCTCAAAAGAGAGTGCTGAGTAAGCCTCAAGCTTACCAAATGAATGCACATTAATTAAATAGCAGAAATGTTGGTCCTAATTGGATTAAGCAGTCTTTATCATGTCAGAAAAAAATATTGAGAGGCAAAGACAAAGTTCTAAAATTACCCAGTGTATATATTTTTAAGAAGTTTCTTAGTGATTCCTAAAATAACAAAGTCTAACTAGCAAATAACAAATAATTTTTAAATACACAATTTATAGGAACCTTATTACCATTCTTAATTAGGTATTTCTACAAACAGTGGGAAGAGTAGGAGAAGACATATTAATAAAAAATGCAATTGTCTAAATAGAATGTCTATTGGAGGAGGAAATGAGAGGTGGTGATGGGAGGGGGACAGAGAGAAAACAAGGGGAGGAGGAGAAAGTGTAATACAGTTTCTTGGTAAAGTGTCCCCAAGAGTACTTGTTGAAGGGTCTGGGACTCCTCCTTGATTAGCAGTTTCTGGCTCCTGCCAGCTTTCTGGGTTCCATCACTTTTCCTCCCCCTCATGATTGTAGACCAGTCTTCTTCGTGTCTCCATTTGATCATTTGTTGCACAATTATTTCCTTCACCCACTGGGTAATAGACATTCTAATTAAATTGTAGGCACTTTGTTCAATGCCAGCTTCCTTTGCACATGGAGACATTTCTTAATGTCTAAAGAAAAGCTCCAAGTTGACATTCCACTGATGTCTCAAACCTAACCTATGTTTATGATCAGATACAAGATGTTTCCTGTTAAATTTATTCCACTTTTGATTTCAAACACATAGACTTTAAAGTACTGTCATCTTTAAATTGTACACTCTCATTCAATTAGTGCTAAGTTCAGTTGGTTTCACAGGTCAATCTTGAATCAATTATTGTATTTTTGCTCATTGCCTTGGTTCAAAGTCTAATTATTTTTTTTACTTGCTCTCTTGTGATGATACTATAACTGATCATTAAGCCTCTTACTCTCTGAAATCTAATCCATTCTTCATACTTTGTGTTTCTTAAACACATAATTCCTAATATTTCTCTGTACAAAAGACCTCTTGGGTCTTGTTGCCTATAAATCCTTTAAAATCGCATTTAAGAGTTTCTAAAATCTTAATGTCCTGTAGGGCCATCCATGTTATTGCAAATTACAGAATTTTCTGGCTTTTGTTTGTTTGTTTCTAAGGCTGAGTAGTATTCCACGGTGTATATATACCATGTTTTAAAATCCATTCATCCATTGATGGACACTTAGGTTGTTTCCATGTCCTGACTATTGTGAATACTGCCGTAAACGTTGGGGTGCAGACATCTCTTTGGCATATCAATTTCAATTCCTTTAGTGAGATTGCAGGATCGTGTACACATGTGTTGAAACATCACATTGTACCCCACAAATACATGCAATTAGTATTTGCCAATTAAAAATAAAACAACACTGTAAAAAGGAGTTTCAGAAATCTGCTATTTCTTGTGTACTGATCTACTCACAGAACCTCTGTTATTCTTATCCTCTGGTGATCTACTCATGCACTGGAGAAGAATGTTTATCTTAAGTCAACATGCCTTCACGACATAATTTGCCAACTGACTGAGTCATTGATGGAAACATGACACCGTTCAGAAGTCTCTAAGAAGGAATAATAAACATTAACTGTTTTACAGCTTTGTATGTTACCTGCACTGGGTCCTCTTTATACTGTCTTTCTTGTTTAAATATGGAATTCCATTTTTAGCTCTCTGCTTTTTTTATTTTTGCTTCTCATTTCTCATCTCCTAATCTGTGGTCTCATCTATGCCTATTACATGAATTCTCCATCAATGTGCATAAGAATACTGGTCCGTATATACACTTGCCCCTAAAAATGTCCACAACCGTAACCAAATGTGAATGTTTTACAGCCATAACCACATCCAAAATCCCAAAATAGAAATCACATTTTGTTTTCAATTTGTAATTTCTCTCCTTCTCTTGTAATTCCTATTTCAGGAATTGGCACTCTTATCCCCCATTTACCTAATTAGAGGGAGATAATCACTTCTCCAGCAGAACATTCAGAAAACTCCTGAACAAAAGACGACATCGCCTTTGTCCTCATGAGACTGAGATACTTAGGGTAAGCGAGGACCAGGATAAAACTGCTCTGATTTGGAGCTTGCAGAAGAGAAATAAAGTTGATCCAGTAAAAATCACCTGCAAGCTTAAAAGTGCATCGCCTTGGTGCATGGAGGTGTGTAGTAAATCTCAGTTCTTTCCGCACGCCTCCTCCTGGGTTGCTGTCTTTTGCTGGTGTAACATCCCTTACTAGAATCTGACCCAATTTAGCTGCCAGCACTTGCTTAGTGTGCCCTTTCTTTTAGTTTTTAGTACAACTTTGACCTTGTGGCTGTGACTTTGACAATTCTCTTCACCACGAGTTTCCTGCCTGCGTCCCTGTGCTGCCTTTCTAGACAATGTGTTCTACCTAAGCTGCCCAGCAATGGCATCTTTTGTCATAATCCACCCTGGGTCCTGCCAATAAAGGAAAAGAGTGAGGCTCATCACATCCACGCTCCTGGCTCAAACCATAGAATGACAGACTTTACACCTTGAAAAAATATGAAGAATCACTTCATGTCATCTTTATTTTGTGATAAACGGAGCCCCAGGAAACAAGAATGGAGCCAACGGGATAGAGTGCTTTGAAAAAATTAACCTGTGCTGGCATCTATTAGACATCTCTATAATTTGATGCTTATTTTTTTCCAACTTCGAACACTCAAATATCACAGTACAAGTTAGTTTACTTTTAAGTACAATTAATTTTAGAGGCAAGGACTAACCATTGATTTGGGAACACAAATTATACAAAAAGTAGCCAAACTTTTCAGTTTAGTTCCAGCTACTCAGGAGGCTGAGGCAGGAGAGTTGCTTGAATCCAGGAGGTGGAGGTTGCAGTAAGCTGAGATTGCACCATTGCACTCCAGCCTGGGCAACAAGAGCAAAACTCTGTCTTCAAAAAAAAAAAAAAAAAAAAGTTTTGTTCAAGCAACAGCTCTGTCAGCATGACCTGGGTTCCTGCCTGTGTGCCTGTGTCTATGCCTCACGCAGCCTCTACCCTGCTTCTCTAATGTATTAGTCAGGGTTCTCTAGGGGGACAGACTAATAAGAATTTTTATATATATATATGTATATATTATATGTACATATATTATATACAATATGTATATGTATGTATAAAATATGTATATTTTATATATATGTATATTATATATATAGGTATATAGGAGTTTATTAAGGGGAATTGACTCACTCGATCACAAAATAAAGTCCCACGATAGGCCACCTGCAAGTCTAAGAGTCCAAAAGCTGAAGAACTCGGAGTGTGATGTTCCAGGGCGGGAAGCATCCAGCACGGGAGAAAGATGAAGACCCGAAGACTTGGTACGTCTGCTCTTTCCAACTTCTGCCTGATTTATTCTGGCCGCGCTGGCAGCTGATTAGATGGTGCCCACCCAGACTGAGGGTGGGTCTGCCTTTCCCAGTCCACTGACTCAAATGTTCATCTCCTTTGGCAACACCCTCACAGACACACCCAGGAACAATACTTTGCATCCTACAATCCAATCAAGCTGGCACTCAATATTAACCATCACATCTAGGGTGGCCTGATGTGGCTCTAGCCAGAGTTTACCTTCTGCCCCTCTCTTGCTGTCTGCAGACTCTGTCCTTGTTATATCTAAATTCCTTCACTCCATTCTGCTCAGGCTGTTATACTCTTGTCACTGGCACAGAACAGGGACATGTACTGGGGAAAATGGGGCAGAGAACAGGAAAAACTTGAGAAAAAAAACCAAAAGGCCAGGTGTGGGGGCTCATGCCTGTAATCCCAGCACTTTGGGAGGCTACGGTGGGCAGATCACTTGAGGCCAGGAGTTCAAGACCAGCCTGGCCAACTTGGCAAAACCCTGTCTCTACCAAAAATACAAAAATAAGCTGGGCATGGTGGCAGCACCTGTAATCCCAGCTACTCAGGAGACGGAGGCAGGAGAATCGCCTGAACCAGGGAGGCAGAGGTTGCAGTGAGCTGAGATCCTGCTACTGCACTCCAGCCTGGGTGACAGAGCAAGACTCTGACTCAAAAACAGAAAACAAACAAAAACAAAAACAAAGAAAAACAGCGGGAGGCAGGAAGGTCCAGTTCAGTTTATTCCTTCTCTAGAAGCCATTTGCAGACTGTTCGGGCCAGGACAGCTTCTTTTTCACACGAACACTCAGACACTTTTTTCTTAGTGCCCTTCTAGCGTGGTCATTATGCATGTCACTTTCTAAGAGACTATGGGATTTGAGAGAGTAAGGCTTAATGTATTCTGGCATAAAAGAGATAGTAAATGTTTGTAGAAAGGAGGAAAAAGTAATAAAAATAGAAGAGGGAAGGAGAGAGAAGGGAAAACTATGGATGAAGAAGCAATTAAATATGGAACAACTTTAATCTTTGCAACCTTATGCATATTCAAAATTTCTTATCATTTGTCAACAAGATTGACCCCCTCCTTATGTTCAAGGGTATACTTTCTTTGAAAAATACCAATGTGACTCTGGTGCCATGTTTTATAACCTCCCTGCCACACCCCCTCCTTTGCTATTGACTGTATTACACCAAGACTGAGTACTTGGGCTGATGGTCTTCACAGGAGTGTGATCGCTTTCTCTCTGGATGCTTGACAGTTTGAAGCCTGCTGGGGGATGTTGTCTGGACTGTGCTGTTGCTGTCTCTGACTTCCAGACTCGTAGAAAGAAATATTCATTAGTTTAAAAACATTTATTAAGCACCTACTGTGTGACTGGTACTGATTGACAGCACTGTTCTCAGGTCTCAGAGAGAGCAATTTTTTAAAAAGTCAAAATCCTTGCTTTTTGTGGTGCTTCTATTCTAGAGGGAGACAGGCAAGACATAAAGATTCAGTCTGCTCACCGGAGACCCCCAGCTCGTCACAACTGTGGACAGCGGGACTCTTGTGTTTCCTGTCTTTGGCTAGCAGTCACTGGGTCTGCATTCTTTTTTTTTTTTTGAGATGGAGTCTCGCTCTGTCGCCAGACTGGAGTGCAGTGCCGTGATCTCGGCTCACTGCAACCTCGGCCTCCTGCATCAGCGTCCCGAGTAGCTGGCACTACAGGAGTGCGCCACCACGCCCAGCTAGTTTTTGTATATTTAGTAGAGACGGGGTTTCACCATGTTGGCCAGGATGGTCTTGATCTCTTGACCTTGTGATCCACCTGCCTCGGCTTCCCAAAGTGCTGGGATTACAGGCGTGAGCCACCGTGTCTGGCTGGGTCTGCACTATTGAAAAATTCAGTTTTTTCCTATGGGCTTCTGTTGGCACATGCTATAACAGTAGCTGCATGAAATGTGCTAATGTTTTTGTTCTGAAGGATATTGTTTAGAACTTTCTTAAGTATTGCAAAGTGTCCATTTTATAAAGACTAATAAGATAAATTATCTTCTCATCATAAAATCTAAAAAACGTAGCACTTTTCATAAACAGCTAATATATTCTTACGTTACTGATTCTATGAACGTCTTAATTAATCTTGAATTTTACTTTTGGTTGTCAGCACAGAGCTGAATTTGTGTGGCTCATTTTTAACTGTTATGAAGTACCTTATGCCATTACTTTCCATGTGCCAAATTACCCCAGCTTTGTCTCTTCTCTGACCTTGTTCTTCTAGCACTTCAGTCTCCTCATTTATATTTATGGTTCACGATTCCCGCACTTATTTTCATGAATTTGTCTCTCTGTTTTCCTCACAATGTGGGCTATTGTGCAAGCTAGATATTGAATTCACGTGAAAATATCAGAGAATCCAGACACGATGGCTTTAAGAAACTAATGGTACTGATGGCTTGAATCTGACGATGACAAAGAGAATTCTGCAGGTTTGTCCAGGGGTTCAAGAATGAAAGGGCTGATTCTTCTGCCATTTTTTGGTCTTTACTCCCTGGCCTTGTAGTTACAGCCATATGCAGCATCGTACTTACTTCTGGACAACAAAAAAGGGAACGGGCAGGTCAAAAAGCACCTACCAGTTGGGTAAGACTGCACTTGATGTTTTCTCTGCAGCTCCAGCCAGGGACTCCGCCCCCACATGATTGGCAGGAGCTATGCTGGGGGACAATCTCTATATGGCTGTCTGTCTGTTTTATGATGGATGTATAGCTACACCAAAAGAACAATCTTGTGTTAGTAAGAAAAGAGGTGAAAATGGATATTGAACAAACAAGAAACAGTCTCTGACGCAGGTATAAATAAGTAAGCCATCTTAGTTTTCTTTGTGTCATTGTAATGCTTTAGAATAAAAAATTTAACATTTACGTAGCACTTTAAACCTTTTTTCAAGTGATTTTATATCTGTTTCCATAGCTTTATATTCTTTTGCTCCTCTTTTCTACTAAATCACTGGAAATATTTGTCACTTCCTATAACTATAAAACCTGGAATTTTCATTCAAATGATTAATGACATGTTTCTCTCTATTTCTCCTTGTTATTTATGTAATTTCTTTAACCCAATTTCGTTCTGATAGTTTTTCTGTTGATAGACTAGATATTAATTTCACAAAATTTGCTAAAACCTTTTACAAATGCCACAAATCCCATTAGGAATTCATTATTCAAGATACAAAATATAATGCATTTTATAGAGCTTTTAACAGAGTCTGTAAGCCTGAGGCAGCAGCTTTGAGTTTTTGCTCTGAATAGGGAGCCACATCTGCCCTTACCTTGGCTTCACACCACTTCACAAAACTGCCAATACAATTTATTGCCAAGTGAAGAAGTATTTGTCATGGAAAATGGGTGCTGAATGAAAAGAGAGAGAGAGAGAGAGAAATAGAGAAATAGAGAGAGAGAGCAAGCTCCCTTTTCTTTGATTTCTTTGGAATAAAAACCTTGAGGCACCATCTCAGTAGTTTAAAAAATTTCATTCTTTCTTTCCTTTCTAATATATTATCAACATTTAACAATTGAAAGAAAAACCTGAACTTGTGAGGCTGAGGTGAGAGGATCACCTGATCCTGGGAGGTGGAGGCTAACGCGAGACATTTTTACACCGCTGCACTCCAGCCTGGGGGACAGAGCTGGATCCTGTTTAAAAAAAAAAAAAAGCTGGACTTTATAGACTATGCTCTTCCTGACTTTCACTTTTAAAGTTCTTCTTGTAGATACGTTTACATTTCTCAATAATACGCCTTTTGTAATATTTCTCGATGTACTGACTTGTACACCATTCACACCCCATCCCTCTCTACGCTCCTAACACTTTTTATCACATGTTTTAGTCTCATCAGTACTCATTATTTATCCTATGGTAACTAAGCAGGAAATGTTCACTGCTGACAAGTGATGTTCTGAGACAACATTTTCTTTCTTGTATTATTCTTTGCTTTCCATGGAATTAATTGGCTATTTTTTAAAGTGTTGAATTTTTATTTTGCTATGATGTTTTAATTTCCAAGAAATCATTCTGATTCTGAGAATGTCTCAGTGTTCATGCTTTTGTTCTTTTATTTTTTAAAATACTTAATTATCAAAGATCGGATATCTTCAAGGTATATAATGTAATTGATTTACATTGTAATTGATCTCCTATCTGTATACATTGAATACACAATGAAATTAATAAGCTCATCCATAACCACTCATGCGGTACTTTAAACCTCCAGTACCTGTTCATCTGATAGCTGAAAGTTTGTCTCCTTTGGCCAACATGTCTCCATTTCTCCCACCCCCAGTTCTCTGATGTTGCCCTTTATGCAGGCAAATTCTTCACCCTCTGCTTTGTTCTCTACGTTACCATGTTTATTGTTTTTATAACACAAATGTAATTCATTATATTGTTTTTACATTTGTCTTCATTTATTACATTGTAGCAATTTTGAAAGCAGAAATCGTATTTTATTCACCATGTCACTTGGGCATGGTACTTGATCTACGATAGTAGTAATTATTTCTTGAATTAATTAGTAGTAATTAGTTGTTGAATTAATATAATATTCAAATGAGAACCAGAGGTTTTATAATGTGACTTCAAATGAAAGGTCATTTTCCTTTGCTGTGTATTATCAGATTATTAACTTTGCATGGTAAAACACGTATTTTTCCCTGACGTCTTTCCGTTTTTTCGTGAAGTTATCTTTGAGAGTAGGGTACAGTGGAAATACAAATTTTTCTAATAATGTTTTTGCTAACTTTTGGGATTCGTGGGATTTCAATAAATGATGCTCCTCTTTTCCTCCATATTGTGTAATGAATAAAAAGACAGTTAATAGAGTCAGGTAGGTGGAGACTCCGCTATCAGCTTTTTGCCGGGGACATCTTGACTGGAGGGTGTGCATTAGAGGGCTGCTCACAGTGGGCTCGCAGCCACATCACACTAGTAGCAGAGTGGTGTCCCCACAGACAGTCACAGCAGCTGATGGACGTCTTTGTCCTGCAGAGAGGCTGGCTGGAGAAACAGTCTCAGGGGCCTTTTCAGAGACTTAACCGGGCAGATCATTTCCTGTCAGCTAATTTTCTCCAACTTCAAACTCATTTCCTGTCTCAGTGCTAAAAACAATCATGTATCCCATCAGACATTTTAAGTTGATCTCTAAAAATTATTCGCCATAATTTTAAATACCTATAAAATGTATCATTTCTGGCATATTGGAACTAGTAATATAATAATAAAATTGATATGAAACTCTTTTTAATGCATCCAATGACCTCTAAATGTAGCACATTTATGTACACTTTAAGGCATTTAAAAATGCATGATCAGGCTGGGTGCGGTGGCTCACGCCTGTAATCCCAGCACTTTGGGAGGTTGAGGCAGGTGGATTCCCTGAGGTCAGGAGTTCGAGACCAGCCTGGCCAACATGGTGAAACCTCGTCACTACTAAAAATACAAAAAATTAGCCAGCAGTGGTGGCGTGTGCCTGTAATCTCAGCTACTCAGGAGGCTGAGGCAGGAGAATTGCTTGAACCTGGGAGGCAGAGGTTGCAGTCAGCCGAGATTGCTCCACTGCACTCCAGCCTGGGTGACAGAGCAAAACTGTCTCCCAAAAAACAGCATGCTTAGTAATGTGTTTAACTATACAGTTAAGTGTTACATATACATTCATACACATATATGTATTCCTATATGTGCACATGTGTATATGAATATGTTCTTCTTTGACAGTGGGAAATCTTAAATCATTTCTTGTTTCCTTGACCTAGTATTTCAATTCTACTTCTCCTCCCAAATTTCTTACTCAGTTAAAATATGCTTGTGTGTGAAAATAATCAATTACCACATGATGAAAGCACACCACACACATGCTACCACATACAGAAATTTAAAAAATTATTTCTTGTAACCATAAGATGCTAAGTAACAATACTTATCTTTAAAACAAACTTTTATTAAAATTATTATTAATACACAATAAACAGATAAATACATATAAATAAATTAGTACTTTGGCAAGTATGTAACAAATTCTAAAATTTCATTGGAAAACTGTCATTTAATGAGATGAGCTAGACTTTTTGTCAAAACAACATCAGAGTTCAGATAAATTCTATTCAATACTTTTAATTTTTATAGATATAAGACAAGTGCTCTTACAAACAAGTAGATGGAGTAGTGAGGGGCTTATGATAATAATGTTACTCTTTTCTAAGAATTCTGTTTAATTATGACATATTGTGTTATCAAAACTTATACTAAATGTAGTAAATAAGCAGTCAGCTGCATAAGATTATATACTAAGCTTATGACAACAAAGACTACCACCTGACTATCACTTAGTGAAAAGACATATCATCCATTAATAAAGTTCCTTATGCTTTCAGAATCTGAAAGGTATGCTGTTTTTACTTTCTCCCAAGATTAATCAAACACTGTTACTATTATTACTTTTTTTAGCCAAATATACCTGACAAATGTTGGGGGTGATATATATCCCAATTACCCTGGTTTGATCATTACAGATTTTATACAGGTATCAAAATATCAACTGTATCCTGAAAATATGTACAATTAATATAAAGTAAAAGGTGAAAAAATATATATAATAATATATAAAATATATATTATATATAAATTAATATATTAATATAAATTAATAATTAATATAATATATATTTAAATGTATAATATAATATTATTACATATTATATATTATATTAATTATAATTAGATTAATTATATACAATTATATTATGTAATTAAATTATATAATTATGTAATATGTGTATATATTATGTATATATGTAATTATGTAATTATATTACATATAATTACATAAATATTACATAAATATATACATATATATTACACAAATATATGCATAATATATAGGTAATTATGTAATTATATTAAATATGTACAATTAATATAAATAAAGTAAAAGATGAAAGAAATATATATTATATATATTTAAAATATATATTATACAATATAAATTAATATATTAATATTAATGTAAATCTATATATTATATAATGTATAATACATTATTATATATTATATATGATACATTATTATATGTTATATTACATATATTAATTCAATAGTAATTATGTTATATATTATATTAATATTATATAATATATTAATATTATAATAATATATATTATATTACAGTAATATTATTATAATAATATATATTATAGTAATATAATTATAATATAATCTATTATAATTTTAAAATATATTATTTTGACATATATTTAAAATATATATATATGTATATATTCACATGAAAAGATGGGAAAAAAACTTATTTACTCCAAAATTCTATGACAGAGTTGCAGATATGAAAACATCGCCCCGGTGACTGCTGTAGTGAGGTTCTCGATTTTTCTATAGCTCTTGTGTCTAAGTCTTAGGGTCATCGCAGCCTGTAAACCCACCCTGGGTTTGCCATGTGACCTGCTTTGGCCAACAGGACAATCACATATGCAACATAAGAGATACCTGAAATGTTCTTTACATGGGGGCACACGGTCATTGCTGTCCTAGGAGCCCACTTGATATGTGCCTGAAGCCTAAGCTAGCCTGCCGGGTGAGGAGACACACGGCCCTATCATAGCCAATAACATGGCAGCCTGCTGAGTTGCCATGGGGCAGGTGGGTAACCCTCTCAGGGCCAGCCAGGATCAGCCGGCTGGACTGGACGGAGACATGTCAGCAAGCATAGACAACATAGCCTGCCCCAGCTCAGGTCAGCAAAAGTATCCAGTTCACCAGTCAACTTGTGAGGACCAACAGATGAGTGTTGTTTTAAGCCACTGAAATTGGAGTTGGTTTGTCAACAGTAAACAATAAAATGTTAATCTCAATGTGTTTGAATATAATAATGTTTAATAAAATGTTATGTGCCGTTTCTGTTATTTCAATTAGTTAAGACTGTCTTCTATATAACCTACTATATAAAGTTCATTTTCATTTTAATACCAATCAGCAAAATGTTTTATTTTCTAATATAAAAGTCTGATTCCCATTTTTCAATTAAAGTAAATATTTTAGGCCAGGCGCGGTGGCTCACGCTTGTAATCCCAGCACTTTGGGAGGCCGAGGTGGCGGATCACGAGGTCAGGAGATCGAAACCATGGTGAAACCCTGTCTCTACTAAAAATACAAAAAAATTAGCCGGGCATGGTGGCAGGCGCCTGTAGTCCCAGCTACTCGGAGAGGCTGAGGCAGGAGAATGGCGTGAACCCGGGAGGCGGAGCTTGCAGTGAGCGGAGATTGTGCCACTGCACTCCAGCCTGGGTGAGAGCGCGAGACTCCGTTTCAAAAATAAAAAATAAAAAAAATAAAGTAAATATTTTAGTACATATTACTTAATGCAACTTGTTAGAAAAAATTACAAAAAATCAATAAATTTTCCAGATATTTATGTTTTAAATAACCTCTAAAAGCAAAAATAAATTTATATGCAGTTAGTCTTTGCTTTTTTTACTTGGACAATATAATGTATGGTTACAATTTAAAATTGTTAATAAAGTGAAAAGAATACTAGAAATACGTGATATTCTTTGGTAAATATGTATACATGCATGTGTGTTTGTATGTGGAATGATTGTGTTCATGTTTTAGAAACTGTTTAATGTGAGATTAAATTTTCAAATTTCACAAATTAGTTCACAGATTTCATGAAACAACATAATCAAACTTTTCTCATGTATGCCATGTAAAAGAAAAAGAAAAATTACTAAAAGCTTAATTGGTCCATGACCTAGAATGTGGTTCTATTTTTTAATAGGAGGTAGAAAATACTAAATATTTTATGCAATAAAGTAAGATGAGGATTGACTATAATTAGAATGAATGTTTCATAATATGATTTGATAAAATAGATTTTAACTACTTTTTTTGAAGAAGCACATTCATTCTAAAATAGATCATAAAATTGTTATTCATAGCATTATTTCTCAGCTACATTCAAAAGAATGAGCATTGCCAACCAGTATTGATTACTTCTTTAAAGGTGGTTGCCTTTTCTAGGGATGGGTGTTGACAGTAGCTGGAAAAATTCCTTATACTTAAGTATAGGAAAAAGCCATTTAAATGCCAGAATTTTATAAAACTGCCAAATAAAAATATTCTCAAAACTTTTTGTGAGAAATTTAAGCTTGTTTCCAGGAACATAATATTTTGTATCAGATTTTTTTTTAACATACTTCAATGACAGAATAGATTTTATGTTTGAAATAGCAACATCCAATTCCTGACAAACTACATAAAATTAAGGAACATGATAAACATTGCTAGTTGTATAACGACATTATGCACATGTACAAAATGTTCCAATATTGTTGAGCTGCATATTAAAGTGTTGAGGGGTGAAAAAAGTTTGATTAGATTTAAGATCTCTTCAAATTCTTAAGGGTCACATTGATGTGAAGATTTGTTCATGTAAGGTGGTTATAAAATAAAATTGAGGCCAGGCACGGTGGCTCACACCTGTAATCCCAGCACTTGGGGAGGACGAGGCGGGAGGCTCACCTGAGTTCAGGAGTTCAAGACCAGTCTGGCCAACATGGTGAAACTCCGTCTCTACGAAAAATACAAAAACTATCCAGGTATGGTGGTGCACACCTGTAATCCTAGATACTCGGGAGGCTGAAACAGGAGAATCGCTTAAGCCCTGGAGGGGTAGGCTGCAGTGAGCCGAGATTGTGCCACTGCACTCCAGCCTGGGTGACAGAGTGAGACTCCATCTAAAATAAAATAAAATAAAATAAAATAAAATAAAATAAAATAAAATAAAATAAAATAAAATAAAATAAAATAAAATAAAATAAAATAAAATAAAATAAAATAAAATAAAATAAAATAAAATAAAATAAAATAAAATAAAATAAAATAAAATAAAATAAAATAAAATAAAATAAAATAAAATAAAATAAAATAAAATAAAATAAAATAAAATAAAATAAAATAAAATAAAATAAAATAAAATAAAATAAAATAAAATAAATAAAATAAAATAAAAAATAAAATATAAAATGGAAACCTAAAAAAAGTTTGCAACAATTCTAATTTTGCAATAATTCATTTTAACAGACAAATGTACTGTTCAATTTTCTTGGCAGTATTGCAAATAGATTTTAAATGTAATCAAACTTTTTTCACCCCTCAACACTTTAATATCCATCTCAACAAAATTAGGACTTTTTTACATATGCATAATATCATTATACAACCAGCAATGTTTATCATAATTCGTTAATATAATTTAATGCATAGTCTATATTTTTAATATATTTTTTGAACTTTTAGGTTCGGGGGTACATATACAGGTTTGTTATTTGGGGAAATTGTGTGCCGCTGGGATTGGGGGTACCCAGGTAATAAGTATGGTACTCGATAGGGCGTTTTTCCATTCTCAGCCTCCTCCTACCCTCACCCTCCTCCTACCCTCGCCCTCAAGGAGGCCCCGAGTGTCTCTTGTTCTCTCCTTTGTGTCTATGTGTACTCGATGTTTAGCTTTCACTTGTAAGTGAGAACAGGTGGTATTTGGTTTTCTGTTCCCATATTAGTCACCTTAGGATAATTCAAAATAGCGTGAAAGCTCTTATTTACAGAGCGTGCATGCATTTGTAGAGCGGCAGTCCTGCTGCTGGCTTAGGCACCACCTAAAGAACCTGTGGCTGCAGGAGGAAGCATCAGATGCTGAATATGAAGATAGCACATCATGACCACTGCTTGGGGCTGCGCCTGACAGGATCCCCCCTGTGCCCCCCTGCATAGGCACAGCTCAGCAACTGCACACTAAGTAAAGTGTCAGTCCCACTTTGGGTACCTCGAGAATAGCTGCATGGCTGCTACATGGTTCCCTTTGCCACAGCAAGCAGCAGTGTGCTCTGCGGCTGCCTGGTAGCACTTCCCTAGACAAGGTCAGAGTGTTGTGGTTGAGTCCCCAGTGCTCCATGTCAGCCATTGAGCTCCAGGCCAGCGGGGATCCTATGTGCAAACCCCTTCCTCCCCCTCCGGAACCAGCCTCTAAAGCACCTGGGATGCGGCTGCTGGCCATGGAAGCTGCTAGACAGGTGTGGACAGGTGAGCATCTCATGGCACATCTGTGCCCCACCTGCAAGAGTGAGCCATGGGGTCCTGCTTGGAAGCTGTGAGTTAGACTACCTTCTTGTCCATCAGGCCAAACACAAAACTCTTCTGCAGATGAACAATCGATGCTTGCTCTTGGCTTACCAAAATATCATGAAACTCATTTGCCTTCCTGGGTCTGACTCCAGCCATCCTTAACATTTTTGTTTCTTACTCCTTTCCTGCATTATGCTCCAGTCAAATGAAAGGCTTCTTAAACCATGTGCTGTCTGATCGATAAAGTATTGTACATATGAATTATTCTATGTGTGTCTTCCTCCCCACTTTCCCTACCTATTGAACTTTGTTCTTATTTAAATTTAGCTAAACTGTGACTTTGGTCATCACTCCACAAATTCTAAAAATATTTTGTATTTTTATAACTCACTGCATATTGTCTTAAATTATACTTTTGTTTTAAATGTATTTTGCTCTTTTTCTGGAGAATCTATGAGAGATTCTGATTGATTTGTGGGCCCCTTAATGCCAGTTGCAAAACACATACTCAGTAAGTAATTATTGAGTATAGATTAAATTGTCATAAAATCGTAAACTAGCTAAACTGGGTACTTGAATAACATTTATTTTATGTTCTATCTGTCAATTTATATCCCACTTTAAACTGTTTTATCCTACTGAGAAATGGACAGAATGTGCTTATTGACACACCTGCATACCTTGTGCAGTATCTGTACTAAGATATTTTCAGAAGCATCTGTGAAGACTCAGGTTTTAATGTTAGTATATCAAGTACAAGAGATTTCTTCATGCTTTCTTCATAATCATTCACCATATTCTGTAAGGCACCATTTATAGAAAATCTATTGCCCTCAAAGAGGAAAATCTCTACCAGAAGCTTATATATGAGTACAACATAAATAATGCAATTCATTTCAATAACAGCATAACTGTTGTTATTATGAATGGCTAAATCTTGCCTCAACTATTTACTAAATAGCTAACCTTCATTTTTATATAATTTTTTCTGAATCTCAGATTCTTCATACATGGTAGTTGATTAATCACAGCAAACAGGACAGATGCTTATCTTTATAAGCAAATAAACCTGAACATTTTTGTTTTAGATGACACCCCCTAAGTCATAAGGTAATAGAATTAAATTTAAAAATGGTGTTTGTGCATGTGTGAGTGTGTGTGTATGTGTGTGTTTTGTTGGTTATCTACCAGGCACTAAAAATGTTACTACATTTTTCTCTTTCTGACATAAGTGAGATGTGACATTTCTCTTAAAAGCATGTTACTCTTTCTGACGTTCAGCTATTTTTGTACTTGCACCTTTTATCATCACACAAGATGCACAAGAAAATTTGAACATACGTTTTCCAGTAAAATCAACTTTTCAACCTCTAAAAGTTATTTTTGTGTGTGTGGAGGTACACTCAACAGTAAGTGTATTAGGGAAAAGGGTTGCGAGGGTCTGTGTGTGTATGTGTGTTTAAGAAGCAAAACATTTTAACCTCTTGACCTACTTGTAGGGGTTGTGGGGTTTTAAAAATATTTTCTCGTCAGACCTGATAGTGAACATGTGAGAAGCAAGCCCATGTGTGTTCTAGCCATCCTTGCCAGGTTCTGAATATAGACTGAATTGATTTCTCCTGATGGCTGTTCCTTCAACTAGGAGAGAATAGGATGGATGTGTGTCAGAGTCCGAGGTTCGGTCTTTCTTGCTTTGTGGCAAGCAGAGACCCTAGGGTCCAGGAGCTAAAAACGTTTGACAGCAATGAGATAAAATATTTGGTAAAGTGGTGGTTCTTGCACATTATGAGAATTGAACCAGTGATATGCTGCTCCACCTTAGAAAGGAGAAAAGTAGCAGATTTAAAGGGAGAGGTTACTTCCAGAATGGAATTCCCTAAGTAATTTCTGCTGTGCACAGGAACAGAGCATCAGAGTGTGGGTGAACTACCTTTCATAAGACGCCTTCACTAATGCTGTCCAGCATCCCATGCACATGTGTATATGCTCTCCTGCATGCATGTGTGTGTATGTGTCTATTGACATTTGTTACATTCTTAATAACTAAAAAATAAGTCACTATCACATATCTGTAACTGAAAATGCTGAAAATGTTACTGAGTTTTACTTATTATAGGATATTTGACACATATTTTCTGAATATTGATCATTAGTTAGAAGTATTTGAAAATTTAAATATTAAACCTGTATTAGAAATTTGTGCTTTACCCTGAATTATTTTAGCTGTTTCATTTAACTTTGTTTCTCATACCTCTTTTTAAGTAAGCAAACTCCTTCTAATTTAAGATCTTCAGATCTGAGTTTGAATTTTCGGATTTTCCTTGGCTAATTAAGATCAGCAAGACATAAATAAGGTTTCAATTTTTAAAAAATGTTGTGAAACAGAGTGTTTTACTATTTAAAGTTCATCCTAAGAAAGGCAAAGTTTAGTTTTCTTTATTGAATAACCTCAGTAGTCGTGCTGTGTACAACTGGTTCAGGTTCATTGTGAGAAAGCCATGGCATATAGATTGTGGTGGTGTTCATCTTGAAGCAGGCACTTATTTATTTGGATTCCATACTGTCCAGCACCGTGCTTCCTATCTAGGATACCCTTCATAGCCTTTTGGTAATGTATACATGAATAAATAAAAATATTCTTAATGTATGTTTATTCAAAAATGTCCATTTCTTGAACTCAAAGATCATTTCAAAGTACCTTCTTTCTCAAGTTAACTGTTCACAGTGGTGGGGTGAGGAGCTCTGAGTGCTGACATGTCATAGGGATTGGCACCTCCCCAAATTGATGGGAATAAGAAGAACCTGGAGGCTGGGAAACAAACTTTAAGACTAAATAAATAGTACATATCCTGACCAAGGCTAGGGCAGAGAAGAGGGCCAGGAGGTGTCAGTTTAAAGGAGATCTCAGAGGCAGAACCAACTAGTTTGGTTCCATGTGATGGATAAGAACATGGGAGATGAGGATGCATTCAGTCTTGGGTGATGCCGTCAGCACTATTAACTGAGATAAAGTCTGTTTAATCCCCAATGCAGGTGAAAATCTAGATTTGTGGAAAGTGAGGATGATGAGCATGATTTAAACAATTTAGGGAGACTCCAGAAGACATGAATTTATAGGAGATCCAAGAAACTGCCTTCAAGGCAACTAGAATTATGGATTTTAACTTGGAAGAGAAATTAGGGATAGCCATTTTACAGTTATCAACTGAAAGGCTGAGAATATGTAAATCCAACATTTTCATTTTTAGCTTTGTTGAAAGTGTCCCAAGTTCGTTGTGCTTTGAGCTGTCACACTTTATGTGTCCCCTCCACACTAGTGTATTCTCCTGTGCTGGTTATTTTTTAATCAACTCCTATTGCTGAAGTTCTGGGTCCTCCCACATGGTCCAACCTCGCAGGTGTCCTAAGGAACTCCTAATGAGATTGGCCGAGGTCGGTGAGCAGCTCTAGGTATACAGTCACTTTGCCTTCTCTCTTTGCTTTCCACCTGTGTAGTTATTGGATTTTTTTTTTTTTTCTGTTAATTCTCCCAAACACAGCTCATCTTATTCCCTTCTTTAGGAAACCTTGCCAACCTTCTGGTAGAGTTAGCTACTCCTGTTAGTTCTCAGAGTTTACATACCAGCCTCTTCTCTCCTTCTCTCTGGCAGGGGTCAAAGAGGAAGAGGAGCCCCTGCAGAAGCTAGTCTTGATCTGGGCAGCTCAGGCTCCTCAGCTTTTCCAAAGGGCACCAGACCAGGGTTTTTTTTTTTTTCCAGGGCTGGGTTCCCAGGGCTTCTGTGCTACACAGTGCATGATGCATCACCCAGGCTGACACACTGCCGTTAGCAGGTCTGCAGGACGCACCCTCCCATCTCAGTTCACATTAATCCTTCGATAGCAAACTCAGCCCTTTCCCCTCCAGGAGTTCTTGCTCTGTCATACCAGCCCCGCTCCCTCCTCCTGCTCAGGCCCTCATCCAAGGGCACCAAGTGGGCCATGGATGACTCCGCCTGCAATTGCCAATTCCCACATGTGCTTGTGAGGTTTTTCTTTAAAATGATGTTAGAAAATTGTGAGTGTCCATTGCAAAGACACCTGGGAGTGGACTCTGCTCATTCCAGATCAGTCAAACCCTCTGCTTGTTTTCATCACATTGTACCTTTGTTCTTGTCACCGTCTTTCTGTAGTTTTAAGAATTCAGGAAACCTTTTTGTCTTTCTCTCTACACTTCTCCAACCTGAACTTTGTCTCTTAGACTTTCTTCTTCATGCTGTTATTCCCACTAGGTTTTCTTTTCCTCTAAAGTGGACTCTCCCTCTGAGTTGCTCCATTGCTCAATCATGGGTGTCAATGCTCATGCCACTTTATACAGGCCCATCATGGCCATTCTAATTGCCCTGCTTCCAGGTAAGTGCGCCTGCAGCTCTTTCGGAGCACTGTGTCTTGCATCTTGCAATCTTACAGCTAGGGAATCTTGGTGTAAACTAAGTTGCTCAATAAATGTTTGTTGAATGAATCCCAGATTGTATATAGTAAATGTTCTTTTATCTCTCAAACCTAAAGTACAGCAGCTGAGTACAAAATATTTTTTTGAAATGCTCTAAAAAACTCTCTTCATGTTCAATGTTTTCAACATTTATGTAATTTAACATGTATGTAATAAATGTTAAAAACATTGAATAGAAAAGTAGATGGAATGCCTTGTTTTTATATTGTCTGCATTTTGACGTTCTCTCATAAATGATTCCAAACTGCTCCCAAATATACATGTCTCCTTTTGTTCAATTAACTTTACTTTTAACTATTCCTAATAACAATAACTCACTGTTTATTCTTGTGGTAATTTGCTTTTTGCTACTGCCTGCAAGTCATTTTCAGTTATCCTTGGACCTTTGTTTTCCATCTTAAGTAGGCAACTCCTAGGAAAGTGGTGTCCAGTAGAACTTTCTGGGGTGAGGAGAGCATTCTCACCTGAGTTGTCTGTTCTAGGAGCTACTGGCCTCCTGTGGCTCTAGAACACTTGAAATGTGGCCAGTGTGGCTGAGAAACTGCATGTTTATTTTGATTTCCTTGTAATTAAAATGGGAATTTAAATAGCCACGTGGCTAGTGTTGGCCATATGGGACAGCAGTTCTAAGAGGCAATGGTGCCTTGGCCACTCACGGTCAAAGCACAGTGCTGACCGTGATGTCATCAAGTACCGCAACCTTGTATGTTCCCTCACATGTGCCTCTATTTATCCTCCGAGAAACTGGGTCTTTGTAAAGAAATAGCTTTATTTGACTTTTTAAATTCACACAAAGATAACTTATTTTCAATTTCTGACAATTTTCCAGTCACTCTTGTATACTGATGACAGAGTAAGTGACCATAAATAATTCATAGCATAAAGGCAAAGTAATTCTATTTAAATTTTTAAGCCTAAAAATCAGATTAAAAATTCAGTAGGTGATCTTTGGTGTTATTTCATTTTAAGTTGTGATTTGATGTTTTATCAGTAACTCTTTCTGGGTTTATCAACAACACAGTCATTAGAAAGGCTTTTTAAAAATGCATTCCAGGCCGGGCGCAGTGGCTCATGCCTGTAATCCCAACACTTTGGGAGGCTGAGATGGGCAGATCACATGAGGTCAGGAGTTCGAGACCAGCCTGGTCAACATGTTGAAACCCTATCTCTGCTAAAAATACAAAAATTAGCTGGACATGGTTGCGGGCGCCTGTAATCCCAGTTACTCAGGAGGCTGAGGCGAGAGAATCGCTTGAACCCGGGAAGCAGAGTTTGCAGTGAGCCAAGACCATGTCATTGTACTCCTCCAGCCTGGACAACGAGAGTGAAACTCCGTCTCAAAAAAAAAAAAAAAAAAAAAAATGCATTCCAGTATTTATCACAAAGTTTTATATTTTTTAGTTAATAATTTTTCCTCTAGTTTTCTGACTTTTTAAAGATTAAAATAAAATTTATTTAATTTTTCCTGACCTGACCCTTCCTGGCAATCATCTATATGGCAAGCAAAATCATAGAGACAGGGCAGACGTATGCAGTGTGACGATGTCTTCATTTATCCTCTGTTATAAAATCAGAAATAAATTACATGAGGGCAACACGCTTTTATTAGCATGTTCAAAACCCAAATGGATAATGCTAGGTTGCTATAAAGTCAAGGATCACTATCTGTCTCATTTTTAACACAGACGTTTTGCTTTTAATGATATGTTAATGGGAGGAAACATGAATGCGATTTGTGTTATTCTTTGTTCTGGCTGAGGAATAACTGATATTATCTAATGAATATGCAAATAACTCAAGGCCCCTTATTAATTGTGTCTAAACCATCTGTTCCAGAGAAGAGCACTTGTATATCTGCCACATAACACTATATGAATGTGTGCAGGGAACTGTTTAAGAAACTTGGAGAATTTAATCTATATATTTTAATGAATCTATGGTTTCACCAGCATCAATAAATGAGGCAGCTTTCCTAAAATGAAATTAGTTGTTCCAATGAGATTATATGGGATTGAAGTTTCACAAGAAAAATGCCAAGAAGAATATTAGTGTTTTAAAGTACCTAAACCACAAGTTTTGGAATCCCAAGGTTTTTTAGTAGAACCCAATTTATGTGGACTTAATCCACAAAATTCAGTTCTGGGATAGATATACATTGCCTGATGTATATACATGATTAGTGTAACATACTCATGTTTATTCAGGGAATTTGCAATATGAATTGTTTTTCTGCTGGTATCTTATAAAAGGTAAATAACAGCTTTGAAAACATTTTTAAGGAAAGATGAGATAAAATAGAAATCTTATGCCAGATGTAAAGCACTTCCATAATTAAATTGCAAACAGTAAAAATGAATTGGAAATAAGTTTACTTCTATTTTTGCCTCACTTCTCTTCAAATTAAAATTATTTAACCTCATTTTAGGTGGTGGCAGACTGGTTTTCATAAATTCTGCTCCACAATTCAATTTGACTACATGGCTATCGTAATTAAATACAGAATTATTATTTTTTTGTCTCTAGGAGTAAACAATAGGCAAAACAGGAAACAGTGTTTTATTTTATGTGTATCTCATTGTAAAGACACATGTTTTTCACCTCTTTGGATTACAGTCTGTAACTCAAATATGATTTTATTTTATAAATATGTCTGGCACTCATTTATATCCTAACTAATGGGCACTTTAACAAGTTTTTAAAAAGTCTCAAGTCAAAATTCTTTGCATAAGTAAACAAATCATTGAACTTGTGATTTGCGCTTGAAAACAAAATAAAATGTATTAATTTGATAAGATTTCTTCCCCACCAAATACAGCTTTGGCCAAGGTCTAGATTCAGGAACAAACTAATAACTTTTAAGAATAGAAAGTCAGTTCTTTGTTAATACAAAGTTGAAAATTATTTTGGGGGTATTTCTTCAGGATTATGTAATATAGTCACAAAATTATGATGATATATTCATTACCACCCAAATTAATCTCTTAACAATTATAAAAATATTGTGCCCCTGTGTACACACACATACTGCAGCTCACAATAATCATCTCTTTAGTGTTTATATTCAATCTTAGTACAATTAAATAGCATCTTTTTATAAAGTGTAGAGAAAGCAAACATGGGACTCTATTTCTAGCCTGTGTACAACCACAAGTTATGTGTGAGGTTTCTGGATGTCACAAAGGTTTTGTTAGTAGAAACAACTAATAACAATTGCCACAGCCCACAGTGTGTGGTATGCTGAAAGAGCCAAGCAGAAAGTACACAGAATAACTTTGAAAATTCAATATTTTTATATCCATGGAAGGTAGTATTTTAAAAATCACTAAAATATATATTAAATACATGCCCTAAAGTTAGAATGCTCACTTTAAGCAATCTATGATATAAATCCGTCTTCTCTACATGTAACTTGACACAAGCACTCCCTATTAATGACCCTACTTTCTCCATTTGCAACGTCTTGGAAACAGGAAGAATAGAAAGACATCTAATATAGTATGAAGATTATAGTTAATCATATTATATTACATACTGAAGACATGATAAGGCAGTAGATTTTCAGTGCTTTTCCTAGACACACAGAAACCTAGCTATGTGAGATGATAGATATGTTGATTTGCTTGACAATGGTAATCATTTTACTATGTATACCTGCTATGTCAAAACAGCGTGTTGTATGCCTTAAACATATACAATAAAAAGTTAGTTAAAACACCTTTAAATATGAGTCAGTTTTCTGTTTACCTTTCTAGAGATACATTGGGCTTTTATAACTTCTATTAGAGTAAAACTTTCCCCTGATATGTGGTATCCCTAAATGCTCCAGAAATATGTACGATTATTTCCTTTAGAATACACTTCATTGGTCAAAGTTTTGAGATATCTAGTCGTAACAATGTTGTGGTTTCTCTCATTTTTCCAGCAATACCAACATTGGCCAGGACACGATGTTAACGTGTATGCCTAATGAGCCAGTGGCTTCATTTATATGACACTCGTATCATGCTTTTAAAGTGCCATATTGTTTAGTTAGTTAATTCAGAGACAGGCATGGTTCTTCGCTATTTCTTGTTAATGACTCCCATTGCACCAATCTTTTTGGCTTCTCAATTATATTATGAAATTGATTTTTTAAAGTTGTTTTACATATTCATTGTATTTTCTATTATTGAATTTCTCCAACTAGTAGTATAAATGTGGGCCTTTACAAATTTTTTTTTTTTTTTTTGAGACACAGTCTCTGTCACCCAGGCTGGAGTGCAGTGGCGTGATCTTGGCTCACTGCAACCTCCACCTCCCGGTTCAAGCGATTCTCGTGGTGGGCCATTATATCTTACTGAGCCCCTACATGTTCTCTCTTTTTTCTAATTCCATAGTCTCTGTCCATGATTTCGTTACCTCTTCCAGTTAAGTACTACTCTAATGGTTTCCCATTAGATTTCCCTGTTCCTATTCCATACCTCCTTCAGTCTCTCCTAAACAGCACACACCCTTTTCTCTAAATCAATACGATTTCCATCTGTAAAAGTCTTCCAGAGATTCCCATTGCATACAGAATTTTTTTTTTTTTTTTTTTGTGAGACAGTCTCTCTGTCGTCCAGGCTGGAGTGCAGTGGTGCAATCTCAGCTCACTGCAACCTCTGCCGCCTGGGTTCAAGCGATTCTCCTGCCTCAGCCTCCCGAGCAGCTGGGATTACAGGCGCCTGCCACTGTGCCTGGCTAATTTTTGTAGTTTTAGTAGAGACGGGGTTTCACCATGTTGGCCAGACTGGTCTTGAACCCCTGACCTCGTGATCCACCTGCCTCGGCCTCCCACAGTGCTGGGATTGCAGGCGTGAGCCACCATGCCCGGCCACATAAAGACTTCTTTAGCTTGATTTTGGTATCTTTCACTCTATGATTCCCACCTGCTCAAGAAAAAAGGAGGCTGAAAACGAGAATTCGCGGCATTCTTCAGATCACTGTCACTCTTCGCTCTCTACCCTCCTCCGTGCTTTTGTGTTTTCTCTGTCAGTTTTCCCACTGCCTGTCTGCAGTTTGGGGCATACCAAAATGTTTCTATTTTTTCACATTTCAAAGTTCTTTTATTCAACTTGTGTTTGAGTTTTCTCCCTCGTGTGGTGTCTTATTTCCATCTCAGTTCTTATTCCCATCTTAATCCCCTCACTGTAATGGGATTACTCATTGCAGCTTACATATTGTCTTGCACAAAACAGATGCTAGGAAAACTTCTTGAATTGAATTAGCTGGCCACTATTTTTATAATTAAAAAAGTAAAAGAATAACTTTTTTCAGTTTTCCAAGTATGACGTCTATTTCATACCTATGTATCTTTTCAACTCAGAGTATAAATGTAAATATTACTTTTCAGCTAAATATAAATAAAAATACTACCTTTCAGCTATACTAGGTGGTCTTTTCAAGCAAAAGAATGCAATGAAAGCTGTTGAAACTCCTTCAAATATACATTGGATCCAGGTTGCCCTGTGTCTATAATATTGGTGATCACTATTTCGCACTCGATAGTGTCAGAAAGTGTGCTTTTCATTCCTTAGATCTTGTTTCTACAGCTACCCCCTGCAAGGTAGGCTTATTGCCTCTATTTTGCAAATGATAACTTTGAGGCTCAGGAAGGTTGAGCAATTCCAGAAAGCTATAGAAACAGAAGATAAAATGGCAGAATGTTTATTTTGTTTGTGCTATTCATAGTTCTGTTTTGGCTGTTGAATGCTCTTTGTTGGGAAGGCTTCCAAACACTGACTCTGTCTCACGGTGCACTTATGCAGACTCTGCAGAGATCCCCTCTAAGACCTCCACACTGCATCTTTCTCTGATTTAGGCAAAGTTCACTCTGCTGACCTCTTGCAAACTCCCATCAGTTCCTGCCCCTGGCAGTACATCCCCGGTGTCTCCTTCCCTTGCATGGCCTCCTTGTTGGAAATGTTTTCTTCAAGCTACTGAAACCTAGCTTTGTTCTGTGGTGCACCCTCAGGTCTTGGAAAGCTGAGGCATTCTTTTCCTGAGAGGCACAGGCTGTTCTCATTTGCTTCCTCACTCTGGCATTGTGGGCTGCTCCAGGAAGCCCCGCATTCTGAGGCTTCATTGGGTGAGGAGCAGACTCCAGTGTTTGTGCCCCTAAACTTCAGAGGACAGAAGTCAATTTCTGCTGAGAATTTCCTTATGCAGTACTGGGTGCAACTATAAATTTCCACAGCTCTGCCAAGGATTTATGTTAATAGAAGCCATCGCTTAACATCTCTGGGTCTCAACTTAGCTTTAAAATAGGGAAGATAAAATCAACTTCGTAAAGTGGTAAAGTTTGAATCAACTCACGTAAAGTACTTAGAACAGCATCAGAAACGTGGTAAGCATTTACAATGTATTATTTTGAGTGTTAGTGTTTGTCTGAGGTCTCCTGAGGGTGTCTCATTTGGACAGAAGGGGCAAGTACCTCCTTCCTCTTCACCTGCAAGATAGCATTCTCGATTACTACAAATTTCCTTCAAACAAATTTCTCCAGTAAAATGTTAGCCTTTATTTTTATAATGTAAACTCCTGAGAATTGTGTTTGCTGGTTCAGTCTGGCTACCTTTTAACACATCCTCTAGGCTTGTACACAACTCCTCTCTAAAACAGGGGCCACTTACTGTCAATAACTCTCAAGACCTTTGAGGTCTTAGCTGAAACTCCAAAACACTGGGAAGGATTCTTTGCACATTATTTTGTAAGGAGGAAACACAACTTCTCCTCTAGTGTAGCCAGAGCAGGAGTGACATGAATTGGAGAGGCACTAAGCATCTGTACCAATTTTCCAGTAAAACTCTAATGGCAATGAGATGTTCGCTCTTCTTATTTTCTGGATTACTTCGTTTGCCTAATTTATGTTAATGTGTATATTTAGGGAAATATGAAAGAATGGGGCCATTCTCTAAATAATGTATGCAAGGTTCTCAATGAAAATGAGACGTCTGTAAAAAATTTACTATTTGCCAATAAAACACGATATTGAATCAAGTAATGAAAGGAATATGTTAATTAATCACAAGGAAATGATTAATTTTATTGTGTTTTACTATTGAGCAATATTGGAAAAATATTTGAGCTGGCATGGAAGGCAGAATTATAGAGCCCCAGAGATATTCAAACCTCCATGCCTGAAACCAGTGAACATGTTACCTTATGTAAAGAAAGGAATTTTGCAGACAGAGGAAGATTATGGCTTCAAGATAGATAGGGTAGCCTGGATAATCCAGGTGAACCCAATAAAATCACATGTGCTCTTAAAAAAACCTTTCCCAGCTGAGGTTAGGATCAGACGTTGTGAGGATGAAAGAGCAGTCAGAGAGATGCAACGGTGCTGGCTTTGAAGATGAAGGAGGGCGATGAGCCAAGGAATATGGGTGGCATCTAGAGATTGGAAAGGGCAAATAAGCGGACTGTCCCCTAGAATTTCCAGGAAGATATGCAGCCCTGCTGGTACTGTATTTGTAGCCCAGTGAGACCCATGTGGTGCTTCTAACTTACAAAAGTATAAGAAAATAAGTTTTCGTTAAGTCAAGTTTGTGGTAATTTGTTATATTAGCAATACAAAAGTTATCCAGTACCCACGCCATGGGAAATCACCTCTTGCATCACTATGACCTGAATGTGAGACATGGAGTCAAAGGAGATCATTTTTTGAACTTTAAGGTTTAATGACTGCCCTATTGGATTTTGAACTTGTGTGGGGCCTGTAGCCCCTTTGTTTTGGGCAATTTCTCCCATTTGGAATGGGTGTATTTACCCAATGCTTGTATCCCCATTGTATCTATGAAGTACCTAACTGGCTTTTGATTTTACAGGCTCCTAGGTGGAAGACTTGCCTTGCCTCAGATGAGACTTTGTACTTGGACTTTCGGGTTAATGCTGGAATGCGTTAAGACTTTGAGAGATTGTTGGAAGGACATGATTGTGTTTTGAAATGTGAGGACATGAGATTTGGGAGAGGCCAGTGGTGGAATGATATGGTTTGGCTGTGTCCCCACCCGAATCTCATCTTGAATTTTAGTTCCCTTAATCCCCACGTGTTGTGGGAGGGACCAGGTGGAGATAATGGAATCATGAGGGCGGTTTCCCCCATCCTGTTCTCACGATAGTGATTAGTTCTCAGGAGATCTGATGGCTTTTAAGGGGCTTCCCCCTTCACTGGGCACTCATGCTTCTCTTACCTGCTGCCATTCAAGACGTGACTTTGTTTCTCCTTGACCTTCCACCATGATTCTGCAGCCTCCCCAGCCATGTGGAACTGTGAGTCCGTTAAAACCCTTTTTCTTTATAAATTACCCAGTCTTGGGTATGTCTTTGTTAGCGGCCTGAGAACATCCAGTTTTAATGCCCAGAAGCAAGGTACTGCTGTGGAAAATTCCAAAATCAGGGAGGTAAATTTGCTATTGGCCAATGGGCAAAGGCTGAAAGAATTTTGAATAGAATAATAAAAGCAGCTTAGATTGTCTTAAACAGACTGTTTGAAGAAACAGGCACTGTAATGATTCTGATAGTGAGGACTCAGAAGGAAGTGAGGAGCATGTAGAGAAAACCTAATTTATATTAAGGAATACCAAAATCATCATTAATAAATGACTGCTAGAAATACAGACAGTAAAATCAGTGTTGCTGAGAGCTCGGGAGGAAAAGACGAAACATGTAAGTGGAAACTGGAGGAGAGGGAATCACTGCTGTATGTGGCAGAAAGCTTCGTGGGGTTATGTCCTGTAATTGTGCGGTAAACAACTTTTAAATGATGAAATCTGACAGTTAGTGGAGGTGACTTCCAAGCAAATTGTTGAAGGTGGACACAGTTTTTTGTTTTTGTTTTCTGCTTATAGTAAAATGTGAGAAGAAAGTGATAAATTAGGGAAGAACTATAAAATAAAATTGGTCCAGGAGTTTATAATTTGAGGAATTCTCAGCCTATCTAGAGTGTTCAGTCATATAAAAGGCTCTTAGAAGAGATGAATTTTGTGAGTAAAAAATCCTCTTAATGAGACCAGAGAACATCTAGGAAACCTAAGGGTATTGCAATCCAGCCTTCTCAGCCGAAGCCAAAATTAGAAACTGGAGAGATTTGTGAATGAACCTCTTATATAAATGGAGTGAATCCTGTATCATACACAGAAAACCCACAAGATGGTTCAGAAACTTATCAGCAGAAACATTAACTAACAGAATCTGATTGACGTTTATAGAACACTCCAGCCAATAGCTGCCTATTATTTTCCAGTGCTCAACAGATGTTCACCAAGACAATGTCCAGATTTCTGTTAACTTGTCTGACAATTTTTAAACAAGCATGTTGAGAACTCTGACTGCGGCTTTGCTCATTTTTCCCTGAACTTCTATAAGCTTTTACTTCATGTATTTTGAAGCCCTGGTATCAGTCATATAAACATTTAAAAGTTTTATATTCTCCAGATGATATGACTTCTTTTTCATTAGGAAATGACTTTATTTATGCAAAGTAATAGTGTTGGTTCGGAAATCTTTGTCTGATGTCGTATAGCCACACCGGCTTCTTTTGAATAGTATTTTCATGATATGGCTTGTATTCGTCATTTTAATGTTAGTCTATTTTCCTTCATATTTAAAATGTGTTCTCCTTCTCTGTGTTGTGGCCTGGAAGCTTTTGATCAGGTGGGAAACTAAGACAATCCTGGGGCTCATCCTGCTTGCTTCTCCTCTCTCAATGATCACTATCCTCCATTGCTTGATGTCTAATATCTTAAAACAATTGCTTCATATACGTTGTCCAGTATTTAAGTTTTTTTCCCAATAATAAGAGTAAATTAGATTCTTATTATTACATTGTAACCAGAAATTAAATATGGTTGCTCATATACCACATCAATTCATTTCCTGGGCATCTGATCATGTGAAATTAAAACTGTGGTCACAGATAGACCTATCTGCAAATGTTTATAGCAGCTTTATCCGTGAACATCACATTTTGGAAACAGCTTTCAACTAGGAAATACATAAATAAAGTATAGTACATTCATAAAATACTATTCAGTAATAAAAAACAACCACATGGATAAATCTCACATGCAATGTATTGAGTGAAAGATGTTTTTATGAGACTAACACAGAAGGCTACATATTATATAATTCATATTACACCTTGAAAAAGAAAAAAACCTAGAGACAAAGCATTTCAGTAGTTGCCTGGGTCTGGGAGTAAGTAAGGCATTTCACTGTAGACTAGTACTGGGTAACTCTTTGGGGCATTGGAACAAATCTATATCTTGATTATATTACTATATTAATTTTTCCAAACTCATAGAGCAATATACACCAAAAAATCATACCACAGTTTAAAAAATGGATAAAAAGTATTATGACAAACACTATAAAATAGATATAAAAAGTAAAAGAGAAATTCTAAGCAAGACAAATTAAAAAACACAATCAGCGTTGTATTAGAGGCCATGAAGTCAGTGAGAACCCAAAGAAGAAATTGTGATGTTCTTAGAGATATATGATCAATCTTCATATGCTGTACCTCCTGCCCCTGAAATTAAAAAAAAACATTTATGGCAGGGTGTGGTGGCTCACGCCTGTAACCCCAACAGTTTGGGAGGCCAGAGCAGGTAGATCACTTGAGGTCAGGAGTTTGAGACTGGTCTGGCCAACATGGTGAAAACCTGACTCTACTAAAAATACAAAAATTAGCCAGGCTTGGTGGTACGCACCTGTAGTCTCAGCTACTCAGGAGGCTGAGGCAGGAGAAGCACTTAAACCTGGGAGGTGGATGTTGCAGTGAGCCAAGATCGTGCCACTGGACTCCAGCCTGGGTGACAGAGAGAGACTGTCTAAAAAAACAAACAAAAACTATGAGTTTATTCACTTTTAATGGTAAATTATTTCAAACATAAATGAAACATAATAAATACCTGAAGCTGGGTAATTTATAAAGAAAGAGGTTGAATTTGGCTCACAGTTCCACAGGCTGTACAGGAAGCATGGTTGGGGAAGCCTCAGGAAGCAGGATCATGGTGGAAGGCAAAGGGAAAGCCGGCACATCACTCATGGAAGGGGCAGTTCAACTGAGATTTTAGATGTTCCAAAATAACAAAATGTTTGGAGCATTAAAATATCTTTTGCTAAGTATTCCAGGCACTATTATGCTTTAAATTTAGTCCTTAAAACAACCTTAGTAAGTAGGGGTGCAGTAGATGTAAACATCTTTCAGATGAATAGAGGCTAAACAACACTGGTTACACATCGAATAAGTGAATGGAAGAAAAATAATTGGAAAATAACTTATTCTAGAAAGAACACATATGACAGCAAAACAAGAAAAAATGATTTAAGAAAATAATAGACAAATTTTATTTATGAATATGAATCAATACTTTTAAAACATTACCAAATATAATTCAAGAGTACACAGACAGATACAATAACTAAGACCAGTTATGTAGACATGAAGAATGTGGAAAACCTGACTATAAGAAATATATTTTCATCAGTATAATACATATAATACATCAATAAGTCAATTAAGAAAGGTCGAATGCTTATAGGTATTGAGAAGGATTTCCATGGAGTTCAAAACTCATTGCTTATCTTATTAGTAAATGAAAGTATTCTTTATTATGATAAAACATATCTATTTCAAAGTGATACTTATACTTAATTGTGCATAACCTTGATGTGATTGGGGAGAACAAACTCAGAATCAGGTTGCATAAGTAACCATTGTTACTTAACTTGGATCTGGAAATGCTGGCCAGTTTTTCAAAGGCTTTAAAAATGTCCTTACCTATTGATTCACTTACTGCACTTCCAGAAGGAAGTTTATCCAAAGGAAATTATACCGTATTAAGAAACAAAAGGCATGCTTTTACACTGTTGGTGGGAGTATAAATTAGTTCAACCATTGTGGAAGACAGTGTGGCAATTCCTCAAGGATCTAGAACCAGAAATACCATTTGACCCAGCAATCCCATTACTGGGTATATACCCAAAGGATTATAAGTCATTCTACTATAGACACATGCACACATATGTTTATTGCAGCACTATTTACAATAGCAAAGACCTGGAGCCAACACAAATGCCCATCAGTGATTCCCTGGATAAAGAAAATGTGGCACATACACACCATGGAATACTATGCAGCCATAAAAAATAAGTTCATGTCCTTTGCAGGGACATGGATGAAGCTGGAAACCATTATTCTCAGCAAACTAACATAAGAACAGAAAATCAAACACCGCATGTTCTCACTCATAAGTAGGAGTTGAACAATGAGAACACATGGACACAGGGAGGGGAACATCACACACTGTGGCCTGTCTGGGGGTGGGGGGCAAGGGGAGGGAGAGCATCAGGACAAATACCTAATGCATGCAGGGCTTAAAACTTAGATGATGGGTTGATAGGTACAGCAAACCACCATGGCCCATGTATACCTATGTAACAAACCTGCACATTCTGCACGTGTAACCTAGAACTTAAAATGAAAAAAAAATATATATATATATATAAAATAAAAAAATGCCCTTACCTGTTGATTCACTTATTGCACTTCCAGAAGGAAGCTCATCCAAAGGAAATTATCCCAAATTAAGAAACAAAGTTAACCAAGCCGTCAGCATTAAAGTCTCTTATCGCTCTCATCCCAGTCCACTTTGCATATTGTATTCAAATTATTTGTTTTAAGGGTTGTCTCTCTACTGGCGGTGAGCTCAGTAAGGGGAAGAATCATTATCTATATATCGCCAGTGAAAGTGGTCACTTATCACACTTTTTGACATAAGTATTGGGCAAAAACATAAATGTTAAACAACGCAATATTTATTGCATTGCAATAAATAATAAATGTTAAATTTATTTAACATTTATTTAAATAAATGCAATAAATGTTAAATTTATTTAACATTTATTTAAATAAATGCAATAAATGTTAATGCAATATTATTTATGATTATGAAACCCTGAACATGACTAAATTATACAAATATTGGAAACATTATAGAAACTGCAGTGCATCTATTTTTTTAAATATTAAGGCTGTTAAAATTACATTTACAACAAATTACTAGTTGATAAAATGTACTAAATAGGCATGTGATATATATGTTTGCAACTGAAAACTGGGTTCACCAGTTAACATTGAAATGTTAATGGTGGTTGCAATTGTTTGTTGTAGTAGGGTAGCTTATTTTCTCTAATTCTCTATGCTTTCTAACTATACTTTAATGAAGATATTTGCATTGTTTAGTTAGGGAAAGAAAAAAACATTCTAAAATAAAAATAGCAATTTATGTCTTTTCTTATTTGCTCTTTAAATACTGCATATGACAAACAGATTAAAGAAATAGTTTCTCTCTACAATTAAAACACAACATTGTTAGTATATGTGAATGTCTAAGACATGGGTAATTTGCTGCATTAACTAAAAGAAATTTAACATATGGTGTAATTTTGAGACTATAACAAAAAATATGACATATTGCTAGAATAAAGAAGTTGATTATGTACATATAAAAAAGCAATGGACATATAACTATTAATTTATAAAATGAATAAAAGATATGCATATTAAAATATGTGAATAGAATCCTTAGATTTATAACTGATATGGTTTGGATTTGTGTACCCACCCAAATCTCATGTTGAATTCTAATCCCCAGTGTTGGAGGTAGGGCCTGGTAGGAGATGACTGGATCTTGGGGGCGGATTTCCCCCTTGCTGTTCTCGTGACAGTGAGTGGGTTCTTACAAGATCTGGTTGTTTAAAAGTGTGTGGCCCCTCCCCCTTCTCGCTGTTCCTCCTGCTCTTGCCATGTAAGATGCACCTGCTTCCCCTTCGCCTTCTGTCATGATTCTAAGTTTCCTGAGGCCTCCCCAGCCATGCTTCCTGTACAGCCTGTGGAACTATGAGCCAATTAAACCTTTTCTTTATAAATTACCCAGTTTCAGGTATTTATTTATAGCAGCGTGAGAACGGACTAATACTCTGTATTTAGGTCCATGATTCTCGTTTTTATTTTGATATAATCTTGATCTCTCATTGAATCTGAAGTAAATACAGATAATTTATTTATGACTTTTTTTTTTTGAGATGGAGTCTCACTCTGTTGCCCAGGCTGGAGTGCAGTGGTGCAATCTGGGCTCACCGCAACCTCTGCCTCCTGGGTTTGAGCAATTCTCTGCCTCAGCCTCCCGAGTAGCTGGGACTACAGGCACATGCCACCGTGCCTGGCTAACTTTTGTGTTTTTAGTAGAGATGGGGTTTCGCCATCTTGGCCAGGCTGGTCTTGAACCCCTGACGTCTTAATCCACCTGCCTTGGCCTCCCAAAGTGCTGGGATTACAGGCGTGAGCTGCCACGCCCGGCCTATTTATGGCTTTTTTTAAGATACACTACGTGCACATTTTATAGAATCTTTTTCTACTGGGTTTCTATAAAGCATATTTCTATTTGTGAAATTCCAAGTTCACATATGACCTTGCTAAGAATTTAAGATGTGCCCTTTTAGAAGAAAAAATAGAAATTTCTAATATGCTACCAAATTAAAATATTATTGCAAAGTACAGTGGTTATTTAATATTTGATATAGTAGCTTGTGAGAGTTGAAAGCTAAATAACAGCTAACCAAATAGATCTTGTCTTATGGAAAAATTTAGGTTCTATTAGTTTCCTTTTCCTTCTTGGACTTCCCTGAAAAATTCTAGCTTTTTGTTAGTGATGCATTTTTGCAAGTTGAATGGAAAGGGGCAGTAGTGGAAAAAATAACTAAGGCAGTCATTTAAATTATGAAAATTAATGACATTTAAGGGGTAGCCTTGCAGTTGTCTGTCTCATATGCCTGTTTTCCTTACCTAAAGCCCTGTAATAAGGGGCAGCTCTGCACCATTTTGCGCTTTCCATAAAGTACCTGCAGCCATGAGGGCAAGTGCAATTCCAGTAGGGTGGAGCAGAGGTGAAAAGAACCTGGGTGTCTGCAGAGTGGAGCTGTGCTCTTTCATAGGTGACATCTATGCTCTTTCATAGGTGAAAGAGAAGTTAAAATCTATCTAGCTTAATCAGTGTTAGAGAATTTGGTACTAAGAAATGCACTGAACCTAAGAAGTAACAGTTTGCACAGAGGAGGAGGTACGGTTTTGTACTCATGATGCCATTAACTAAAAGCCAGTAAACTGGAATCTCACCACATTTTCAGAAAAATCTACTACCATATAAAACCAAAGTCTGGCTTTTAACAGCATTGAAACCTGGAATCCTGGGACCTGTACTCATAAGACATCTCGCAATGCTCACAGCCCTTCTAAGGAGCAGAATCAAGGGGCATAAAGGGTGTGGCTGTGGTAGTTCCAGGAACAAGTGACTGCTGGGTGTTCCGTCCTCCCCTCTGAAAATGTGAGTTTCATCGCCCTCATCCTTATCCTTCTCCACCAATGTACACTGGATGTATTGGGGGTAAAGAATTTGTCTTTGGGGTTAGGCATCTCAGAGCTGCATATGAGCTTAGCCTTCCACCAAGTGCTGTGTGTTTAAACAATAATATTCCATAAAGTATAGCACGTCAGAAACGTCCTAACAACTTCCCTGAGTGATCTTTCAGGAAATGAACAGTAAGGTACATTTCACTTTTGAAGTGCAATATTTAAATACGATTTGAAAATGTTGTAACGGTAAATATCCCGGCACATTCCTGGGCATGCTATTTAAGAAACAGCATTAGCAGCAGCAATGGTAATGGCAATGAACCATGTGCTATGAGAGCCAACTGTGTACCTTGGACTCAATTAAGAACTGGATACCCTAAATGACATGACCCCCATTTTAGGGATGAGAGAACCGGGGCTCAGGAAAAGGTTGAATATCCTGTCCAAGCTACTACAGCTATTAAGTGACATAAAAGAAATGCAGCCCCATCTCCTAGGCCCTGAAGATTCAGCACTGTGCACGCAGCAACAAAATTGTCAAGCTTTATAAATACAGCAACGGGAGAGACATAAGTCTTAGGCTGATCTAAATGTGCTTTGAAATGTGAGGAACAGGAAAAAGTGTTACATTTTCCACAGCCTTAATGGCACAAAATTTTCCCTGTATCTGTGGGGGGATTGATTCTGGCTGGGTGGGGTCATCTTGTTTGACCAGAGTACTCACCATGTTAGACCTTTAACAGAATACGGAGCTCACAAAGGCTGTGCATTTTTATGAGCTTATATTGTTTTGGAAATAACACAAGCCTAGGTCATTAACTCCTAATGGCTATTTTAAAACACAGCTCTCCTCCTAATTGTTCAGTAATAGGTAGTTGGTTAAATGAATTACATGTGTTTTACAATGTGTGGCCATTAAAATGTTCATTTCATGAGAATATTATCTAACATTAAAAATCACTCAGGATCAATTGTAAGATGAAACATTGAAGTCATTCTATAACAGGCTTATTTTCCTCTTTTCACTTAAAAACATGTAAATAAATATGTAGATGGATAAAAAACAAAAAGGTTAATGGTGACTCACTCAGGATGGTTGAATTTATATGATTGTTAATTTTTTTATTCAATTTGCTTCATTTTCTGGTATTTCTACTGAGAACATATATTTATAATGAGATCATTTATTTATTGAGAAATTGTTGTTTGTTTTTCAAAAATAACACATGATCTTTGAAAAGTATTAAAATGATAAGAAAAAGATAAAAAAAGAAAAAAATATCCCAAATCATATTACCTAGAAAAAATATCTCCAGGCCAGGTGTGGTAGCTCACGCCTATCATTCCAGCACTTTGGGAGGCTGAGGTGGGCAGTTAACTTGAGTCCAGGAGTTCGAGACAAGCCTAGGCAACAGTGAGATGCTATCTTTACAAAAAATACAAGAAAAAATTAACCAAGCGTGGTGGTGCATGCCTGTGGTCCCAGACACGTGGGAGGCCGAGGTGGGACGATCCTTTGAGGCTGGGTTGTCAAGGCTGCAGTGAGCCGAGATCATGCCATTGCACTCTAGCCTGGGCAACAGAGTGAGACCATGTCTCAAAAAATAATAATAATAAAAAATAAAATAAAAATAATCTTTTATGGAAATTTTTGATGACGAGAACTTGAGTTATCTCACTATGCACGTTCCTATTAATCTTTTATAAAGGGATTATATGGTGAATTATTTTCTACCACTCTGACTTTCCCTCCACATCAAACTTCAGAGCTCTGCCCTTGTCAATAAAACAATTATAACAACAATTTTATTAAACCCTAGTGTATATGAATGTGCTTTAATTTTCTTCCCTAATTCCTTATTAATGAAAATTTCATTTTCTTCCAATTCTTCTCAATTATAAACCATGCTTGTATATTTTGCCTATATACTGAAAATATTGGATAGCATGTTTTAGAATTGTGAAATTATATGAAAAAGGAGGGCCTGTGGTATATTTTAATAGAAAGTGTATGAGCGTCCCCAGTTCCCCAGACTCTGGCCAGGACTTTATCATGATTTATCATTCTTCACAAATACTATCGTGCATTATTTTAATGTATTTTATCTTCTGTTTCACTTTTATGTTCAAAAGTGAGATTACATATGTCCATATTTTTATCTATACTGATATCTGTAAAGTTTTTCCTTGCCCAGTTTTGATATAAAGGTTTGTTAGCATAATAAATGAGTTTAGGGTAGCTTTCTGCTCTTTTCTATATTCTGGAACAATTTATATAAATAAGAATCATCTAGTTTTTAAAGGTTTGCTATAACTGGCATATAAACCAATGTAATCTATTTTATTTTTGATGTGTTCACTGTGGTTGAATAGGAACACTATCATTTGTGGTGTACTAATGTTGTATCTGATTTTGTTATTCTTTTATCTTAAATATCAATATCTATCAATCATATATCAATTACCTATCATCTATTTTCTATCATCTGTCTTCTATCAATCATCTACCATGCATATATCATCTGTTTCTATCTATCTACATATCCTCTATCATCTATCATCTATCTATCATCTCTCTCTCTCTCTCTCATCTATCTGTCTGTCTATATATTTACCTATTATCTATCATCTAGCTATCTTCATCTATCTATCAATCATCTATCATCCATATATCATCTCTCTTCTATCAATCATCTATCTCTGTCATCTATTATCTGTCTATCATGTATCTATCTGTCTATATTTCAAATTTTTGCCCTGCCTTTAAGTTACTTGCTCACTACTTGGCTGAGGAAAACAGGGTTTTTTGATTGAAATTTGCCCTGAGAGCCACATAATAAGATGATAATGTCACAAAAGAGAAGCAAATATCGTTATTAAAAGAAAAAGAAAATGAAGTATATTTTGAAAGGATAAAAATGCCCACATTTTCACTTAAGCTGTTGTCTCTGCTTCTGTAGTTCAAAGGATGAGCCTGTGGTATGTTGTCCAAAAACAAATCTGCATTTTAACAAGGTCCCCAGGTGACTCCTGTGCAGACAGTGGTGAGAGGTCTGCTCTGAGGACCCAAGTCAGGCTGGGTCATGACCCCAGCCATGTGGCTGCTCACAGTGTAAGGCAGAGACACCTCTATGGTCACCTGCTGCATGGGCAGGTGTCCCTCCTGGAATCTGTTGCCTTTATTCTGAGCTTTCATCACATTTTCTCCTGGCAAGGTCCTTCCGAACCACCCGTGACTGACAAAGTAAACCCTCACCTTTCGGTCTGGTTGGTCTGGGGGAGTGCTGTTGTTTTCAGAGGCAGGGCTGCCCTTGAGGACTCACACCCCTCTTATTAGTAGGCTCAATGAGGAAAATGGTTTTCACCATCTCAAATTACGCTTGGGGCAAACTCCAATTCAACAATCACGTGATTAAAATTTGCCTGGCCTTGTATTTAGGACACACTGTATCTCAGAACTGTGTCAATTTTGGAACTGCTGCAATCCCTTGACCCAGGGAAACGTATCAGAGCCACAGGCATATGCAGGTCAGACATTTCCTCCATGGTTTCTGTTATAATTTGGGGGAGGCTGGGGATGGAGGTAAGCTAGCCTGCTATCAGAGCGGAGGCGCCATCCTTATGTTGTTTTCTTACTCATGCAGCCTACAATTCTGTGCTCCCCTGGAGTGTTTTATTTAAACATATGTAGAAGATATAAAATGTAGATGTTTTCCCAAGTAAGATGCAAGGACGTCCTGACGTGCTCCTGGTTCTCCGGAACCTGAACCGGTCCTGCCTCACATACACTTTAGTAAAACAGAAATTCCAGGCAGGAGAAGATTGAACTCTCAGCTTTCCCTGCCTCGAGGGTCTTGTCTTGGGTCTAGGCTGCCACAGGAATGAAATACTCTAATCAAGTATCTGTTTCCGCCTAACTTGTTTCTTGGATAACTGTGACAGACTTACAAAGGGTGTGTTCCTCCTTGGTGTCCCCAGTTTTTTCTTTAAAATGCTTTATTATTTACAGCAGTTTTAGTCTCATAGCAAAATTGAGCAGAAGGTACAGAGATTTCCCATACCACAGCCTCCCCCATTATCAACATCCCAGCAGAGCAGTACATTTGTTACAACTGATGAGCCTGCATTGACACATTCTCATCACTGACGTCCACAGTTTGCTTCTGGGTTCACTGAGTGTTGCACGTTCTACAGGTTTGGACAAATGTATAATGACGTGTATCCACTGTTAATTCATTCTTCTATATCTCTTTTTATATCTTTTGCACTTCTGGAAATTAGCATTCTTATAGCTTTTCCTATTCACCATATTAAAAGTCACCCTCAAAAAGTAGAGATGGGTGGATGCTTTTCCACGGTAATGTTCTGCATTTTGTCATCCATGCACTTGTCCACATGCTTGGAGGGGCTGGAGCTGGGATGGTGTGAAGAGGCCACTCTGGCTTCCTCTTCATCACTTCTCTCACCACCTCCCACTGAGCTAGGTGTGTCCTCAGGACCTAGCCCTGCAGAGCCCCCTGGGCAGAGCACTGCAGGTAGCTGCTTAACACCAGCCAGCGTGGCCATGTGAGAGTGGGTGCACTCTGTTCCAATCGTGGGGGAAGCCCCTCTTGTCTCCAATTCACATACACCATGCACTCCTCTGTCTCACTTTGGGAATGGTGTTCCGCTTCTGCCTGGAGAGTTCCAGTTTTTGTGGAAGCTGACATCACCTACCCAGACCTGTGGAAGGGCGTGACAGAAGTGAGAGTAAGCTGTGAGTGTCATGAATGAGGAACATAATTTTACTTTTAAAATTTACTCTGTATTTTGATGGTTCCGACCCGCAATTCAAGAGTTCCAGGGTACACATTGTTGATGCCATGGGAGGAATCTGGAGGACAGATGAGGAGACCAATTCTCACCCCTCATCTGTTTACACAGTTTAAACAGATAAAATGGAAAGGGTGCTGTATCTGATGCCAAATTAAGATGCCAAAATTTGCATAGAAAAGATTCACTCTATTTTGTGAAGTAAGAGCTGTATCTGTATTATCTGTTAGAGATACAAACTTTTTCAGTTCAAGGATCCCTGAATATCTCAGCAATTTTTCCCATGACATACCCCAAGCCAAAAGAAATGCCCATTTCATTTATCAAATTGTCAGGCCCAAATTACCTAATATATATGTGTGTCCTAACAACTCGAAATAGTTCACATACATTGAAAGAAAATTATTTTTTAATTTTATTCACACATGACCTCCCTTACTTACTCAAGGGTCTTGGGCCGACTGGGCAGGTAGAACTCCATAAACCTTAACATCACATGAGATCCTGCACCTAGCTGGCTTTCCACGTTGATGTCCTGCCAGTGTTTGCATTTTTTTTTTTAATCATGGCAACTGTGAAAACCCCAGCTTTACAAAGAAATGATGCTGTCAAAAGGAAGTTAATACAATCTGATGCTGAACCCTGAACTGCTTTGAACAAGTCATTCACCTGCTATCTGACAGCTGTCAAATGTCTCTGAGAGTCCCTTGAAAACGTAAAACATCTTTGGTGCCCCTATAAATGAATTTATAGGTAAACCCCTATAAATTTTTAAATTTACTTAAAGTTGTTTATAGGTAAATCCCTATAAGTTTACCCTCTAAACTTAACCATAGTCGTAGTTAATAAAATTGCAATGATATACACCACGTGTGGTGCTGTTGGTAATGTTATTTTTTGTTGTTCCGAGGTTAAGTGTGAGGTCTTCGGTTACTGCGAGTGACAGGGTGGTTTCTCATCTGATCTGGTCCTGTAGTTTCCAGAGCTTTCACATTTCCAGTTTGTTTGATGAATTTTTGAGAGTCTCACAACATTTTTTTGCCACACAGCATTTGCTCTGTGATGTCACTTCATTAAATAAAATTGTTTTTCTCATTTTCTACTTATAAATTTGTTCAATATTTACTTCATCTCCATCATTGTTATTTTTGAGAAGGAGTATCTTTTTTCTTAGAAATCTTTCTTCAGAAGTCATTGGCTGACTCAATACTACCATTTAATTTACTAATTACGTGAAGATTACTCTTTTAGGACCCTAGTGCTCTGTCTATTATAGATAAGAAGATTTTTTAATGCTAAATCTTGATAGAGGAAAAGAAAGTTGATTATCGAGGACAGCACTAAAAACTGCTCCTCCATTGGGTAGAACAACAGGCATTTCCTACATCGCTGTGTTAACTTACGTCCCCTTCTCCCTGCCCAGCTGCAGGAGCACGTGAGTATTACTCTTCATTTCTTTCATGCCTTGTTTCCTGTGGGTTAGTCGATGTTTTCCGCTTGCATAATCAAGGCTTGCACACTGCTCATAATAGAATTCTCTCCGATGTTAATATGGCAGTATTATTCACTTGGTAAAACTATCACAGTTACATTTTAATGAGCACTATTTCTTTTAAGGGCTTATGTGCACTGTTAGTTCTTGCTTCTCATCAAAGCAAGCCCTGAAATATGCCCGCGCAGTTGAACCACAGGCCAGGGATAGCAGCTCTACACACAAAGCGCTCTACACCACAAGTCCCTCATTTTTTAAAAGAGAAATGAAGACATGCTTCTGTCAAACTCTAGCGATGGCACTTAAATAGATGAAAGAATACACGTGACATAGTTTTGGACAGGGTGTATATAAATAAGGTAGAAATAAAACATATTTCTGGCAACCTTAATTCTAAAGGCTACTCTATTTGTCATTTTTTGACAATGGCCCACTGAGAAGGAACCTTTCTGTTGGGGTGAAAATGGTCCAGTGGAATTCACTTTCTGGAGTGTCTACCGCTGGCTAGACGCAGCCCAGAGCCTTCGGCCCACCGATGCTCTTCATCTGGAGGGCAGAAGGTGGGTACTGTAGCGTCTGTCTCTAAGCGCCAAACAGACTCCCTTTCTTCCCCAGTTCAGTCAAGTAATCCATTAGCTCGAATATCAAACATTTCATTAAATATTTCAGTGCTCCTCTAAACTATATAAAAGATTTAGATTAACTAGGTTTGAAAAATCATAATGGCGTACCCACTCACCAACACCACTTAAAAACATCTGCTTATCCATCTTGTCCTCCTAATGCTATCACAAACTTCCTCATTGAACAAGAAGCCATTTCTGAGCTGCAAATACCTTTCAGTTTGTTTCTGGGGCTTCTGCACTATCCATCTAACTGAGATAACATTTAGTGTGTGTAACTTATACACTATTTAAATACTTATTTATTGCTTTATCAGTGTTTTGATTTGTTATTCTATGGTAAACAAATGAGGCTTAGATATCACAGAGGTTTCATGTTATTGATCCCCTGACCTGAATTTTTGCATCTGTGAACTTGTTCTTCTCACAAGAACATAGCTCTTACTCCTTAGAGCAGCAAGCAGAGAAGGTTCGGGTGACTTGCACTGACTTCATGTGAAGCCTGGAGGAATCAGTGACACAAAGGAAAGTGAGTGTGAGCATGACGTCAAGTCAGATCAGCATTCCTGCATTTTTGCTGGAAACAGCTGTGTCCAGGTGGCCAAGGAACACCAGAGTGGGTTGGCCATTAGTCTCTTCGGTAGTTTTGCCAAATCAGACACTCCAGAATTAAGTGACCTCAATGCTGATACTCTGAAAGGCCTTGGAGTCATATTTTTATGGAATAGCATTACTATATTTTAAGCATTCTCTACTTCCGTAGCAATGCTTCTGCAGATACTGGATGAGAACAGGTGTACGCACATCAGAACATTTTCTCCCGAACCACACTATTGCTTAGAGATAGTCTCATGTTAAGATACCGGGGCCCAAATTATGGTGCTGGCTGCTTCAAAGAACAAAGTAACAACCACATACATAGCACATTCTATAGCATTTTAGGTTCACCTCTGAAGCAAATTCACATAAAAAAAATAAACGAGTAGCTTTGCCAGGAAAGAAAGGTCTTTCCTGTTTTTAAAAAAACAAGTGATGAATCTGTGCTTGCTATAGACTAAATGTGTCCCCCAGATTTATATGTTGAAATCCTAACTCCCATTGTGATGGTGTTAGGAGGTGGGACCTTTGAGGAGTGATGAGGGTGCAGCCCCCACGACGGGATTAGTGAGCTTAAAAATAGGCCCCAGAGAACTTCCTTGTCCCTTCCACCATGTGAGGACACAGAGAAAGCATGCTGTCTGTGAGCCGGGAAGCAGCCCTCGTCAGGCATTCAATCTCCCGGCACCTCGATCTCGGACCTCCAGCCTCCAGATGTGTGAGAAATAAGTGTTTGCTGTTTAAGACAAGTTGATGATATTTTTGTTATAGCAGCCCAAACTAAGATAGTGCCTTGTAAGATACAGAATTGGTATTAAAAATTAAAACTGTGTCCCAAATTATATGAACAAAAAAAGTTACAAAAGAATCTATTCAGTAAAATTCTGTTTTTAATTATGAAATGCATATTTGTAGGTATATATGTGTGGGTATAAAAAATCATTATCTCTAGATAGATATGGTTATAGTTTTTTAGTTAGCTATTATTTTTCATTTTTGTAAAATGAAGACATGCAACATTTGCAATAGGAGGAAAAAGTCAGTAACTAGCTACGTAAATATAATTGGTCATCCTGATTCTGGCTTTGTGAAACACTTCCGTTATAGAAAGTGGCACTGACTTTAAGAAGGATTTTCTGAAATGTATACAAGGTTGATGTTTAGTTGGGATGTGGTTAAATGAAGAGTTTATTAGGCAAACAGGCAAGGGGCTTAAGATAATCTAACTGTGTCCTTTAGCCATATGACTTTGGGAAAAGCATTTATCCTAGGGAGAAATGACACCTTGTCTCAATATTATGCATGTCTTAATCCATACATCCTAATTCTAACATCACACATCTATTCAGGACAGTACTCAAATTTGGTCTGTACGGGTGTCTTGTGTTTATAAATAAGCAGAGTTTCTCAAGTTGTAAATGGGCACATCTTTAGACTGTGCATACTATGTAAGGTTGGAAAAGCTACGAGATGGCTTTACTCTAATGGGGGCTTGGCTTATGCACCAATGGATACTTAATGTGTTCATGAGAGGGGCACCAGCTCTCCTTTTTAGGACTGGGTTGATGGTTGGTCATAGAACTGGGCTCCATCATAGCAAAGAGGATGGCAGGACTTCAGAACATTAATGGTCAGTTGGCAACACTTAAAAATTACAGGCCTTGCATGTACTTTTATAATAAGTAGCAAGGTCAGAATGACAGCGTGGAAGTCCTGATGGGCACAGAGTTATGAAGATGGTTAATAGAACATGGCATTGTTAGAGACAAAATAGTGGGTCAGTGAAGAACTCCACCGAAGTTCTTTAATGAAGTGAAATCAAGGATGGATGACTAGGAAGCTAAAGGCATTCTTCTAAGACAAACTCATAATCCTGTGTCCAGCTTCTGGACCTCAGCGGAATTTCAGGCTCAACCTTTTCATCTGAGGGAGAGACCTGATCCCCAGGAGAGAGGACCCTGTAAGACTAAATGCTAACAACAAGTTGATGTGGCAGTTCTTCCCCAGAGCCTCCCCAGAGAAATCTATAGCCATGCACTGGGGCAGCCATACACTGTGGAGCAGGAGCTACCCAGCATTTGGATGACTGTTGTGCACAGAGTGGAATTTAACTTTGACGCTCTGACCTGAAGTGTCATCATGGGTCACCTTTACAATGGGTGCCTAAGGGCCTGGGTAATGAGTGGAGAACTGCCCAGTTACAGCTCACAGTGTAACTTGTCCTTGTCCCTGAATGTATAATAGCAATGGGAATATTGATGGTTGGCACATGTGCCACAGGTCTTTGGCTTCTGGAGTAAGTTACCAGAGTGAGGTCAGTAAAGTTGTAGATACTAAAGCTGTGCCCACTGCCTGCTCCCACACCAGTCACACAGTAAATTAAAACTCACATTCCATTCTGGGGAAAATGGCAGGAAAGAATCCCTTGCTTAAAGACCTACATGATGCTGATGGTGAACTTCATGTCTGCATTTAATTTTCTAGTGTAGTTCCCAAAAAATCTGGGCAGACCTTAGAAGATACCAGAAGACTACGGCAGGCTCAACCGAGTAAGCCCAACTTCAGCTGCTGTGCCGGATATGGTGTCCTTATTGGAGCAGATGAGCACAGCCTCAGATACATGATAAGCAGCCATCAATGATCCAATGGTGCTCTTTCCCATCCTTATCCAAAGAGAATATCAGAAATATTCATAGTTGTTTGGAGCAGAAAACTGTGTATATTTAATGGTTTTGCCCCAAGGCAAGCTAACTCTTCAATTCTCATATAAAAATATCTGCTTTGATCTTTATGATTCATTTCAACAGTAATTTCATTTTTTACCTAAAATTTTACTACAACCATTAGCCAAAAACACTAGTCTGAGCCTTCTGTAATAACATGGACTTTTGAAAGAACATAGTGTGTCATGCATGGTCCTTGGAGGGAATGTTGACATTGCAGTACACTTCTTGAAAGGACTCCTTTCTTTGGCATAAAAGATTCTAAGCACCTTTCCTGGCTATCCACATCTTCTTCCACCACCATAAGGACAATATTCTCTTGTAAGTTCTCTGACCCTGTGGGTAAATGATCACTATAGGCACAGACCAAAGAGAGCTTCCAATGATGTCACAGTTTGGATTCCACAGGAAGTCAAGTCTAAGAAACAGTTAATGTGCAGAGAATTGGGGGAACTTTTAAAATCAATGACTGTAAAAGGGAAGAAAAGGGAGCAGGGTTGGGCAGAGAAGCTGAGGTGCAACACAGGCTCTGCAAAGACTGAGATGACCAAGCTTAGAAGCTGGAGGACCCTTCAGAGACACCTCAGGTTGGGGTTAGTGGGTCAAGAATTTAGATCTCCAAATAGATCAGGAATTGCCAGCAAGTGGCCCCAGAAAGTTGAGAGTAAAACATCGCTCTTCGGGGAGGCATTCCTAGAGAGGATCACTTTGGGAAGGGTATGTGACAGCAACAGTCCCAGGGCTGGGAATACATTTCTGAAGGGGAGACCTGGACAGTGTCCACCATTGCTTAGATCCGCTTTTACAGAAACATTCAGGGAGCAGCGCCTCTAGGGCCTCAAGGGGGGTTCCTTTCCTGGAGGAGCTTAGAAGAGGAAGATTAGATGAGTTATAGCTCTTGCAACTGCAGCTGACCTAGAGGTCACACAACGATTAGCATCTCTGGCTTCCACTCTTCATCCTGGATTCCCATCACCCTCATAGCACCTTTGCTAGTCTAAATGTCTTTCATGGTGAAAAGAAATATATCCGGTTGCCTTGCCCTCCTCAACAAGGCTTCTGTGCTAGTCCATTGGCTGTTGAAATTGGGCAAGAGGTATAAAGATGTATTCAAGCAGGTGAAATGGGTGCCCAAAACATTCTTCTCTACTTCCATTGCTTAGCAGCAGGCTATGTCTTCCTGATGACCAAGGTCTAGATGCCTGCTAGGATGGTGGCTTCTCTTCATAACCTCTTGTCCCTTGGCATCAGAAACCTACAATGCCCAGGTAGCGGTAGTGGCTTATAGTTCAATGTGACCCCCTTGGGGTATTCCTGGTGGAAGCAGAATATCAAAACCTATAGAACCTAGAGTTGCAAGGATGAGAAACACAAATGACCTAAGCAGGTCGTAGGAAGTCTTGGAAAGTGGGGCCACTCTTCCTTTTAGTTTGTTTCCTGTCCAGGACACATTGATTCTGACCATTGGGACCCAAATGCCATATAAAGTTGGTTGATTTAGTGGATACCCTGCAGGCCAGTTTCAGGATTTGAGACCTGAGCTGACCTAAGGTTCCGTGCTTAGAAAAGCCTATACTTGCTTTAGTGCTCTGGTGTCATCCCCTTGGAATTCTTAATAATTTTGAACAAAGGATCCCATATTTTTATTTTGCACTGGGCTCCACAAATTAAATAGGAAGTCCTGAGAACGTTGATTCCTGGAGCCTGAAACTCCATCTCTATAATGCTACCTTTGAACCGATGCTTCAGCTGTTCTTTCAATAAGCTGTTCTATCACACTCTCAAAACAATGGCGTCGGAGCTGTGGCACAAAATGGAGCCAGTAGATCCCATGCTGGTACCCATTTTTACACATCTTTCACTATAAACCTGGATCCTTTGGTCTGGAGATTTTTATATGCAATCCTATGCCAGTTAGTCAAATGTTCAATTAGCCTTCAGATCATAATCACAACTACAGCCATAGAGGGCAGGGAAATACACCAAGAGAACATTTGTCTACTTCAGGTAAAATTATTGATGCCTCTTTCAGGGTAGATGGCATTCATTATATTCCAAAAAGAGATTGGTTGATCCTCTCAAAGCATGGCATTCTACTGGATGCCGAATGCTAGTCTTGGTGGCTGACATGCTGGACAGTTCTAGCTAGAGCAGTCTTGGTAAGGGAGAGCCCATTCTTTCAGGCTCATGCATAGCCTTCATTCCTGCTACCATGATTTCTCCACTCATAAATATAATATTCAACACTAGTGTAGCTGATGACAAAGGCTGGCTGATGTCACCTGGCCAGGTCATATTGTGGTATATATATGCCATGGAATAGTACTCAGCCATAGAAAAGAATGAAATAATGGCATTGATAGCACCTGGATGGAATAGGAGACCATTACTGTAAGTGAAGTAACTCAGGAATGGAAAACCAAACAGTGGAAATTCTTACTCATTAGTGGGAGCTAAGATATGAGGATGCAAAGGCATAAGAATGATACAATGAACTTTGGGGACTCAGGGGAAAGGGTTGGGGGGTGTGAGGGATAAAAGACTACACATTGGGTACAGTGTACATTGCTCAGGTGATGGGTGCACCAAAATCTCAGAATTCACCACTAAATAACTTATGTAATCAAGCACAACCTGTTCCCCCAAAAAACCTATTGAAATTTTAAAAAGTTTATGAAAACTGAGGCACCATGTTGTACTTTGCTGATAGTGCACAGCTATCAAGGTACACATCAAATTTTCTGATCTTGGATTGAGTGTTTCTCACTACAGTATTCCGCATGTCTCCTGGTAGTATTGATTTTAGGATGCTCGGTGGCATAAATAATATTTTTAGTTTTTAAATTTTAATTTTCATGAGTACATAGTGGGTGTATATATTTATGGGGTATAGGAGATATTTTGATACAGACACACAATATGTATTAATCACATCAGGGTAAATGGAATATCCAGTTCCTCAAGGATTTATCATTTCTTTGTGTTATAAACATTGCAAATGTATGCCCTCAGTTATTCTAAAATGCATAAAAAATTATTGCTGACTGTGGTCACCATGTTGTACTATCAAATACTAGAACCTATTCATTGTATCTACTATACTTTTGTACCCATTAACCATCCCCATTTCCCTTCCACTCCCGCCTATCCTTCCCAGCCTCTGGTAACCATCATCCTATTTTCTATCTCCGTGGAGTTCAATCGTTTTAATTTGTAGATCCCACAAATGAGCGAGAACACATGCAGTTTGTCTTGCTGTGCCTGGTTTATTTCACTTAACATAATTTCTGCCAGTTCCATCCATATTTGTTGCAAATGACAGAATCTCATTCTCTGTTTATGGCTGAATAGTACTCTATTATGTATATATACCACATTTTCCTTATCCATTCATCTCTTGATGGATACTTAGGTTGATTCCAAATCTTGGCTACTGTGAATAACAGTAAACATGGGAGTGCAGGTATCCCTCTGATATATTGATTTGCTTTCTTTTGGATATATATCTAAGAGTGAGATAGCTGGATCATATGGTAGTTCTATTTTTAGTTGTTTGAGAAGTCTTCATACTGTTCTCTAAAGTGGCTATACTGATTTACATCCCCACAAACAATGTATGAGGGTTCCCCTTTCTCCACATTTTCTCCAGCATTTGTCATTGCCAGTCTTCTGGATGAAAGCCATTTTAATTGGAGTCAGACAATATCTCATTGTAGTTTTGATTTGCATTTATCTGATGATCAGTGGTGTTGAGCACCTTTTTATATACCCGTTTGCTATTTGTATGTCTTTTCTTGATGAATGTTTATTCAGACCCATGGCCTATTTAAAACTTAAATTATTAATTTTTTTCCACTTGAGTTGTTTAAGCTGCTTATATATTCTGGTTATTAATCTTTTATCAGATGTATGGCTTTCAAATATTTCCTCTCATTCTGTGGGTTATCTCTTTTTCATTTCCTTTGCTGTACAGAAGCTTTTTAACTTGATGTGATTTCATTTGTCCATTTTTGCTTTGGTTGCCTGTGCTTTTGGGATATTTCTCAATAAATCTTTGCGTGTACCAATGTCTGGGTGAATTTTCCCCAATGTTTTCTTTTAGTAGTTTTATAGTTTGAGGTCTTCAATTTAAGTTTTTAATACACTTTGATTTTATTTTTATATTCCAAGAGATAGGAGTCTAGTTTCATTCTTTTGCATATAGATACCCAGTTTTCCCAGCACCATTTATTGAAGAGACTGTCCTTTACCCAGTGTATGTTCTTGGCACATTTTTTGAAAATGAATTTACTGTGCATGTAGAATTTATTTCTTGGTTCTCCATTCTGTTCCATTGGTCTATGTGTCTGTTTTCATTCTGATACCATGCTCTTTTGGTCACTATAGCTCTGTAGTATAATTTGAAATCAGGTAAGGTGATTTCTCCAGTTTTGTTCTTCTTGCTAAGGATGGCTTTGGCTATTCTGGATCTTTTGTGCTTTCCTATAAATTTTAGGATTATTTTTTCTATTTAGGTGAAGAATGTCATGTATTTTGATAAGGATTACATTGAATCTGTAGATTGTTTGGGCAGTATGGATATTTTAACCTTCTTGGTTTCTTTCTGTCTATGAACATAGGATGTCTTTCCATTATTTTGTGTGTATTTTATTCAATTTCTTGTTGTTTTTTTTTTTTTTTTTTTTTTTTTTTTTTTTTTTTTTCCTTGAGACGGAGTCTCGCTGTCGCCCAGGCTGGAGTGCAGTGGCGCAATCTCGGCTCACTGCAAGCTCCGCCTCCCGGGTTCACGCCATTCTCCTGCCTCAGCCTCTCCGAGTAGCTGGGACTACAGGCGCCCGCCACCATGCCCGGCTAATTTTTTTGTATTTTTTTAGTAGAGACGGGGTTTCACTGTGGTCTCGATCTCCTGACCTCGTGATCCGCCCGCCTCGGCCTCCCAAAGTGCTGGGATTACAAGCGTGAGCCACCGCGCCCGGCATTTTTTGCATTGATGTTTTAATATTTTCATTGTAGAAATTTTTCATTTCTTTGGTTACATTTATTCCTAGGTACTTTTTATGTGTCACTATTATAAATGGGATTACTTTCATGATTTCTTTTTTCAGATTGCTTGCTGTTGACATATAGAAATGCTACTGATTTTCATATATTGATTTTGTATCCTGCATCTTTACTGAATTTGTTTATCAGTTCTAATAGTTTTTTTGGTGTACTCTTCAGGTTTTTCCAAATATTAAATGATATTATTTGCTAACAAGAATAATTTGACTTCTTTCTTTCTAATTTGGATTTCTTTTATTTCTTTTCCTTGTCTGATTGCCCTAATTAGGGCTTGCAGTACTATGTTGAATAGCAGTGTCACAAGTAGATACCCCTGTCTTGTTCCAGATGTAAGAGGAAAGGCTTTCAGGTTTTCCCTATTCAGTGTGATACCAACTGTGTGTCTGTCATATATGGCTTTTATCGTGTTGAGGTATGTTCCTTCTATACCCAGTTTTTTAGGGGTTTTATTGTGAAAGGATGTTTAATTTTATCAAATGCCTTTTCACCATCAATTGAAATGGTCATATGCTTTTTGTCCTTCATTCTGTTGATATAATGTATCACAATTATTTATTTCCATATATTGGGCCATCCTTGCATTCCTGGGATGAATCCCAATTGGTCATAATAAATTATTTTTTAAGGTGTTGTTGAATTTAGTTTGCTAATATTCCGTTGAAGATTTTTGCATCAATAGTCATCGGAGATATTGGCTCGTAGTTTTCTTTTTTGGATGTGTCATTGTCTGGCTTTGGCATCAGGGTAACACTGGCCTTGTAGAATGAGTTTGGAAGTATTCCCTCTACTTTGACCTTTTGGAATGGTTTCAATAGAATTGATATGAGTTCTTCTTTAAAAGTTTTGTAGCTTACAGCCGTAAAGCCATTGGGTCCCAGACTCGTCTTTGCTGGGAGACTTTTTATTATGGTTTCAATCTCATTACTTGTTATTGGCCTATTCGAGTTTTGAATTTCTTCATGGCTAAATCTTGTTAGGTTTTATGTGTCTAGGAATTTATTCATTTCTTCTTGGTTTTTCAATTTAGTGGCACATAGTTGCTCATATCAGTCTCTAATGATCCTTTGAATTTTGTGGTATCAGTTATAATATCTCCTTTTTCATCTGGTTTTATTTGTTTGGATCTTTTTTTCTTGATCTGGCTAAAAGTTTGTCAATTTTGTTCATCTTTTCAAAAAACTAACTTTTTATTTTATTGATAATTTGTATTTTTTCATTTTAATTTTATTCATTTCTGCTCTGATCTTTATTATTACTTTTAATCTACAAATTTTGAGTTTAATTTTCTCTTGCTCTTCTGTTTCTTTAAGATGCATCACTAAGCTGTTTGTCTGAAGTTTCTCTACATTTTTTGATGTAGGTACTTATTGCTATAAACTTTCCACTTAGTACTGCTTTTGTTGTATTTCGTAGGTTTTGGCGGGTTTTGTTTCTATCTTCCTTTGTTTCAAGGAACTTTTAAATTTTCTTCTTAATTTTTTCATTCACCCACTGGTCATTCAGGAGCATATTGTTTAATTTCCATGTGTTCTTATTGTTTCCAAAATTCCTGTTGTTGTGGATATCTAGGGTTTTATTCCACTGTGGTCAGAGAAGATATTTAGTATGATTTCAATATTTTGAATGTTTTGAGACTTGTTTTGTGGTCTAACATATGGTCTCTCTTTGAGAATTGTCCATGTGTTGAAGTGAAGAATGTATTTTGCAGCTGTTTGATAAAATGTTCTCCATATATCTATTAGGTCCACTTGGTCTATAGTGCAGATTAGGTCTGTTGTCAATTTTCTGTCTGGCTTATCTATCCAATGCTGAAAGTGGATGTTGAAGTCCCCAACTATTATTTTATTGGGGTCTATCTTTCCCTTTGGCTCTAATAATATTTGCTTTATATGTCTGGGTGCTCCAGTGTTGGGTGCTTATATATTTACAATTATTATATTTCTTTGCTGAATTGATCTTTATCATTATACAGTAACCTTTGTCTCTTTTTATACTTTTTGTCTCGAAATCCATTTTATCTAAGTATAGCTACTTTTGTTCTTTTTTAGTTTCTATTTGCATGAAATATGTTTCCTCACCCCTTCATTTTCTGTCTATGTGTGTCCTTACAGGTAAAGTGTGTTTCTTATGGGCGATAGAACTTTTTTTATTATTATGCTCTAAGTTCTGGGATACATGTGCAGAATATGCAGGTTTGTTACATAGGTATACATGTGCTATGGTGGCTTGCTGCACCCATCAACCCGTCATCTAAATTAGGTATTTCTCCTAATGCTATAGCTCCCCTAGCCCCCCATCCCCCAACAGGCCCTGGTTTGTGATGTTCCCCTCCCTGTGTCCATGTGTACTATTGTTCAACTCCCATTTATGAATGAGAACAGGAGGTGTTTTGTTTTCTGTTCTTGTGTTAGTTTGCTGAGAATGATGGTTTCCAACCTCATCCATGTCCCTGCAAAAGACATGAACTCATCCTTTTTTATGGCTGCATAGTATATTTGCCACATTTTCTTTATCCAGTCTATTACTGATGGGCATTTGGGCTGGTTCCAAGTCTTTGCTATTGTGAATAGTGCTGCAATAAACATACATATGCATGTGTCTTTATAGTAGCATGATTTATAATCCTTTAGGTATATACCAGTAATGGGATTGTTGGGTCAAATGGTATTTTTGGTTCCAGATCCTTGAGGAATCAGCATGCTGTCTTCCACAATGGTTGAACTAATTTATACTCCCACCAACAGTGTAAAAGTGTTCCTATTTCTCCACATCCTCTCCAGCATCTGTTGTTTCCTGACTTTTAATGGTCACCATTCTAACTGCTGTGAGGTGGTCTCTCACTGCAGTTTTGATTTGCATTTCTCTAATGACCAGTGATGATGAGCTTTTTTTCATATGTTTATTGGCTGAGAGGATGGGGTTTTCTAAATATAAATATAAAATTATGTCATCAGCAAAGAGAGACAATTTGACTTCCTATCTTCCTATTTGAATATCCTTTATTTCTTTCCCTTGTTTGATTGCCCCGGCCAGAACTTCCAATACTATGTTAAATAGGAATGATGAGAGAAGGCATCCTTGTCTTGTGCTGGTTTTCAAAGGGAATGCTTCCAGCTTTTGCCCTTTCAGTATGATATTGGCTGTGGGTTTGTCATAAACAGCTGTTGTTATTTTAAGATACGTTTCATCCATATCTAGTTTATTGAGAATTTTTAGCATGAAGTGGAGTTGAATTTTATCAAAGGCCTTTTCTGCATCTTTTGAGATAATTGTGTGGTTTTTGTCATTGGTTCTGTTTATGTGATGGATTTTGCTTACTGATTTGCATATGTCGAACCAGCCTTGCATCCCAGGGATGAAGCCAGCTTGATGGTGGTGGATAAGCTTTTTGATGTGCTGCTGGATTCGGTTTGCCAGTATTTTATTGATTTTTACATCGATGTTCATTAGGGATATTAGACTGAAATTTTCTTTTTTGTTGTGTCTCTGCCAGGTTTTGGTATCAGGATGATGCTAGCCTCATAAAATAAGTTAGGAAGGCATCCCTCTTTCTCTATTGTTTAGAATAGTTTCAGGAGGAATGGTACCAACTCCTTTTTGTACCTCTCATAGAATTTGGCTATGAATCCATCTGGTCCTGGGCTTTTTTTTTTTGGTTGGTAGGCTATTCATTACTGCCTCAATTTCAGAACTTGTTATTGGTCTATTCAGGGATTCAACTTCTTCCTGGTTTAGTCTTGGGAGGGTGTATTTGTCCAGAAATTTATCCATTTCGTCTAGATTTTCTAGTTTATTTGCATAGAGGTGTTTATAGTATTCTCTGATGGCAGTTTGTATTTCTGTGGGGTCAGTAGTGATATCTCCTTTACCATTTTTTATTGTGTCTATTTGATTCTTCTCCGCTTTCTTCTTTATTAGTCTGGCTAGCAGTCTGTCTATTTTATTAATCTTTTCATAAATACAGCTCCTGGATTCATTGATTTTTTGAAAGGTTTTTCATGTCTCTATCTCGTTCAGTTCAGCTTCGATCTTAGTTATTTCTTGTCTTCTGCTAGCTTTTGAATTTGTTTGCTGTTGCTTCTCTAGTTCTTTTAATTGTGATGTTAGGGTGTCAGTTTCAGATCTTTCCTGCTTTCTCCTGTAGGCATTTAGTGCTATAAACTTCCTTCTAAGCACTGCTTTAGCTGTGTCCCAGAGATTCTGGTATGTTGTGTCTTGGTTTTCATTTGTTTCTGAAAACGTATTTATTTCTGTCTTAATTTCGTTATTTACCCAGTAGTCATTCAGGGGCAGGTTGTTCAATTTCCACGTAGTTGTGTGGTTTTGAGTAAGTTTCTTAATCTTGAGTTGTAATTTGATTGGACTGTGATCTGAGAAACTATTTGTTATGATTTCTGTTCTTTTGCATTTGTTGATGAGTGTTTTACTTCCAATTACATGGTCAATTTTAGAATAAATGTGATGTGGTGCTGAGAAGAATGTATATTCTGTTGATTTGTGGTGGAGAGTTCTGTAGATGTCTATTAGGTCCTCTTGATCCAGAGCTGAGTTCAAGCCCTGAATATCCTTGTTAATCTTCTGTTTTGTTGATCCAATATTGACAGTGGGGTTTTAAAATCTCCCACTATTATTGTGTGGGAGTCTAAGTCTCTGTGTAGGTCTCGAAGAACTTGCTTTATGAATCTGAATGTTCCCGGATTGGGTGCATGTATATTTTAGGATAGTTAGCTCTTCTTGTTGCATTGATCCCTTTACCATTATGTAATACCCTTCTTTGTCTTTTTTGATCTTTGTTGCTTTAAGGTCTTTTTTATCAGAGGCTAGGATTGCAAACCCTGCTTTTTTTTTTTTTTTTTGCTTTCCATTTCCTTGGTAAATATTCCTCCATCCCTTTATTTTGAGCCTATGTGTGTCTTTGCATGTGAGATGGGTCTCCTGAATACAGCACACTGATGGGTCTTGACTCTCTATCCAATTTGCTGGTCTGTGTCTTTTAATTGTGGCAGTTAGCCCATTTACATTTAAGGTTAATATTGTTATGTGTGACTTTGATCTTGTCATTATGATGCTAGCTGGTTATTTTGCCCATTAGTTGATGCAATTTCTTCACAGTGTCAATGGTCTTTACATTTTGATATGTTTTTGCAGTGGCTGATACTGGTTTTTCCTTTCTGTTTAGTGCATCCTTCAGGAGCTCTTGTAAGGCAGGTCTGGTGGTGACAAAATCTCTGACCATTTTCTTATCTGTAAAGGATTTTATTTCTTCTTCGCTTATGAAGCTTAGTTTGGCTGGATACGAAATTCTGGGTTGAAAATTCTTTTCTTTAAGAATGTTGAATATTGACCCCCACTCTCTTATGGCTTTAGGGTTTCTGCAGAGAGATCTGCTGGGCTTCCCTTTGTGGGTAACCCAACCTTTCTCTCTGTCTACCCTTAACATTTTTTCCTTCATTTCAACCTTGATGAATCTGCTGATTATGTGTCTTGGGGTTGCTCTTCTTGAGGAGTATCTTTGTGGTGTGCTGTGTATTTCCTGAATTTGAATGTTGGCCTTTCTTGCTAGGTTGGGGAAGTTCTCCTGGATAATATCCTGAAGAGTGTTTTCCAATTTGTTTCCATTCTCCCTGTCACTTTCAGGTACACCAGTGAAGCGTAGGTTTGGTCTTTTCACATAGTCCCATATTTTTTGAAGGCTTTGTTCATTCCTTTTCATTCTTTTTTTCTTTAATCCTGTCTTCACACTTTATTAAGTTGATCAGTCTCTGATATCCTTTCTTCCACTTCATTGATTTGGCTGTTGATACTTGTGTATGCTTCATGAAGTGCTCGTGCTATGTTTCTCAGCTCCATCAGGTCATTTATGTTCTTCTCTAAACTGGTTATTTTAGTTAGTAATTCCTCTAACCTTTTTTCAAGATTCTTAGCTTCCTTGCAATGGGTTAGAATATGCTCCTTTAGCTTGAAGGAGTTTGTTATTACCCACCTTCTGAAGCCTACTTCTGTCAATTTGTCAAACTCATTCTCCATCAGTTTTGTTCCCTTACTGGTGATCCTTTGTAGGAGAAGAGGCATTCCAGTTTTTGGAATTTTCAGCCTTTTTGCACTGTTTTTTCCTCATCTTCGTGGATTTATCTACCATTGATCTTTCATGTCGATGACCTTTGGATGGGGTTTCTGTGTGGATGTGCTTTTTGTTGATGCTGATGGTATTCCTTTCTATTTGTTAGTTTTCCTTTTAACAGTCAGGTCCCTCTGCTGCAGGTCTGCTGGAGTTTGCTGGAGGTCCACTCCAGACCCTATTTGCCTGGGTATCACCAGCAGAGGCTGCAGAACAGCAAAGATTGCTGCCTTTTCCTTCCTCTGGAAGCTTCGTCCCAGAGGGGCACCCACAAGATGTCAGCCAAAAGTCTCCTGTATGAGGTGTCTGTCAACCCCTGCTAGGAGGTGTCTCCCAGTCAGGAGGCACGGGGATCAGGGACCCACTTGCGGAGGCAGTCTTTCCCTTAGCAGAGCTCCAGCGCTGTGCTGGGAAGTCTGCTGTTCTCTTTAGAGCTGGCAGGCAGGAACGTTTAAGTCTGCTGAAGCTGCACCCACAGCCTCCAGTTCACCCAGGTTCTCTGTCCCAGGGAGATGGGAGTTTTATTTATAAGCCCCTGCCTTTCTTTCAGAGATGCCCTGCCCAGAGCGGAGGAACCTAGAGAGGCAGTCTGGCTACAGTGGCTTTGCCGAGCTGCAGTGGCTCCGCCCAGTTCAAACTTCCAGGCGGCTTTGTTAACACTGTGAGGGGAAAACGGGCTACTCAAGCCTCAGTAATGGCAGATGCCCTTCCCCCCACCAAGGTGGAGCATCCCAGGTCGACTGTAGACTGCTGTGCTGGCAGCGAGAATTTCAAGCCAGTGGACCTTAGCTTAATGGGCTCGGTGGCATTCAGATCTGCTGAGCTAGACCACGTGGCTCCCTGGCTTCAGCCCCCTTTGCAGGAGAGTGAACAGTTCTGTCTCGCTGGCATTCCAGGCACCACTGAGGTATGAAAAAAACAAAACAAACAAACAAAAAAACCTGCAGCTAGCTTGGTGTCTGCCCAGTTTTGTGCTTGACACCCAGGACCCAGGTGGCGTAGGCATCAGAGGAAATCTCCTGATCTGTGGGTTGCGAAGAATGTGGGAAAAGTGTAGTATCTGGGCTGGGGTTCCAGGACACAGTCCTCAAGGCACAGTCCCTCACGGATTCCCTTGGCTAGGGGAGGGAGTTCCCTGACCCCTTGCACTTCCCAGGTGAGGCAACACCCCACCCTGCTTCTGCTCCCCCTGTGGGCTACACTCACTGTTTAACCAGTCTCAATGAGATGAGCTGGGTACTTCAGTTGGAAATGCAGAAATCATCCGTCTGTCTTCTGCGTTGATCTCGCTGGGAGCTGCAGACAGGGGCTGTTCCTATTCTGCCATCTTGCCAGCCACCCCCTGTTTTGTCTTTTCTTAAATCCATTCAGCCGCTCTATGTCTTTTGATTGGAGAGTTGAGTTTATTTACATTTAATATTGATATTGGTAAGTAAGGACTTACTACTATAATTTCGTCATTTATTTTCTGGTTGTTTCATGATCTCCTTATTCCTTTCTTTTTTTCCTATCTTCCTTTTTATGAAAATGATTTTCTGTAGTAGTATGTCTTAATTTCTTGCTTTATATTTTTGTGTATCTGTTGTAGGTTTTTTGATTTGAGGTTACCATGAAGCTTGCAAGCTTTATAACCCACTATTTTAAACTGGTGACAACTTAACTTCGATTACAGGAAGAAACAAATGAAGTAAAAAACAAGCAAAGAGAAAATTAATAAAATTTTCTTCACTCCCTCACAATTTTAAACTTTTTTCCATTTATATCTTACTATACTGTTTATATGTTTTGTTTTTTCTATTTATATGTCATATGCTAATTACATCTTAAAAAGATGTTGCAGTTACTGTTTTTGATAGCTTTGTCTTATAGTCTTCCTATTGAACATATGAGTAGTTTACAGATCACAATTACAGTTTTATAATATTCTGTATTTGTCTGTGTCCTTACTGTTGCCTGTGAATTTTGTACCTTTAGATGATTTCTTAATGCTTGTTAATGTACTTTTCTTTCAGATTGAAATACTTCCTTCAGTATTTCTCAAAGAATAGGATTTGGGGGTTGACAAAATCCCTCAGCTTTTGTTTGAGAATGTCTTTATTTCTTCTTCATATTTGAAAGCTATTTTTGCTAGATATAACATTCTACAATTAAAGTGTTTTTTTTTTCTTCAGCACTTTAAATATATCATGCCATTCTCTCCAGACCTGTAAGATTTCCACCGAGAAGCATGCTGCCAGATGTATTAGAGCTCCTTCGTATGTCATTTGTGTCTTTTCTCTTGCTGCTTTTAGGATCCTTTCTTTATCCTTTACCTTTTGCAGTTTGATTATTAAATGTTGAGGTAGTTTGATTTGGTTTACATCTGCTTGGTGTTTTATAACCTTATTGTGTTTGCATATTGGCATCTTTCTCTAGGTTTGGAAAGTTCTTTCTTCTTATCTCTTTGAGTAAACTTTCTACCCCAGTCTCTCTCTACCTCTACTTGAAGGCCCAGAATTCTTAGATTTGCTATTTTCCAGATCCTGTAGGTATGCTTTATTATTTTTTATTCTTTTTTCTTTTGACCCCTCTGGCTGTGTATTTCAAATAGCCTGTATTGAAGCTCACTAAGTCTTTCCTCTGCTTGATCAATTCTGCTGTGAAGAGACTCTGAGGCATTCTTCATTTTGTCAATCCAAGTCCTCATCTCCAGAATTTTTGGTTGATTCTTTTTAATTATTTCTATCTCTTTGTTAAATTTATCTGATAATATTCTGAATTCCTTCTCTGTGTTATCTTGAATTTCATTGAGTTTTCTCAAAACGGCTATTTTTACTTCTCTATCCAAAAGGTCACATATCTCTGTCACTCCAGAATTGGTAACTGGTGTCTTATTTAGCTCATTTTGTAAGGCTGTGTTTTCCTGAGTGGTCTTAATGCTTGTGGATATTTGTCAGTGTCTGTGCACTGAAGTGTGAGGTATTTATTCCAGTCATCTCTGTCTGGGCTTGTTTGTACCTGTCCTTCTTGAGGAAGCTTTCCAAGTCTTCAAAGGAAATTGAGTGTTGTGATCAAAGTCTTTGGTCACTGCAACCATATATGCATTAGGGTTACTCCAAACCCAGTAATGTTGTGATTTGCAGACTTTAGAGGTACCACCTTGGTGGTTTTGTGTAAGATCTGAGAGACTTCCCTAGATTACCAGGCAGGGTCTCTTATTTTCTTCCCTTAATTTCCCCCAGACAAAGCGACTTTCTCTCTCTCTCCCTCTTTTTTTTTTTCTCTCTCTCTCTCTGCTGAGCTGCCTGTAGCTGGGGAAGAGGTAATGCAAGCACTCCTGTGGCCACCCTGCTGAGACTGTGCTGGGTCAGATCTGAAGCCAGTACAATACTGGGTCTTGCCCAAGGCCTGGGGTGACGATTGCCTGCCTACTGCTGATGTTTATTCAAGACCCAAGAGCTCCTTGGTCAGCAGGTACTAAATTCTGCCAGAACTAGGTCTTGCACTTCAGGGCAGTGGGTTCTATTCTGTCCCAGGATGGGTCTAGAAATATTGTCCAGGAGCGAGGTCTGGGTATGAGGGGCTTCAGGGCTCTGCTTTATTTTTCTGTGGCTGAGCTAGAATCCAAGTTGCAAGACAAACTCATCTTTTCTCTTTCCTCTCCTTCCAGAGCTGCAAGCTGTGCTGCCTGGAGTTGGAGGAGCGGTGATACACACACTCCCTCGGCCACCTCAGCTGGTGTTTCACTGGGTCATGGGCACCCCAAGTCTGCCAGCTCCAATCCCAGCACAGCCCTAGAACTAGCCCAGGAATTGCAGTCCTTGTGGCTTAGACTGCCTTTTAAGTTTACTTGGGACCCTAGAGCCCTGTAGCCCGTGATGATGGGGGTTGCTGGAACTCAGATTCCCACTACCAGGATGGATAATTCCCCTGTGGCTAGTCTAAAAGCTCTCTCCATGGGTGCTGGCTGAAGTCTGCCTTGTATTGCTTTCCATGATGACAGGGCAGCACTGAATTCCAGTGCAAAGCCCCACAATTACTGTACTGTCGTTCTCCCAAGTGTACAGATTCTCTCTTTTGCCCTACATGGTGCCACCAGGGGATGGGGGAGCAGTGGTGTCAGCAATTTAAGACTGTCTTTCCTACCCTCTTCAGTGTCTCTTTCTCTAACATGATGTTAAAACCAGGTACTGTGATCACTCACTTGCTTTTTGGTTCTTATGAAGGTGATTTCTTCTGTGGATAGTAGTTCAACTTGGCGTTCCTGTGGGGAGGACAGTCACTGAAGGGTTCTGTTTGGCCATCTTGCTCCCCTTGTTTTTGGTTTACATTGTCTGTGTCACCTCACATAGTCCAGAATGTACTGAGTGAATTTAATAAATGCTTGTTGAAGTAATGAATAAATGAGAAGTAAATTTTCTTTAAGTTTTGGAACCTAACATAATAAGTTTTAGTTGGGAAAACTCCCTAAGAACATCCTTGGGAGTGCAAGTATGATTAACAAAGATTAACTATCTCAGAAAGGTAAATTTTATATGTGAAAACAGCTTTATATGAGGTTTGAAAATATATTTGGAACAAATATAAGGAATCAGTGAGAGAATAGTCAATGTGTAGAGGCAAATCAGAAAAGTGAGATTTAAGACCTGCCTTCACACTCTTTTTAAGTTTGAGAACGTACCTAACCTCTTTGACCTCCAAATTTCTCCTTTGGTCTTATATACAATCAGGTGTTTCTAATTATAATAGATGCTGATGTGTGAGAGAATATATTGTTAACTGCAAATCTTATAATAATAAAAGCTCTAATAATAAATTTACAAACTAGCATAATTTCATTCAGCAATAGAAATTGTGAAGACAGCATTTATTTTCTTTAAGACAGTGTATTTCATAAGATTCACATATTTTGCTTTTCAAATAATTGTTTATTAAAATTTATATTTGTATTGATTGAGCACTTATGAATTAGATAAGTAATGCCATATTATTTTATATCATCTGTTATCTGTGTCCAGTGGATTTATAAAATCTCACATTTTTTATCTGGTCATGTACAAGGGTGAGAATTTACCTGAAACAGAGTGATTCTGCTATCTGTGTACAATCCTATAGCATTTCCTTTGATATTAAAGAATGCCATCAAATAGAAAATGATGTGGTCATTAAATGTAGGCTAAAACCAAAGTTTATGATATGAATTCTAAAAACCTCATATGACTTCAAGTGAACTTTGAGACTTGTCTCCATTTGAAAATTGCTGTCTACTTCATTTTACTGAAGAAAAGGATAAGAACAAATAGATTATAAGTCACTGCAGACAAAACAATTTATTTTCCAGACTAAAGAGAATTATGAAAAACCAGACATTTAAATTGGTAGAAAAAAGAGTACCTGTTGATAGTCTCAGATTGCTGGGAACAATAGGCGTTTCACATTGGCTTAACAGGCGCAATTATTTTCTTCCATTTGGTATAAGTCTCTGTCTCCATTTTTTTTTCTGGTTCATATCTCTGAGACTACTCATTTGTGAATATGCTTGAAAATGTGTTTCCATAGTGATTTCATGCACCTATTTTCTTCTCTTGGGCTCTGTCTTCTTAGGGTAAATCTCAGTGCCTCATAGAGTGCTTTATCTGCACACACCTCCTCATCCCTTTCTCATCAACAACCTCGTGCCTTACATGACACATTCTACCATTCCTTTGTTTTTTTTTATTTTATTTATTTTTGAGATGGAGTCTCGCCCTGTCCCCCAGGCTGGAGTGCAGTGGAGTCATCTCTGCTCAAGGCAAGCTCCGCCTACCGGGTTCACGCCATTCTCCCGCCTCAGCCTCCCAAGTAGCTGGGACTACAGGCGCCCGCCACCACGCATGGCTAATTTTTGTATTTTTAGTAGGGACAGGATTTCACCGTGTTAGCCAGGATGGTCTCAATCTTCTGACCTCGTGATCCACCCACCTCAGCCTCCCAAAGTGCTGGGATTACAGGCGTGAGCCACCGCGCCCGGCCTCTACCATTCCTTTGCAAAGGGAAGACTGTTCTCCTTAGTCCTGCAGAAATTCAAAACAGAAATGTGAAAAATTGAAAAGCTATGATGATGACAGTGTAGCAGTCTTCTCTGTAGTGGACTCTTTAACTATTCTGGTCATGCCCAGGACTAAGATGATGAGGTGGTATAAAAACTAAGTCTTTGGTTTGGAGAATTACTACCTACTTGCCTACCCTAATCTACTGGAAGTGAACTTGTGTAACAATAATCACAACCAAAAATTGAGCACTTTATATGTTTTAGGCACTATATTAGGTGCCTTACATGCATTTAATCATCAAAACAACTCTGTAAGTTAGTTGCTACCGTCATACTGGAGAAAAGGAAAGGGAATTTGGGAAGGGAAGCTTATTCAGCTTTAATTATTATAGACAATGAGATGAAGTTAATTACATGAAGACTGCATAGATGGTATCTATTGCACCCATTCACTTTTTGTGTACTAGGAATCATAGAAATAATTAAATGTTTTAGAAGACTTACTTTCCAAATCTAACATTGATTCTAACTGCCAAGAATTTAATGTGAGAGCTTTACTGCCCTTAAACTTACTTATATAAATGCACACATACATACAGAGAGAGGAAGAGAGAGTAATGTTTAGGACATAGTTAACGTGCTGTCAAGAAGCACAGGGCTGATTTGGTGTAGGTCTGTTTTCTTGCATGAAGTTCCTGGTTTGATCCTATAATTTCTACCTATCATTATAATTCCTTAAAAACCCATCTAGGTTTGTAAGTTTCTTTAGGGCTACAGTGTGTCTTGGTGTCACTTGTATCTCAGAAACCTATTTCACTGTGGTGTACAAAATAAATAAACTTCTCAAAACCACTAAGAATCAGAGTCTTAATTGTAATTCCTGTAGAATAACAATGGCCTTGTTTTCAGGAAGAGGAAAAGGGAGCCATGGAGCTTTTCTTTCTGCAAGAATAAGAAGAAAACCTCATAGTTGCTTTCATGTTCTCCTGAGGAAAACACAAAGCCTCGATGACTGATTTTATTTTAAATTAATGACCTCTGACTTCAAGTTGGCTTTTTTTTTTTAGAGGGAGTCTCACTCTATCACCCAGGCTGGAGTGCTGTGGCGCGATCTCAGCTCACTGCAATCACTGCATCCCTGGTTCAAGTGATTCCCCTGCCTCAGCCTCCTGAGTAGCTGGGACTACAGGTGTGTGCCACCATGCCAGGCTAATGTTTTGTATTTTTTAGCAGAGTCGGGATTTCACCATGTTGGCCAGGCTGGTCTCTATCTCCTAACCTCGTGATCCGCCTGCCTCGGCCTCCCAAAGTGCTGGGATTATAGGTGTGAGCCACCACGCCTGGCCTCAAGTTGGCCTTTTTGTGTATTAATTTAAGGGGTGCAAGTGTAATCTTGTTACATGGATATATTATGTAGTGGTGAAGTTTAGGTTTTTAGTATAGCCTCACCCAAATTGTGTATGTTGTACTCATTACGTAATTTCTCATCATCCACCTCCACCCCCCAACCTTCCATTCTTCTAAGTATCCAATGCCTATTATTCAACACTCTATTGGCATTGATTTTTATAGAGACAGGGTCTCACTATGTTGCCCAGACTGGTCTTGAATTCCTGGGTTCAAGCAATCCTTCTATCTCAGCTTCCCAAAGTGTTGGGATTATAGGTGTGAGCCACTGCGCCACTGCGCCTGGCCTCCCTATTTAGCCCCCACTTATAGAGGAGAACATGCAGCATTTGCCTTTCTGTTTCTGAATTGTTTAACTTAAGATAATGGTCTCCATTTCCACTCATGTAACTGCAAAAGACTCCATATCTTTGCTGTTGTGAATAGCCCTGTGATAAACATATGAGTGCAGGTATCTTTTTAGTACAATGATTTCCTCTGGGAAGTTGACCAGTAATGGTATTTCTGGAACAAATGGTAGTTCTCTTTTAGTTGTTTGAGAACTCTCCATACTGTTTTCCATAGAGGTTGGAAAGATTCACACGAAATTGTACATTCACACCAAGAGCGTGTAAGTGTTCCCTTCTCTCCACATCCTTATCACCTATTATGATTATTTTTTTACGAATAGCTATTCTGACTGGTATAATATGACATCTGACTGTGGTTGTAATTTGCATTTCTCTGATAATTAGTGAGGTTGAGCATTTATTTTCATATGCTTTTTGGCCATTGTAAGTCTCTCCTTTTTTTTTTTTTTTTCCAAAAAATGCCTATTCTTGTCCTTTGCCCAATTTTAATGGGGTTTTAATTATTTTTACTTTTATGGTCAGTGCTTTGAGTTCCTTGTAAGATCTGGATATTAGGTCCCTGTTAAAAGTATACCAAAACCTCTGGGATACAGCAGAAGTAGTTCTAAATGGGAAGTTTATAGCACTAAATGCAATATAAAAGATCCTTGGAGACCATTATGAATACATATAAGCTCACAAATTGGAAAACCTAGAGAAAATGGATAAATTCTTAGAAATATACAGCTTCTCCCAATTGAACCAGGAAGAAATAGAAATTCTGAACAGACCAACAATGTGTAGCTAGATTGAATCAATAATTTTAAAAAAATGTCCCAACAACAAAAAATCCCAGGAACAGATCGATTCAGACCTGAAGTCCATCAAACTTACAAAGAAGACCTACTACCAGTCGTTCTGAAACTCTTCCAAAAATTGAGGAGAGAATCCTCCCTCTTTCTGCACAGCCAGATACCAAAACCAAACAAGGACGCAACAACAACAAAATTACGGATCAATATTCCTGATACATATAGATACAACAATTCTCAAGAAAATACTAATAAACTGAATCCAACAACACATCAGGAAGATAATACATCATGATCAAGTGGGTCTTATGCCTCCGTAAATGATCTCTGCATTGAGAAATTTTGTAGTTAATTATCCTTGCCTTACTTGACCTATCATCAGCATTTAGCACATTTGACCACTAACTTATCCTCTCTGGTGTTGCTTTTCCAGTTATCTCACTAGCTACTTATAGTAGGTATTTTACTAACTTCTCCTGCTCAATCTCTTTTTCTTCTCAAAAATGATTCAAGGCTCAGTGCTTACTTTTCTTCTCTTTACTTCTGCACTTTTTTTCTTAGTGATTTACTTCATCTCATGTCTTTAAATGCCCTGCATATGCTAATTGTCCATACATTTGATCTCCAGGACTGGCCCCTCCACTGAACTCAAGACTTAGTCCAACTGCCTGTACAACAGTGCTGTCTGTATCACAGGCATCTCCAGATCAGCTTGTTCAAAATACCTCATTTTATCTCTAAAGTGTTACACTTCTATTGCTTTCCTAGTGTTAGGAAATGAAAATACACTGTTTCCAGTTGCTTCAGCCAAATATCTTTTGTTGACCTTAACTTCATTCTTTACACCAGGCCTCAATACATCAGCTCACCTAGTAGGCCCTTGTTTTAAAATATTATATACCCAAAACCTGCCAATATGCCTTCCACCTCTGCCATGTCCGCTCTGATCAAGGCTACTCTTTGCTCTGGTTTATTTTATTACAGCGGCCACATGCTCTCCTGTATCTAGAAACCCCCAGTTCTCTACTATCAACAGGGCAGCCAGGGTAGTTCTCCTTAAATTTACATCAAGATGTGTCAACCTTCTGCTCAAAACTCTATAATATCTTTTCTTGCCAATTAAAGCTGAAAATATTTTAACAGTTTTGAAAGTTTCTCTATTCCGATCCAATGCACCTCCCACCCATCCACCACCTTACCTCTGTAGCCTCACTCACATTCCCTTCTGAAAAAGGTACACTGAGGAGTTCACATTATAGTCATGAGGATGGCCTCCAATTATCAGTTATCCTGATACAAAATTATGTGCAAATTTAGAACAGGGAGCACTCACTGTGAAAGGTCTTCATATGTCTTATAGTATACAAGTTTTTAAAAATTGCATTTAGTTTCAGACCAGCTTAGCCCTCACCTAATAATCTTCAGAAACCTCTTTGGGGAGCGTTATCTTACTGGCTCTTCGAGCTCTCTTTCCATGAGCAAATGTGATTTGGAAACAAATACGGCACGGCACTAGTGTTTAGGGCTTCAGGCTCAATATGCTTAGAGTGTGAGGGAAGCCCTGGTGTATGGGTTCGGGTAGCTGTATATTCAATCTGCTCTCTTCACAGGAGGTCAATCTGCTTCATTCTTTTTGGGTTTCAAATTCTCAGGTTATAAATATTGTCCCAGTTTCTGACACCTACGCAATTTAAGGCCTGTTCTTCATTATTTGGCTGGTGTTTATTTTTCCTGTGTAAATGTTGAAAGCTTCCCAAGCTATGACAAAATGTTGCTCTTTCTCTTCTAGAGATACTCTTAGGAAGACTTTTTACTTACAAATTTACTGGGGATTGTAGCTTTTGTACACAATACCTGGCAGTTAATTTTACCCCATATTTTAGCAGTTCCTATTGTTCTCCCAGTCAATAGCTGACGCTCCTCAATACTAGGAAGCTATATTTATCTACCAGCCCCATTTTCAGGAGCCATTAGTACAATCTATGTGGCAGAAGCAAAGATATCTAGAGCACCAATAACTTACATTCTAAACAAAGGCACTCTCAGAACAAAGTCACATCCATTGTCAACCAAGTCCTTGTGGTCACCCCAACAGGCGATGAGTTCTACAAATGATTGGACATTCATAACATAATACTTTTTCAGGCATTTATGCCTCTTTAATTAGGTTACTATATGTGTATTTCCAGACTTCTTTTTGCTCAATAATTATGACTATTTGCTTTTAAACTTCGAAGATTATACCGCATCCAGGTACCTTTAGCTCTTTGCTGTTGCTTATCTCTGATAATGAAGGATCATTTCTACTGGATAAAATCATGAAATTAATTAGAAAAGTGCATATATTAGATTATGTCTATGCAGAAAGAAAGACAATTATTCCAAAAAGTAGTCTTCACACTGTCTTGGTCTTTCTATTTTCTGTACATGAAAAATTGTTCAAGTGAAACATAAACTCTAAGCTTTTATCTGGTTCCCTAAAATTGGCTTATCAACGAGTATTATAAAATGTTCCAGATAATAAACATAAGCATAAGCAGTTTCAACAATTTACTTTTCTAGGGAGAAAGGGACTGAGAAGCTTTGGTTAAGGATTTATGTAGACTTTTTTCACAGAAAATCTAGGTATGTAATTTTTGAATATCATATATTAATCCAAATAAAATTAAACACTTATAAATTCATCTCAAAATCAGAAGTCAACCACAGTTGTTTTCAACTTATATTGTCAGATGTTACAGTTTCTGACAATCTTTCATTTATTCCATTCATATTAAGTAATTTAAGAAGAAGATCAGATCTAAGCTATCTTCGTTACACTTCATCACTCTAAAGCAAATAGACTACAGTGATAGTACAAACTTCTAAGTGTGGCCCAAAGCAGATTGTTTTGTGGACAGAGTGAATTGCTGGACGTGTTACTCCATGCTCAGAAGGTCATTGCAAGCTCCTCACTATGATTCTTTCCTGATGCATTAATAAGAGACAGATACCTCAAACATGCCTGAACTGTCCCCAGACAGGATTCAATAAAGGCTTTCTTTTAAAAAATAAATGCCAGACTTCATTCCAGATGGCTTATTAGACAAAGAAGATTCTCTGGGTGCTATTATCTTTGCAGTAAAGGTCACTCACAAGACACAATCCCTGCTAGGGACCATGAATGAAAGCAGGTAGATTTACTATAATTAAGGTCCTAGGATCAGAGTCCCACCTGGATTCCAGGGCATTGATATTGCAGTGTAGAACTCCTCAGAAATCATTAGAGCCACGAAATAGAAAAACAAAATTCTGCATTGATGATCTATTTTTAGTGTTTTTAAAAAAATGCAGTCTTCTCTTAAATAGCAGACATCTAGTCCCAACACCTAGAGCTTCTGATTCTGTGGATTTAAAGTAGGCTCTGTATCCCCAGTGATCTGTGTTTTTAACAAGAAGTCAAAGTAATCCCCTGAAAATGACTGAACAAATGTGTTATTTATGGTTTGTTTTGGTTTTGTTCTTGTTGTTCTTAGGATTTCTATTATTCTTTGGATCTAGTGTAAATTTTCTTCAATAAAAGACTGTATTGATGAAGTCTTACTTGTAAGCTTTATATTACTATGGGTTAGAAATTGACCATAAATATTGTGAAATATCCAATTTTATCTTGTATGCAGTGCCTCATTGAATGTCCTTCCATAGATATCTGTGTTTATTTATCTGATTGTTTGCATATTAACAGAAAAGTTAATCTAATATACAAGCATGATGCTGGTATCCTTTCTTGCTTTATGTATCACCATTTAAAAAATTAGCATAATAGAAAGGAAGCAAATTCTACCCCAATAACATCATTATTCATGCTGCCTTCAATAGTAAGTTCAAACATTTAAAATGCTTTTTAAATAACAGTTTTTTTCTTCTATGTTTTGCCTGTTCTTACATTTTGCCCATTTTTCTATTGGTTTATGTTATTTTCTTATTATAGGAACACGTTAAATGTCTGCAACTTTATTCTGGTCTATTTGCATGCTAATTTTGTTTATAATGTTTATAATACACAAATGTTTTAATTTTTATTTTTATTTTACTTTAAGTTCCAGAATGTGCAGGTTTGTTACATAGGTATACATGTGCCATGGTGGTTTGCTGCACCTATCAGTCCGTCATCTAGGTTTTAAGCCCCGCATGCATTAGGTATTTGTCCTAATGCTCTCCCTCCCCTTGGCCCCACCCCTCCAACAGGCCCTGGAGTGTGATGTTCCTCTCCCTGTGTCCATGTGTTCTCATTGTTCAACTCTCAATTATGAGTGAGAACATGCAGTGTTTGGTTTTCCTGTGTTAGTTTGCCGAGTATGATGGCCTCCAGCTTCATCCATGTCCCTGCAAAGAACATGATCTCATTCTTTTTTATGGCTGCATAGTATTCCATGGTGTATATGTACCACATTTTCATTATCCAGTCTATCATTGATGGGCATTTGGGTTGGTTCCATGTCTTTGCTGTTGTAGATAATACTGCAATAAACATATCAATCTTTTTTCCACGAATCAAATCATGATTAGAAAACGGCTCCACATTTAAGAATTAATTAAATGTGAATGTACATTTTCCTTGAACATTCTTTCTGTTTTAATTTTTACATTACATTTTATCTGTTACTAGTTTCTAAATACATCTGTTTTATTCTCCTTAATCTATCTTTTGGTCAGTATTAACCTTTGGATTCTTTGCTCTTGGTCAATTGTATATTATTAAAACAAATGCGGTCAGATATGGGACCAACACTCCATATTTCTCCAATAAAAATTACTGTTTGTTACACAATACAGAAAAGCATTCTGCTACACAGGTAGATTCAAAATTTTACTTTTTGGAATATAGAAATTTACTAACAACTTTACAACAGTATTTTTTCCAGTATCTCCACATCATATTAAAAAAAATCAGGAGTTCAACCTCAGCAGACAACCCCAAATACAGAAATTGCAAACATTTTATGTGGACCGTACTATCATGAATTTAATATGCACATTTTACTATTTCTGCTGCATATGCTACATGGTAGGTTCCTGTATTTTTTCTTAATTTTATAACATAGTTACTCAACCTATCGTAAATTTCCATTTTCAGTGTGAATACCAATACATATAAACATTTAAGATGAAATCAAATTGGTTGCTGTGTCTCCTTTTTATTTTATACAAATCAGGTTGATACACATCATACGTTTATAATCATATGATCATAATCATATTTTGAGTTATCTTCAATCCATAGAACCATGTTCTTGTTTTTTTCTATATTTTTCACGTGGCTGAGGAGGGATCTTAAAGCAGTTCGACACCTTAGAATATGTACGTGTCTGTATCTGTTTCCCTATCTATAGCATGGACAGTAGTATGTATTGATTTTCAAGCTATCTCCGTACTTCACTTCCTAGGCTAGTGTGCCCTAAAGTGTGATCCAGAAACTGCGAACATAAAACTATTGAGATACTTCTTTAAAAGGTATATTTCTGGTCCTGTCTCAGAACTATGGAATTCAAAATTCAGAATTCTGAATTTTAGGCTTGCTAAGTAAATTCAGAATTCTGAATGTCAGGCATTCTAAACATGCCAGAATGTCGGTGTGGTGGGGTGGTGAGTGAGTGGTGCTGCTTAATTGAAAAAGCTGCCTGGGTGATTTGATGAAGTCTCACTGCCACCACCAAGAACCAATGAACTACAAGAAACAGTTTAATATATACGCCTTTTAAAAACATGACTTTGTCTTTCTTACATTTGAAGTTTTGTCTCATGTAGATTGGTGTTTAAGTTTATTTTAATGTATTATTATCCTTTTGTTTCTTCTATTTACATGGTCATGTTTTTTCCTAGCAGTATATTAATGTAATCATACTGGCTTTTTGCAGTAATAGAGTTCAAAATTTCTTAGAGCAGTTGAATGATTATTCTGGGAGCTAATCAAGAATATTAAAGTGACAAGTTTAACAAGAATATACAGCATGTTATGCTCTCAGTGTTTTAATTAATCTGGTTTCTATTGTCTGAGGGATGTGCATTGAATTAACTCTATGAACACACAATTCTACGTCTTCAAGTGCATGAGGATAGAGAGCTGAAAAAGAGTAATATACTGATTTTTCACTTATTTTCAACCATACATTCACTGTTATAGCAGTAGGCTCTGAACTGGATTTTCACAAAGCATTCATTTACCAATACTTCCAGACTAATATCATTATTTACATCACTGCCAAATATCCTTAACTTATGGTTTATAACATTCAACTCTCTACCATGGCATAAAAGACTCTTCTTACTCTGATTTGTACCTTTTCTAGTCTTACTTCTTCATATTCTCTTCTTGTATTTCAAGTTTCCATACATGTCTTAGTCCATTTTATGTTGCTATAAAGAAATATCTGAGACTGAGTAATTTACTTAAAAAAGGTTTGTTAAGCTCACAGTTCAGCAGCCTGTACAAGAAGCATGGTGCCAGCTTCTGCATCTGGTGAGGGCCTCAGGCTCCTTCCAGTCATGGCAGAAGTTAAAGGGGAGCTGGTCTGTGCAGAGATTACATGGTGAGAGAGAACTGAGAGAGAGGAGAAATGAGCCAGGCTCCACTGACAATAAAAAAGCAGCCTCTTATGACCTCAAGAGCTGAAAAATGATTTTCAGACATGCAGTGCTAAGAGGCAAAATTTGGAATTCAAGGGAGGTCATAATAGAGGGGCCAGGGTGAATTCTCCAGGTAATCAGCTAAAGTTCTAGAAGGCATATATGCCAGGGTTAAGGCTATAGTGTAGGAGTAAGAGCTTTGTATTAAAAAATCTAGTCATAGCAAAGCCTAAAACTCCCTCTCAACTAGATCAATGGGCTATGTATGTTATTCTCCTACAAAAGAAAGAAAAACAATTATATTCAAATGGAAAAATGTATATAAAAATGTTCTTTAAATTATTAATCATCAGAGGCAAATAACATAAAACCATGAGATATTAGCATACTCACCAGATAAAATCGAAAATGAAAACAAAATAATAAGCAAACCCAGATAAAAATAAAGAGACAGGAAACCCGAGAATATCAGGTGTTGGTAAGGCTCTGGAGCATTGTACATTGGTATAATATGTTGGTACAACCACTTCAGAAAACATTTTGTTGGTATTTATTAAGCTGAACATATGTGTTCTCCATAATCTAATAATTCAACTAGGCATATCCTTAATGGCAATGCCTCTATATGTGCAAAAAAGCAATATAAAAGAATATCTGCAGCAGCTTTATTGATAGTAGATCAAAAGGAACATGATCAAGCTGTCTTTTACCATCAGAATGTGCAAATGAATTATGGCATGTATTTTTGAAATAAAAAATAACAAATTGCTACGCATCAACATACATGAATTTGACAGTAATGAGTTTGAAGGAGAAAGCCTAGACTTAAATGAATATATGAAATATATTTTACTCTTATGAAGTTGAAAAACAAGTGAAATTAGACAGTGGTGACGCAATTCAGAATAGTACTCACTTTGGAAGAGGAGTACTGGGTAGCAAGAAAGATGCTTCTGGATTGTGTGATAGTCGGTATCTTGGTCTGAGTGGCTGTTAGGCAGATACATTTGTAACATATCACCGAGTTGCATACTTAAATTTGTTTAGACTTTATTGCATGTGTGCTTTTCCTATCTTTTTCTGAAGCTCAATACTTCAGAAAAAAATAGAACAAACTGTATAATACTTTAACCTTAGATATGATTGTCTGGTGTTGGCAATTAGTCATCTGCATGGTGCCACGCTTCCTTTATGCACCCATGACCACAGGTCACCATGTTAGTGTGACATTCTATCTTGTGGAAACCACTGTACCCTGGTCCTTTTCAACCCAGTGCCCTCAGGAACTTGCCCTGGGGCAGAGGTTGGCACCTGAGAGGATGCCTTTCTACCATCCTTGGTCAAGTTACCTGGAAGAAATATAAACTAAAAGAAGTTAAGTACTACTGCTGCAAAAGTAGCAAAAACAACACCAAAATTAAATTTCTGCAGACCTTTCTCTCATCTATCATTTTAATTGAAATTGGAATAACAGAAAGGAAAATGTGATTGTTCCCTTCTCTCACCTCTCCGAACCTGCTGTTCCTTGAAAGGACAGGATATCTATTCAATCAGGCAGGCTTGTCTGCAGCTCATTTCTCTACCTCCACCTCACGCCACTTTCGAACTGATTTTTTTCTTTTTTCTTTTTATCGCTTCATATGGTGGCATTTTCTCCTATGAACTAATATTTTATCAGTAGAAATTAGTTCTCTTTTAAATATGTCTTGAAATATTTGTTGCTTTCTTTACAACCCACTATTTTTGATATATTGTATCTGTCATGTTGTAAAAGTCATGGCACCATGCAGTATGACTTGTATTCATTTTACAAGCAAATGTGCAGAAATATGTTAAATTGGCCTCACTAAGACATTTCCGCTTTGCAAAAATTGAAAACTAAATTGATTTGATATAATTAAGCAATAGAAGAAAGGCTTGTTCTCAGTAGTTAACCCTGATAGTTTTTAGCTGCTAAGAAATGCCCTGCCCTTGGGCCTTAATTAGTATGTAAAAAATGTAAAGTGATTATTACTTTGTAGTGGGAAAAACTTAAAAAAAAAAACAAGCTCTCATTTCCCAGGGATGTGCTCTTCTTGACTTACTGATTTCCTACCAATTAATAGGATTTTATATTATTATTTTATCTTTCTTTAGAAACTGCTAAAACTATTTGGAATGTATACACACTTACAGGAAGTGTTTCATAAAGGCCTTTTGGATTAAAAATTAAGTAATGCAAATAGAACTATATTTTCTTAATTATAAGATAATATAAAATACAGAAAATAATAGGGAAGATGAATAGAATCTACATGAAACTCATGACTGTTGGTATTTTGTTGAATTGTTCTCTGTGAGTGTACATTTATTTGACACATCTGGAATTGAAACTTATACATGTTTTAATCCATCTTTTTCACTTACTCTTTATACTAAAGCTAAGTAAAATATTAAAATATTAAATTAAAATATTAAATATTTTCTGATACCATTAAAACTATTTCCAAACATCTTATAATGACTTCTGTTTCACACAATAGATCAATAATGAGTTAACCAAGTTCTTACTGAAGAAAGCTTCGAACTGCTGATTTTGCAGGGGGAAAAGAGTTCAAAGTTATATGTTTCATGCACTTGTCATTTACTTTTTTGGGAAACATATTTTGAGATTCATGCATTCCACTCAGAAATTCTTTCTTACCTTTTATTGTTCGTCTCCTCTAGAGACCAAAGGGTATATCAGTCTGCTGTGGTCTTTAATATTCTTTCTGAAGGAGGAGATGATTCATTTGCTCAAGTTGAGGAATCCTAGGATTGTGTATGAGATGAGACTTGGGGGAAAGAAACAAAACTGGAAAAATAGTATTACTGTGAGGAAGACGAAACACCGGGCTTCTCCCAGCCCTCCACAGGATCATGGGAGACACAAAGTTGATTTGTAAAATCTTCATAAGTTATATGTCTTAGCCATGTGTGGGGAAGGGGGGCTGGTCCTGGGAAATGAGGAATCTGGATATACAAATTTACAATTGAGTTTAAGTTCTCAATGAGCTATTTAGGAAAAAGGAGACTATATTTTCAGCAATTCCTATCCCCAATCTGAATTAATTCCTACGTTGCTTTATATTGTATATCAACCAATTCATAAGAAAATGTTGTAAGGAGGTGAGGTACTAGATGTGGTATATATTGAACATCTGTGACTGATTAGAGTCTCCAGGCCTTGTGAAAATGGCAAACTGAGCTAGTTCGCTGGGAGATGATGGTGTCTGTCTTCATAATCACTGCTCTTCCCTCTTCTAGGCCCCTCGTACCGGTAATAAGACCAGGGTAGCTGACATGCATGCAGAGGGGGCCATAACCTTGTACCTTGTATTCTGCTGACAAGCACGGACTACAAATGGCATTACTGTTAATGAATGAGGCTCCATACTTGAGCTTTACTAGCTTAGCAGGACTAGCAACCATGACTACATGTTAGACTTGGGTGGATTGTTTTCTTTCCTCGGTAATACCCCCACATCCCTACACCTGTGCCTGCGTAAACCACAAGTCTTTAAATGAAGGACTCAGTCTTTAGTTAATGACTCAAGGCAAGGACATCTGCACACTGAAACCCTCCATTCATATATCAAAACTGAAGAGGAGTCTTCATTACCCACTGTTGGTAATTAAAATTTATATTGTGTGTATTTTTCCTGTGTGTTAGATTTGCCACCTGGAGCAGAAGCTAAATGGACCCTCAGCTACCCTTAGCTTCTTCTGAGGTGCCAACAAAGTGTGGACTTGGGCATGTGGAGGGCACTGACCTCACACCTGGTGATTCAGACCATCACCCCCTCTTGAGCTGACTCTAATTCCATGTTCTGCTTTAACCTGTTCGATGGCTTGAGAGTAAAAAAAAAAAAAACACATAAATTTTGAGAATATTTTCATGCAATCATAAACTTTCATTTTTTTGTAAACTATTCATGGATATAAAAGGAAGGAAACCTATTATATGTTGAGCACGTACTCTGTTTCAGAAACTAGGCTGTCGTTTTATATTACACCGTCGAATCCTCAGAACTCCTCAAGATAGGTTAACAGTCGAACCACATGCAATTGTTGTTGTAAGTCAAATGATAGTCAAATATCCACAAATTTACATGATTCAAATTAATAGTTGACCCCCACTTTATATAGCAGTGACAAAGAAGTTGAATCACAGTAAAGCAGGGTCTGAATCCCTTCTGTTTGGCTTCAAAGGCTGCGTACATTTCTGCCCACTCTCTAAAGAACAGTTAAAGAGCAGGGGGTTTAGACATTCAGAGCACACCTATTATGCCAAGTAATTGCTTTATATTATTGCATTCATTCGTAGACACTGCTATTCCGGTGTTATAGATAAGGAGATCACAGCTTAGAGAATTTAAGTAACTCTTTGTTATGACGAAAATAGAAGTTTCCTGGCTGGGATGTTTCTAAGTTCCATTATTGTGACTGTATGCCTGCTTTTGGTCTTTGAGGTTTGGATGCTTACTGATGTCACTTTGTTCTTTTTCTTCATAACATTTTCACAATGTACATTTAAATGATAATTTAATTGATGCTAAACCTGTATTGTTCACTTGTATACTCACTGGCAAATAATAGGGTCTGGTACCTAGTGGGTGCAAAATAAATATTTGTTGAATGAATGAGCAAATACATATTTAAAAGTCAAGGCTCATTTCATTACCACACCTTGGCCCTTTGAAAGTAGCCTGGATAGAGCTCATGGTAGAAATACCCCTTGGAATTCTTTTGGATAAAGGTTTTGTGAGTCTTTTAATTATAAACATCTCTCACCTAGGAGAGAAAAAATTACAGTGAAAACTTTTGAAACCGATTTCATGAGAAAGAACATTAGAAAGAGAACCTTCGGTGATGGAATTTTTCATTTTGAACTTGTTGGCTGTAAAATGGTAACTAAACCCTTGTGATTCATTTTAGATAAACGGTATGAAATTTTAAACATTGATTCTTTATAAAGTATTCCTTTATTCCACTAATCTTGAAATAAAAATGTATTCTGTATTTTTAGGACTTAGATATAAATATGCACATATGTGAATGACATTTACAATTATATTATTACAATCCCTTTATTTTGTCTATATGATTTTTTAAAGACTAAGAGGAGTGTGATGAGGTCTGGTATTACCACTGGGTTTTCACCAGCATTTACTGGAATAAAGAAAAAGGAAAAAAATGAACTTCAAGTATTTCTAAGTAAAATTTAACAGAACATACATGTTCATAGCAGCTTTTTGTATTTAACTTTTCATCAATACAAATGATTGTTTAAATCAGTTATATGTTTGCCCAAAATCTTATTTTGCTTTTTAGTATTTCTACTCCTGATTTTTAAAAAATTCACAGTAATACACTATATCCATTTGCACTTGCCCATTTTTTATTTCAATTGGACTTTTTTACTTGATCAGATTTTCCCCTAGTGTTTCATTTAAAATAATTGTTGTAATAGTACTTGACCTTTAAACTTTATTTTTCTGTTTCTAGGCTAATATATTAATGACTTTGCTTTCAAAATTTTGATTTTTGCATATGTTATCTTTTATGTATATTTTTTCCCTTTGGTAATTCAAAGGCCGTAAGTCTTTTAGTTTGATCTGTAGTACTTTGTCTTCGTCCCTATGCTTTGGATACAAGTGAAACAAGCATTGCTTGAATAGTTTAAGTAGAAAGAGGACTTTCCTGGCTCAGATGACCATACTGTGAAACCACAGCATTGCCACAAGGCCCCAAAGACAGCACAGACGACACGGGGACTCTCTTTGGCATCGTTTCTTGTATCTGTTTCTCTCAGCTTGTTGGCTTCATCCTCACAGATGGTTTTTTCCACTCAGCAGGGAATATGGCCACCACATTCTATTACTTCCTTTCTCAGTTTCCATTAAAGGAAGAAAAAAAGCCCAGGGGATGATTTGTGTATTTGGCTCTATTAGTTCGTATATCCATTACCTGCAACCAGTAGTGAGCTGGGGCTGCTGTGGGGAGCTCAGGAATTTTGTCCTAGTCTTTTATATGTATTTATTGCTTTCACATTTTAACCTCCTAAGTATGTTATTTCATTACACTTTATAATTGACTTAGCTCTGTCTACAAGGCTGTTACGATCCCCGTGACTCCTTTGTCAGTGATTTTTACATTTGTGAGTTCATGGTTTTATTTACTAATTGACTAGGTACACAGACAATATGTTTATCAGAAAACTAATCTGTTTCTTCAGTCCTTTCACGTCTGGGATTATAGTGAATTGTGCTCAAACCTCTTTCCTTCAAAGCTCTTTTAACTACGGCTAAGTTGTTTTCCGTTATTTAATTCATGAAGTAGAAATTCAAAACCAGCCTAATGTGTTCCTGGTTTTCTCACTTTTTCTTTTTCTTTTTACATTTTTAAAATTTATAATTGACACATAAAATTGCATATATTTAAAGGGTACAGTGTGATTTTTCAATGTGTGTATATGTTGTACAATGGTTAAATTAGGGCAATTGGCATATCCATCCATCACTTTAAACATTTATCATTTCTTTGTGTTAACATTCAAAACCCTCTTTTCTAGCAATCTTAAAATATACAACACATTGTTATTAGCTGTAGTCTCCCTACTGTGCAAAGAATACCAGAACTTATTCTTCCTTCTGGATTGGTAAACTTTTGAATCCATGCTGCATTTCAGAAGCTGACTCAAAGGGAGTGTTTGGGAAGGGTCTGGCAGTGCCAGTGCAGTCTCTACTCATCATTCAGAAAGGAGGTGGGATTCTCCTGTGGCAGCTAATGCTCCCACAGCCCCCAAAACCTCAGCCTTTACTCGTCCACATTAGGTAAGGCTAAGAGTACGGCTAGAATCTCCCACACACTCACCTGTCTGCCTCACACACAACCGTGCCTGTGTGCACACACACACACCACACCATGCCACCACACACACGCACATACACACACTCCACACCTTGCCGCCACACACACACACGTCACAATATACAACACAGACACACACCATACCACACACACGCATTATACCATACGCTGCGAGACATACCCACTACACCACACACATACACATGCGCACACACTCTACATTTATTTTCTGAAGCACTGAGTAGCCCTGCCTGGAAACACAGCCGTGTGTCAGCACCTGAGGTCTTATTTCAGGTGGATTGATCTGCCTCGTATCATGAAAAAACTCTTAGATTTCTGCCACACAGTGGCAGAGTTCTATGTGTTCTTTTGTCAATGTTCTTGGTTCATGAGAAGTGGAAATTTTGAAGCTTGGTCTCACGCTGGCATTTTAAGGTCATCTGGGCTTTTGCACAAGCCTGAGAAATAGAGCAGAGACAAGAGCACTAGCCTCTCCTTCCACTTTGTCCACTTTTACTTTTTCAGTTGCTTCCTTGTTCTCTTCCTCAGTTCTTTAACAGGACTCCCCCTTCTCCATAAATCTTCAGTGCTAAAAAAGGCAGAGAAACTCACACGATGCCCAGAAATAAAGTATAAATTTGGAATCAAATCCTTCATTATAGCTATGATAAGGCTTTGATATAAATCAAATCCTTCATTATAGGCTATGATAAGGCTTTTATCTGGTATGAAGCAGTGAGACATGGGAGAGTTTTAGAAAGAGGAGTGAAAATACTTGGCTCCTGTTTTATAAAGACTCCTCTAGCTGCTTTATTTGGAATGGGGGAAGTGAGGCAAGGGCGGAGGGAGGACGACCAGGAGCATATTGCAATAACCCAGGGGAGACACGCTGGTGTCAGACCAGGATGTAGTGAGAATCAAAGGATGAGTGAGGAGAGGCTGGATTCTGAATGGGTTTTAAACGTAGAGCCAAAAATATTTGCTGATGTGTTGCCTATGAAGTGTTAAGACAAAAGAGAAGTCAAGATGACTCTGAACCTTTGACCTGAGCAATTGTAAGAATAGAGATGTTAAGATGGGAAATACAGACAGAGCAGAGAGCTTGAAGGATGGGTCAGCATGCAGGTGTTTTTTATTATTGTTGATTAAAAAAACTTTCTAGAGAAGAAAAACATGAGGAAAAACAAACTGAAGAAGGTAGAGATAAAATGGAAGTGATTATTATCAGCTGAATATTGATAGGCAGGCCATATGCCAATTTTTTTACATATATCATTTTCTTCATAAAAAACGTGAGCAAGATATTATCCCAGCCTCACAACGTGCCCAAATCTAGTATGGTTTCCAGCTAAAAGATGACTCTTTAATTTCTTCTTTCTCTAATTTCATCACATTATTTGCTCCAGTCTGTACAGGAGATTGTATTATTTCTACTACACATTAGTTTAAATGTTTACAAAACAACAGAACAGCGATGATTCTCTGCAGTTCCTTTAATCAATAAATCTTTTCATGAGATTCTTTTAAAATGATCACATTTGCATTATTGATTTAAATTGAATGCTTTTTTCTTAAAAAGCAGTGAGGATGGCTTTTGTGTGAATATGACTGATAAACACAGGAAGCAATCAATGAGAAAGGTCAAAGGTCTCAGTGTTTGCCTGCAAGGCTGATGATGCAGTAAGACACTGTAGCAGTGTGCAAGTGTAGAAGTCAAATATTTATTAACACTGAGGTAACGATGGAGCTGATTACACACTGGCCAATTGGGCTCAGCGTACCTCATTCCAATAAAACACAATCGATTCCATCCATCAGCAGAGGCTTCTATTTATTTAATTTTTCTCATAAGGTGGTCAATTTGTCTTACTGCCTTCCCTCAGCAATTGCCAAAGCTGTGCTATTAGTAACTCATCTCTAGCTATTTATAACAGGTAACTGCAAGTTGTCTTCTTCTTTTAAAATAACTTTATAATATAGAATTAATAAATACTCAGTGTAAAATATCTTAAAAACTCAAAATACTTGGAGAATTGTTTAAATCACCCAGATTTCCATCATGAAGAGCTAACTTGGATTATTTTGTTACTGTTCTCTCTAGTCCTTTTATTCCTGTGGATTTTTAAAAATTTAAAATTAAACTCAAACTGTTTATACTATAAGTTTTTTACTTAATATCTTAACATAACTTCTTCTATTTATTACAAATGCTTATATCTATCATTTTAAATGCATATGATTCTAACTAAGTAACTAAGTCATCCTGACCTTGAGGAAGGATATGACAGGGTCAAAATGAAGAAAAGAAAAAATTGTCTCTTTCTGGTTTTCATATTTAATGCACTAAAAATCTTAGGGAAATGGCATAGGGAATTGTGTGGAGGCACTTTGCATCGTATCTTTAGGGCAGAACTTCAGGGAGATACAGTAAGATGAGACTCGGCTGTACTGTCTAGACAGAGGAATGTATATACTCCTTTGTAGCTAGGATCCCACACAAGCAACAAGATACTAGCAAACAAATAGGTAGATAGTGAAGTATGCTGAGAGCTCTACCTTCTAAGACTGTATGTTTTGAGCAAGTTGTTTAGCATCTCTGTTATAGCAGCCGCATGGATAAAACGTGATAAGTAAAACTCTTGACTTAGTTACCAGTATATATTAATGTCCTAATGAATATCAGCTATTTCTATTATTTTGCTATTATTAGGATCATTATCGTCTTCTTTATCACATGGATATGCCATTTAAAAATTATTTTACTTTTAGCGGACATTTTTATTACTCTTTACTCTTTCCCATTATCAATAAGCTGAGCTACATTAGTTTTTTCTGATTGGCATTTGCATATCACCTTATAAAATTATTCTGCTTAAACATCGCAAATGGCTCTATAAATTATTTATAAGCTAAAATTCCAAAATGTGAGTCTTTTACCTAAACTTCTTTCCTGAGCTCCAGATTCTCACTTAAAACTGCTTTCCTACCATCTCCACCTGGAGGCTACTAGAGATACCCAATGGAATCTCAAACTCTATGTCCAAACCAGAAGAGTGTTCCCACCTCCGACAGGTTTGTCTTGTCAGCTTTTCTCATCTCAGTAAATTGCACCACCATTCATCCAACTAGTTTTTCAACCCCAAATCCTAGGCACCAGAAATCTTAACCAATTCCATCCACTCAACAAATATTTAATCACAGAGTAGTTTTAATGAAGAAACATTAACATATGTTATTATTATGCATTATAATTGGGAAGAAGTTAGAGCTAATTTAACTTAGGCCACTTATTTTGTCATTGAGAGAAACTAGATGATTTCGTAAAGGACATACGATAACAGACTGGGTTGGGCGCCAGTGGCTCATGCCTGTAATCCCAGCACTTTGGGAGGCTGAGGCAGGCAGATCACCTGAGGTCAGGAGTTCGAGACCTGCCTGGCCAACATGGTGAAACCCTGTCTCCACCAAAAAAATACAAAAATTAGCTGGGCATGGTGGTGTGTGCCTGCAATCCCAGCTACTTGGGAGGCTGAGGTGGGAGAATTGCTTGAACTTCTGGGGGTTGGAGGTAACAGAGCAAGACTGTTTCAAAAAAAAAAAAAAAAGGAAAAGAAAAGAAAGAGACTGTCAGACTCAGGACTTTACAGAACAAGAAGTACATGCCAAGAATATGGGCATTGCTCTTTTCCATGGGCTAAAACAATATGAAAAGTGTTCTGAAGTACAGAAATTCCAATGGGAGATTAATAAGAAATTCTCATTTTTAGGATAACCCAACAGGAAAAGTAGCATAGAGAATAATAGGAATTAGTATGTCTTAAACACTTTCTGGTAGATTCTGCTGGTCACCTCTCTAATATTTGTTTTCTTTTCTTTTTGATTTGATTTGATTTTTCTCTCAGAGCACTGGTTTTGTTTTCGGTGATGATTCCTCTCCCATGTGCCTCATGGGCAGGTGCATCCATTCCCATCTTAACAGGAAAAACCTTAGTCCCCTTGGGCAGTAATTGCCATCTTTTTCTTGGCATCATTTTTTGTCTTTCTCTGGTTCTTCCCCATTTCCCTCTTATCCATCATTCATTCTTTTTGTTTTACTTTCAGGTAAGTACCTTTTATAGTCTCTCATCTTGTTTACCATAGACAAGCCACTTTCTTGGACTTCCATGATAGTTCCCAAACCTAAGTAGCTCTTAGTATATACTGTTTGTAAGTCATTTTCACTCCAGCAATAATAAGATCTTCTTTGTTAGGTAATCATATTAGTTCACTCTTCTGCTCAACCTTTTCCAATAGCTTTCAATTGCATGAATAAAATAAAAGTAAAGTAAAGCCCTACAACTTTCTCATGGCCTATCAGATCCTAATGACTGCAATTCTCTCGGGTATTTTTTCATTCTGCTCTCCTCCTCACTTACTGTGTTCCAAGCACACTGGTTTTCTTTTTGTTTTGGGAACGACCTGGAGCCAAGGCCTTTCCACTCAAGGTTCTTTCTTCCATACGTGCTCTTCGTGGTTTTCAGCTACCTCCTCATCATTCAGGACTCCGCTGCAATTTCCCCTCCTCAGAGAAACTGTCCCGACTGTCCATTCTCAAGTCCTCCTCCATCAAACCGCCCCGACTGTCCATTCTCAAGTCCTCCTCCATCAAACCGTCCTGACTGTCCATTCTCAAGTCTTCCACCATCAAACCACCCCGACTGTCCATTCTCAAGTCCTCCTCCATCAAATTGTCCTGACTGTCCATTCTCAAGTCCTCCTCCATCAAACCACCCTGACTGTCCATTCTCAAGTCCTCCTCCATCAAACTGTCCTGACCGTCCATTCTCAACTCCTCCTCCATCAAACTGTCCTGACTGTCCATTCTCAAGTCCTCCTCCATCAAACCGTCCTGACTGTCCATTCTCAAGTCCTCCTCCATCATATGAGAGGCTCATACCCTTCATAGGTATTTCCAGGGTGAAAAGGTTTTTTTTCCACATCAGTTTTATGAGATTTTAATCTTTGTCCCAATTAGAATGTAGATTTTATGAGAGCAGAGGAAGGTCCTGTTTGACTTCTTTACTACTAGATCAATGTCACATTGAATAGTGTCCAGCAAATATGTTCTCAATCAATGAACATTTGTTGACTAAAAGAGTGAATTAGATTATATAATAATTTTAAAGGATAAGCAATTTCTACCAGCACCATAATTTTTTTCTTCCCCCTTCTCCTCAGCTGTCATAAAAATAACTAAGTCATCCTGCCCTAGAGGGAGGATATAACAGGGTCAAAACAAAGAAAAGAAAAAGTTGTTCTCTTTCTGGCTTTCATACTTAATGCACTAAAAATCTTAGGGAAATGGCATAGGGAATTTTGTTGAGACACTTTGCATCATATCTTTAGGGAAGAACTTCAGGGAGATACAGAGAGCTGAGACTGGTCTGTGGTATCTAAACCAGAGGAATGTATATACTCCTTTGCAGCTAGAATCCCACAGAGGCAACAAGGCACTAGCAAACAAATAGGTAGATAGCAAAGTATGCTGAGAGCTCGACCTTGTAAGACTGTGTGCTTTGGGCAAGTTGCTTAGCGTCTCTGTTATGCAGCCTCATGGATAAAATGTGATATGTAAAACTCTTAACTTAGTCACTAGTATAGAGTAACATCCTAATGAATATCAGCTATTGCTATTATTATGCTATTACTAGGATTATCATTGTCATCTTCATCATCATCAAATATTATATAGACCCATTTTAATGCTGTGAAGTTATGAAAATACGTTGAAATTTGTATGCACTTCCAGGAAATTTATTAAGATTAGATTTCCATCTTTCCAATAGAATGGAGACTCAAGATAGAAATTATGTAATAACATTCACTGTGGAATAAATGTTATTTAGAGTTGTAGAATAAATTTTCTTTTCATTTTGTAGTATATGTGAGCTATTGCAGAATAATAGTTGCTCCACTGGTTTCTTAGTGATGCTAGCCAGTTTGCCCATTCTACCAACTAAAATATTCGCATCTCTAGTACAGATTCCAGTTCATCCACAGAAGCATCTGACCACATTGCTGACTTTACTAATGATGATAAATGGTCTGTAAAACCAATTATCTGGCTCTAGATAAAGATTCTCTTTCTTTTTCGTGGTCCATCTCATTATCTATGGCTCAATGCCTTATATTTTAGTCCTCTTTCTGGTATTTTATTCCAGGCCAGCCCAAGTCTTACTTCTAGGCAGCTGGGTGAACCAAGAGCTCTTTCTGGGAGTCTCTGACTGCTGGAGTTCCAGAAAACAGAACTGGCAATTACATTGTTCCGAATTTGAAACTCTATGTAGTTTGGCCTTGGAAGCAAGTAAAAATCCTCAAGAGCAGAAAAAGAGTGAAAGCCAAGATGAATGAATTCTTAGTGGTGCCCAACAAAATCACATGAGCTGGTTCTTGAACAAAAGTTGGTGAAGTTAATTTAAGCAGCCTTTTCTAGGAAACACATGAGACAGTTCATGCCCTTAAAGGAGTTGGTCAGGATTTTGAACCAGTTTGAAACACTAATTTCAATTTGACCATGCGGATCAGTCTTTAAAAGTTTAAAGACGGCCAGGTGCATTGGCTCATGCCTGTAATTCCAGCAATTTGGGAGGCCGAGGTGGGCGGATCACCTGAGGTGGCAAGTTCAAGACCAGCCCGACCAACATAGTGAAACCCCGTCTCTACTGAAAATACAAAAATTAGTCAGGTGTGGTGGCGCATGCCTGTAATCCCAGCTACTTGGGAGGCTGAGGCAGGAGAATCACTTGAACCTGGGAGGCGGAGGTTGCAGTGAGCTGAGATCATGCCATTGCACTCCAGCCTGGATGACAAGAGTGAAACTCCATCTCAAAAATAAAAAATAAAAATAATAAATAAGTAAATAAATAAAGTTTAAAGACAAAGCACTTAATAGATACTGTGTTTCTAGATGCTATATTTCTGTTTATCAGTTACATGTACTTGCAAGTACAATTATGACAACAATTGCAGACAACTTATGTTCTTGAAGAATTAATTAAAAGTATTCCTTTATTGAAATTCTTTTTGGAAACAATGGTGCCAACTCAGGGTTTCTGGAAGTTAACAAAATGTTTCTATTAACAAATAATATATAGCAAAAGTAGCTTTCTGAAAGTGAAGGATCCACACAGAAAGCAAATGAGAAAGATAATATTTTAAACAGCATTAATTCATTAACTGCTGGTTTTCCAAGTAAATGCCAAGGCTAGATTTTTATTTCTTAATGTTTGTATTTGGGGTTCCTTCTCTGAACTCACAAGTTTCAGTGTTAGATCACAGATAGCTTGATTTATACGCAGCCCTGGAAGGGAGATGCCTCATAGACTGAGCAAAAGAAATGCTATTTGAAGCAATTTTTTTTTATTTCTTACTCTCTTCCAATGAAGAGAAATGAAGCAAGTTCCAGTGAGCCTGTGTTGAAACAGCATTGACACAGAGGCAGGCTACCCATAACTAAGCTAACCTGGCTAAGCTAAGCCTGGGAAGGCCACTTTAGACATGACCAGGTGGAGTCCTGTGCTTGGACCTGTCTCCTTTTATCTCCACTCTTGGGTTCTTAAAGTACTCTGTGACGAGACTTGAAGCTCTAAGGTCTTCCTGAGATAGACCCCTCCTCTGCCATCTTTGCCATTTTGAAGCATGAATTATTCATTCACATACCAGATGGGGCTGTCTTTTCAGATCATTTTTACCTCTATGATGCAAAGAGAGGCTTAAATTCTAAGCTCTTGGTGTTGTCAAGAGAGAATTAAGTAAGATTACCAACATACAGTACTTATAGTGCCTGCCGAAAACCTATAATAAACATTTAAAAAGTGTTAGTGTTTTCCCATTGGCATAAGAAATAATAGATGATAAATAAATTAGGATATATGAAATATCACTCTAAATCTGTTATCTTATAAATTTTAAGTGTGAAATATTGTAAATATACAAAAGTACAGAGTGATGTAGTGAACACTAGTCTTAATACAAGTCATCTTGCTTCAGATTGTAGTTTAAAGAAATAAGATGGTAAAATTACAGATAAAGTCACTCCATCCCTATTCCTGCCTTCCTGGGACAGTAAAATGATTTCTGATCACTTGGTTCTATATCTTTGCATGCTGACAATTTTCGATTGAATGCTAGACATTGTCGTGATATTACCATTTTTCATAAGGGGGGTTATTTTTTATCTGGCAGTGGATTAAATCAAGTAATTAATGAAATTAAACTAATTAATGCAATTAATATAAAACACTTGGGACACTGCTTGCAACACTCTGCAGAAATTCAATACACAGTACACAATTTTTTTCCATGTCTTTCCAACTCTACTTCATTTTATACACACGCGTGTGTGCACCCACACAGACACACGAAACTGATGATATACTTGAGGCATCACTCAAGACTCTCAATGGCTTCTACTTCTTATAGTATAGAAGTAACCAAGCTCAGTACGCAGGTCTTCTTAGTCTGGTTCAGTCTATGTTTCCTGGATCAGTTTTCTATGCCTCTTCATAAACACAGTCTCTAATAGACTGCTCTCTCTGTCCCAAAACTGCCATATACTTATCCCATTGCTTCTTTTGGTTCTGAATCTTTACTTTGGCCATTACTGCCCCTTCCTTTTATCTGTGGTCATCTGAACTTTTCAAATCTAGCTCAAAACTATTGCCATGTTGTGGCCACAACATGAGTTCTGATTTTCTTTATTTTCTGTGTAACTAAATTATTGTGGCAAATGACTATCTCCTGTTTGTTTGCTGATTTTTCTATATTTGTCAAATATTTTTCTTTTTATCTCTCTATGTCTTTTCTTTACAATTGAACAATAAGGATATGGGAACAGGTCTTAGCACTTTATTGAGCATGGAGTCGTTTTTCAGTAAATAATTGTTCTGATATATAATGTGTAAGGGAGGACTAAATTATTTTAATGTTGTTTAGACATTAAGCATATTTGTAAACACAGTTTTTGAAAATTTTTATTCGCACGTACCACTTGCAAAATATCTGCAATACTAGTGAGTTACCAGTTCCCTAATTCATTTTGAGAAACACAAAACTCTGGACAATATAGAAAAGAGAGCGATTACTTAATCATTTACTCTAGCATGTTTGTCATCAAAGTATTTTATGTTTTGTCATAAAGCCTTAATAACTCATCATATAGTTAACCTTACCAATTGGTCACTAACAGTGACAATATAAAAAGATATTTCCTTCTTTTTGCTCAGGAACATCTTGGCAATAAGAGATTTCTAACAATAATCAACATGAAGGTTATATTTCTATTTCAATGATACAGTGTTTACCAAGTTATTTTGTCATTGGTTAGCAAACTCCAACTAGTTGTCTATGGCACAAAGTCATGAATTTTAATTTGTATTATGATTGTTTATGTTCTTTGTATTAATCAGGGTTCTCTAGAGGGACAGAACTAATAAGATAGATGCATATATAAAGGGAAGTTTATTAAGGAGTATTGACTCACACAATCACAACGTGAAGTCCCACAATAAGCCATCTGCAAGCCGAGGAGCAAGGAAGCCAGTTTGAGTTCTAAAACCTCAAAAGTAGGGAAGCTGACAGTGTAGCCCTCAGTCTGCGGCCAAAGGCCTGAGAGCCCCTGGCAAACCACTGGTGTAAGTCCAAAAGTCCAACACCTGAAGAACTTGGAGTCTGATACTCAAGAGCAGGAAGCATCCAGCATGGGAAAAAGATGAAGCCCGGAAGACTCAGCAAGTCTGCTCTTTGACTTACTTCTGCCTGCTTTACTGTAACTGTGCTGACAGCTGATTAGATGGTACCCACCCACCACATTGAGGGTGGGTCTGCCTTTCTGGGTCCACTGACTCAAATGTTAATCTTTGGCGATACCCTCACAGACACACTCAGGAAAAATACTTTGCATCCTTCAATCGAATCAAGTTGACACTCAATATTAACCATCATACTTCTGGTTCCACCGGTACATGAAGTTCTACTATAACTATTTGTCAGCAGTACTGGAACTCATTTTTGATAAACTCATTTGAGTCTTTCTTGTCAGTTGGTTTGTTTCCATTTTTTAGGAGAATTAACCAAAATCTTTTTTGCTTATGTGTCAAGAAACTACACTTGCCGATTATTATATATGTGTTTTACATATGGCAAAATAAATAAATATATTAATAACAATTAAATTAAATTAGGTTGCCTCAGTATGTAGACTGGATTACATGGATTTCTGGAACTTTAGAAGATTTTGGGACTAAGGCAGTGGCTCTTAATCTTTTTTTTTTTTTTTTTGAGACGGAGTCTCGCTCTGTCGCCCAGGCTGGAGTGCAGTGGCACAATCTCGGCTCACTGCAAGCTCCGCCTCCTGGGTTCACGCCATTCTCCTGCCTCAGCCTCTCCGAGTAGCTGGGACTACAGGCGCCCGCCACCACGCCCGGCTAATTTTTTTGTATTTTTTAGTAGAGACGGGGTTTCACCGTGGTCTCGATCTCCTGACCTCGTGATCCGCCCACCTCGGCCTCCCAAAGTGCTGGGATTACAAGCGTGAGCCACCGCGCCCGGCCTTCTTAATCTTATTTAATAATAAAAATGCTTATTTTAAATGTGATAGAAAAACAGAATTTTTGGTTGAGATGTAAATATTTTCAGGAACAAATTACAGTGTTATAAATTATATACTATTATTCTTTCTTCACATGGATTAACCTTTAACTAAAGTATAAGAAAGTCTGAGACAGCCCAGCTGTGTTTTCAGGATGTGTTAGACTAGAAGCCGAGAAGTGAGGCCCGTCAGGGAGCAGAGGCCATGTCTTCATCATCTGGAATGTTTGGCACACTGAACGAATGCCTGTTGAAGGCCCTAAATTCCAGTCTAAACTTCAGTCTGACATCTATTACTCATTTTGGGTGAAGAAAGTTAACCAACTCACCTGAGTGTCAGTTTATCATTTGTAAAATAAGGACAATCCTTTTGACCCTATTTTTCCAAAGATCTATGCTTGTAATGCTAAAGCCTTCAGTCACATGAAGTTGTTGGCATCCAAGAAGAGCTTTCCTTTCCTTGGAAATACAAATGTGACAAGTAAAAATTCTAGGTTAAATATTAATAGTTTAAATAGACATTGTAATGTTGATGTTTAATACACATTTAATAAGTATCCATGACTTAAAAAATAAATCTACAAACCCACCACCTCTAACAACACTGAATAAACACCAGGTTGGAAAAATACACGGTAGTTTGGGGAAACATAAGCTAAAAGCAATGAGCAAACATATTAATTTTTTTCAGTAGATTAATTATTAGGAACTGCAGTAAAGGCCAGAGAAAGAGACATAGTTCAAAAAGACAGCAGCATAACAATGACAGTAAAAGTTACCATTGACCATTGAATGTTCACTCTGGCAGACTTCAGCAGTAAATCTCTTTTGACAGATGAGGAAACTAGCCCCAGGGAGTTTTAAGTGACATTCAAAGTCACATAACAAATTTGTGCCACAGATGCCCAGCGTTCAGGTTTTGGATTCTATAGATACTGCCAGGGATTGTCAAGCTGAGTCTGTGAAATCCTCCAAGGTTACTGCAGGTATAGAGAATAAAAGGAATAAACTGAGTAGAGCTTTGGCCCCTCAAATCTTCCCCTGTAAGTCTTTAATTTTTTATTTTTATTTATTTTTTCTTTTTAAAACCTCTTTTTTAAATTTAAATTTAAATTTTTAGTTCTAGGGTACATGTGCAGGATGTGCAGGTTTGTTACATAGGTAAAAATGTGACATGGTGGTATACTGCATCTATCAACCTATCACTTAGGTATTAAGCCTAGCTTCCATTAGCTCTTTTTCCTAATACTCTCTTTCCCCACCCCACCCCCCAAAAGGCCCCAGTGTGTGTTGTTTCCCTCTCTGTGTTCATGAGATCTCATTCTTCAGTTCCCACTCATCAGTAAGAACATGTGGTGTTTGGTTTTCTGTTCTGCATTAGTTTGCTGAGGATAATGGCTTCCAGATTCATCCATGTCCCTGCAAAGGACATGATCTCATTTCTTTTTATGGTGCATAGTATTCCATGGTGTACATGTGCCACCTTTTCTTTAGCCAGTCTATCATTGATGGGCATTTCACTGATCATTAGAGAGATGCAAATCGAAACCACAGTAGATACCATCTTACGCCAGTCAGAATGGCCATTATTAAAAAGTTAAGAAACAACAGATGCTGGTGAGGTTGTGGAGAAATAGGAACTCTTGTATACTGTTGGTGGGAATGTAAATTAGTTCAACAACTATGGAAGATGGTATGGCGATTCCTCAAAGATCTAGAACCAGAAATACCATTTGACCCAGCAATCTCATTATTGAGTATATACCCAAAGGAATATAAATCATTCTGTCACAAAGATACATGCACGTGTGTGTTCATCGCAACATCATTCACAATAGCAAGGACATGGAATCAATACGAGTCTTTTATTTTTACATTCAGTTTAATTGTTCAACCTCAAGAATAATTTTGAATTTTTTAAAACTATTTCAAATATGTATTTAATTTACTCATCCTTTGATAATAAACTCTGCAAAACAAAAACCACTATTAAATAAGTTGGAATTTACTGAGCAGCCCGTGGGTGCCAGGGGTTAGTTGTTAAATAACACCTATTGTATGGCTGTGGCTTAAAGAAAAATCAGGCCAAAAATTTTAAGTGATAATCATTTAAAAAGGTCAAAAAGTGGAGTTTCATGTGATTTCTGAAATAAAGCTAAACAGGCTAAACAGGACGTTCAGTTGTCTCCTACATTGCTGCTACTCCAAAGCAGTGCAGCACGTTGGCTTATGACATATGTAATGTAGATCCCAATTAGACTTGAGGGCTAATGGCCTTCAGAAACCAACTTTCTGTTCACAAGTAGTAAATTGGTCAATTAGCATCCTAGGGTGACTACATGGTGGTGTGCAGGCCTGGGACTCCATACACTTGCCTGCGCCCAAAGCTTGCCTCCTTACTCCTGGTCTGGGCTCTCATGTTCTCTGATTAATTTTTCTCTGAAATATCACAACTTGGTGCTCACATAGTGATCTTCCATAATAGACAAGACAGATATTTATAATATTACTCTTCCTCCTTGATTTAATTTTTCATATTACTCTTCCTCCAGTTCTAATCTACAAGAGAGGTTAGAACTAAAGTCACAGTGTTAGATAGTTATAGGTTAAAAATTCTGATTTTGTCAGAAAGTCTTTGACTCTGGACAAATGATGGAACTTTGGTATGCTAAACCTCTGCACTTCTGAAATTCGCAAAAACAATGGGATTATGATGAGGATTAAATGTAACATAGCATGTAACATATTTAATATGGTGGGTGGCATACTGTAAGTTTGGAATGATTATTAATTATTAATTTTTAAAATTTTCGGCTGGGCGCAGTGACTCATGCCTGTAATCCTAGCACTTTGGGAGGCTGAGGCAGGTGGATCACCTGAGGTTGGGAGTTCTCGACCAGCCTGACCAACATGGAGAAACCCTGTCTCTACTAAAAATACAAAATTAGCCGGGCATAGTGGCACATGCCTGTAATCCCAACTACTCGGGAGGCTGAGGAAGGAGAATAACTTGAATTCCAGATCGTGCCATTGCACTCCAGCCTGGACAGCAAGAGGGAAACTCCATCTCAAAAAAGAAAAAATTTCTTCAAAGTCTCCTTAAACTTATGTATTAGTCATGGTTCTCTAAAGGGATAGAAATAATGAGATAGGTATATACATATAAAGGGGAGTTTATTAAGTATTAACTCACATGATCACAAGGTCTCACAATAGGCCGTCTGCAAGCCGAGGAGCAAAGAGAGCCAGTCTGAGTCCCGAAACTGAAGAACTTGGAGTCCGATGTTTGAAGACAGGACGCATCCAGCACGAAAGAAACTTGTAGCTGGGAGGCTAGGCTGGTCTGGTCTTTTCACATTTTTCTGCCTGCTTTATATTCTAGCCACGTTGGCAGCTGATGAGATGGTGCCCACCCAGATTAAGGGAGGGTCCGCCTTTCCCAGCCCACTGACTCTAATGTTAATCTCCTTTGGCAACACTCTCACAGACACACCCGGGATCAATACTTTGCATCCTTCAATCCAATCGAGTTGACACTCAATATTAACCATTGCAACTTATTTGTCATTCTCCATTATACCAGGTCCTGCCCTAAGTAACAAATACAATATTTTGAAAGTGACTGTAGCTCTGCATATTTAAACGGAAGCCAAAAACTTCATCACCTGATTCACTTTGTTTTGAAGACATTTAGAAAAATCAATGTAAAGAAAAATATTCTACGTTTATCTCCTACACAACTTTATGTCAAATGAGTATTTCCACTGAATGCTGTTCTTGGACACCTGTATTTAAATTTTCTCTAGCTTATTACGATCTGTAGTAAAAGCTCTAGATTTTTTAATATTAAGAGAAAAATTCAAAAAGTGTTATAGACTAACTTCCCAATTTTATGTGTATGGCATATTGATGAGGTAAATAATTTGCTATAAAATATTAAATGTTAAACATAATGACCTGCACAGAAGGTTGTCTGAATTGTTAACCATAGCTACCTTAATTAGTGCTAGGCTGCACTGCAAGCTCCATAGACAGCTTTAGATAGTTAAAGTAACACAAATTAGTTTGCTATAATTAATAAGGGTCTTCTGCATATCAAAAGAATTAAAAGGCTTATTAGATAAGCATTTCTAAGGGTTATACAAGCTTGATTTATTTATATAAATCAACATAATAAAACTGGAAAGAAAAAGAATTGAAAATTAGCATTATGAAACATAAAGCAAAAAGTTATCACTTGTGTCATCCATGTTGTACTTTTAACATAGCACCACGTATTTCATCACTCTCATTCCTATTGCAGAGAATGCCAATATTTTACAAAGCAGGAGCAAGGCCACATTTTATGTTTTAATCAAAATTCTGTACTTAACCTCAAAAATATGTTCACATAACTACGAGCAAATTTTATGTCACAAAGTAATTGATTAATGGATAATGTAGTCTGTGTTCACTGTATAAACAATCTGGAATGAGATGAGTAAAATGATTTTAAATGGAAGTTAGGAGAATATACATCTAGGGGTAGCATATTTACAATGGATTGCTTTTTATCACACTAGTAACTCTTCATTTTTACCAAATTCAACAAAGAAGGTATTATTTAGAAATGATGGCTCCAAAAGAGGAATGCAATCCATCGACTGGAATTAGCAAACTACAGCCCATGGGCCAAGCCTGGTTCACCATCTGTTTCTGTAAATAAAGTTTTATCGAAACACAACTACGGCTGTTCATTTTGGTATGTGGTTTTTAGGTATGCTGTTTTCCGTCTTGATGGCAGAATTGAGCAATTGAAACAGTTAACGTATGACCCGCAAGGAATAAAATATTAATCGTTTGACCCTTAACAGAAAGTATTCGTTTACCCTTGCTCTAGTTCACCGGACTGCTACCTGTTCTCACAACATATCACTGACTTCCAAACATCTATGCATTTTCTCCAGTAGTTATGTCTAGTTAAATTCTTTTCTAGTGTTTTAGTTGATAATCACTTGTTCATATTCAGGCATGTATTCTAACACGCGAGCTACATCATTCCCAAGCGTAAGGAATCATAGTCTCCTTGGTGTTTTACTAACACTTTGCTGTGGCTTTATATTATAATTTTGCATATACGTCTTTCTCATTTTTATTTAGAAAGGATGTTTGGTATTATTCATGTTTTTGCCCTAGGAACAAACAAACAAACAAAACACAAAATAATGTCTCTCTTCAGCATAAAGCCTGGAAATGACAAGGTGTTCAGTAGATTTTTGGTGAAAAAAAAAGAAGGAAGGTGGGAAGGAAGGAAGGAAAGAAGTAAGAAAAAAAAGAAAACAAAGGAAGGAAGGAGAGAAAAGAAAAGGGAGGAGGGGAGGAAGTAAAAAGACTTTAGATATACAATTAAAATTGTTTTTTCATCTTTAATAGATGAATAGAAATTATATATATTCAAGGTAAACAACTTAATGTTTTGATATACAGACAGTTTGTGATTTACAATGGTTTGACATGATATTCTGACAATATTCTGGTACAAAAAGCTATACACCTTCAGTGGAAACAGTACTTTGAAATTTGAATTTTGATTTTTATTTGATGATTTTTATTGTTATTATAAAATTAGCTTTGTGTTATATGCTTTTGCCCAACTGTTGACTAAAATAGGGTAGACTAAGCTATGATATTTGGGGTTAGGTGTATTAAATGTATTTTCTACTTACAATGTTTTCAACTTATGATGGGTTTATTGGGATGTAACCCCATCGTAAGTTAAGGATCATCAGTAGATATACACATAAAATTATCATACAATCAGCCTTATCCATCATCTCACATAGTTACCATGTTTCTGTTTCCTCATTTTTCTCCTTCTCCTACTGCTTATCTTCCTCCTTCTGCCTTCTTGTGGTGAGAACACGTATGATCAAACCTCTTAACAAATTTTAAGATTATAATATAGCATTTTTGCTATGTACCTCTGGTAGAATTTGGTGGTGAATCCTCCTGGTCCTGGACTTTTTTTGGTTGGTAGCTATTAATTACTGCCTCAATTTCAGAACTTGCTATTGGCCTATTCAGGGATTCAACTTCTTCCTGGTTTAGCCTTGGGAGGGTGTATGTGTCCAGGAATTTATCCATTTCTTCTAGATTTTCTAGTTTATTTGCGTAGAGGTGTTTATGGTATTCTCTGATGGTAGTTTGTATTTCTGTGGGATCAGTGGTGATATCCCCGTTATCATTTTTTATTGTGTCTATTTGATTCTTCTCTCTTTTCTTCTTTATTAGTCTTGCTAGTGGTCTATCAATTTTGTTGATCTTTACAAAAAACCAGCTCCTGGATTCATTGCTTTTTTGAAGGGTTTTTTGTGTCTCTATTTCCTTCAGTTCTGCTCTGATCTTAGTTATTTCTTGCCTTCTGCTAGCTTTTGAATGTGTTTGCTCTTGCTTCTCTAGTTCTTTTAATTGTGATGTTAGGTTGTCAATTTTAGATCTTTCCTGCTTTCTCTGGTGGGCATTTAGTGCTATAAATTGCCCTCTACGCACTGCTTTAACTGTGTCCCAGAGATTCTGGTACATTGTGTCTTTGTTCTCATTGGTTTCAAAGAACATCTTTATTTCTGCCTTCATTTCGTTATGTATCCAGTAGTCATTCAGGAGCAGGTTGTTCAGTTTCCATGTAGTTGAGCGGTTTTGAGTGAGTTTCTTAATCCTGAGTTCTAGTTTGATTGCACTGTGGTCTGAGAGACAGTTTGTTATAATTTCTGTTCTTTTACATTTGCTGAGGAGTACTTTACTTCCAACTATGTGGTCAATTTTGGAATAAGTGTGATGTGGTGCTGAGAGAATGTATATTCTGTTGATTTGGGGTGGAGAGTTCTGTAGATGTCTATTAGGTCCACTTGGTGCAGAGATGAGTTCAATTCCTGGATATCCTTGTTAACTTTCTGTCTCGTTGATCTGTCTAATGCTGACAGTGGGGTGTTAAAATCTCCCATTATTATTGTGTGGGAGTCTAAGTCTCTTTGTAGGTCTCTAAGGACTTGCTTTATGAATCTGGGTGCACCTGAATTGGGTGCATATATATTTAGGATAGTTAGCTCTTCTTGTTTAATTGATCCCTTTACCAGTATGTAATGGCCTTCTTTGTCTCTTTTAATCTTTGATGGTTTAAAGTCTGTTTTATCCTAGACTAGGATTGCAACCCCTGCCTTTTTTTGTTTTCCATTTGCTTGGTAGATCTTCCTCCATCCCTTTATTTTGAGCCTATGTGTGTCTCTGCACGTGAGATGGGTTTCCTGAATACAGCACACTGATGGGTCTTGGCTGTTTATCCAAGTTGCCAGTCTGTGTCTTTTAGTTGGAGCATTTAGCCCATTTACATTTAAGGTTAATATTGTTATGTGTGAATTTGATCCTGTCATTATGATGTTAGCTGGTTATTTTGCTCGTTAGTTGATGCAGTTTCTTCCTAGTCTCGATGGTCTTTACAATTTGGCATATTTTTGCAGTGGCTGGTACTGGTTTTTCCTTTTCATGTTTAGTGCTTCCTTCAGGAGCTCTTGTAGGGCAGGCCTGGTGGTGACAAAATCTCTCAGCATTTGCTTGTCTGTAAAGGATTTTATTTCTCCTTCACTTATGAAGCTTAGTTTGGCTGGATATGACATTCTGGGTTAAAAATTCTTTTCTTTAAGAATGTTGAATATTGGCCCCCACTCTCTTCTGGCTTGTAGAGTTTCTGCCGAGAGATCTGCTGTTAGTCTGATGGGCTTCCCTCTGTGGGTAACCCAACCTTTCTCTCTGGCCGCCCTTAACATTTTTTCCTTCATTTCAAGTTTGGTGAATCTGACAATTTTGTGTTTTGGAGTTGTACTTCTCAAGGAGTATCTTTGTGGCCCTCTCTGTATTTCCTGAATTTGAATGTTGGCCTGCCTTGCTAGGTTGGGGAAGTTCTCCTGGATAATATCCTGCAGAGTGTTTTCCAACTTGGTTCCATTCTCCTCGTCACTTTCAGGTACACCAATTAGACGTAAATTTAGTCTTTTCACATAGTCCCATATTTCTTGGAGGCTTTGTTTGTTTCTTTTTACTCTTTTTTCTCTAAACTTCTCTTCTTGCTTCATTTCATTCATTTGATCTTCAATCACTGATAGCCTTGATTTTAGTTGATCAAATCGGCTACTGAAGCTTGTGCATTCGTCATGTAGTTCTCGTGTCATGGTTTTCTGCTCCATCAGGTCATTTAAGGACTTCTCTACAGGTTATTTTAGTTAGCCATTCGTCTAATCTTTTTTCATGGTTTTTAGCTTCATTGTGATGGTTTTCAATTTCTTCCTTTAGCTTGGAGGAGTTTGATTGTCTGAAGCCTTCTTCTCTCAACTGGTCAAAGTCATTCTCCATCCAGCTTTGTTCTGTTGCTGGCGAGGAGCTGCGTTCCTTTGAAGGGGGAGAGGCACTCTGATTTTCAGAATTTTCATCTTTTCTGCTCTGTTTTTTCCCTATCTTTGTGGTTTTATCTACCTTTGGTCTTTGATGATGGTGACATACAGAAGGGGTTTTGGTGTGGATGTCCTTTCTGTTTGTTAGTTTTCCTTTTAACAGCCATAACCCTGAGCTGCAGGTCTGTTGGAGTTTGCTGGAGGTCCACTCCAGACCCTATGTGCCTGGGTATCAGCAGCGGAGGCTGCAGAACATCGAGTATTGCTGAATAGCAAATGTTGCTGCCAAGTTGTTCCTCTGGAAGCTTCATCTCAGAGGGGTACCCAGCCGTGTGGGGTGTCAGTCTGCCCCTACTTGGGGGGTGCCTCCCAGTTAGGCTACTCGGGGGTCAGGAACCCACTTGAGGATGCAGTCTGTGTGTTCTCAGATCTCAAACTCCGTGCCGGGAGAACCACTACTCTCTTCAAAGCTGTTCGACAGGGACATTTAAGTCTGCAGAGGTTTCCGCTGCCTTTTGTTCGGCTATGCCCTGCCCCCAGAGGCGGATTCCACAGAGGCAGGCAGGTGTCCTTGAGCTGCGGTGGGTTCCACCCAGTTCGAGCTTCCTGGCAGCTTTGTTTACCTACTCAAGTCTCAGCAATGGTGGGTGTCCCTTCCCTAGCCTCGCTGCCACTTTGCAGTTCGATCTCAGATTGCTGTGCTAGCAATGAGCAAGGCTCCATGGGCATGGGACCCTCTGAGCCAGGCGCGGGATATAATCTCCTGGTGTGCCGTTTGCTAAGACCATTGGAAAAGTGTAGTATTAGGGTGGGAGTGACCCAATTTTCCAGGTGCCATCTGTCACTGCTTCCCTTGGCTAGGAAAGGGAATTCCCTGACCCCTTGCGCTTCCTGGGTGAGGCAATGCCTCACCCTGCTTTGGCTCATGCTCGGTGGGCTGCACCCACTGTCCTGCACCCACTGTCTGACAAGCCCCAGTGAGATGAACCCGGTACCTCAGTTGGAAATGCAGAAATCACCCGTCTTCTGCATTGCTCACGCTGGGAGCTGTAGACTGGAGCTGTTCCTATTCGGACATCTTGGATAAACAAAAAATAAAATAAACTTATTTTATTTTATTTTTAAGTTTTTTGATCCCTTGAAGGGATGACTTACAATGACACGTCTTTGAGTTTTGTGATGCTTTCCTCTGATAACATAGTCTGCTGTTGTTTAATAATGGTGATAATTTTATGGAAGCATAGCCACGAACTGAATCTTTTTGTTGTTCTTGAAGAAGAATGCTGCTGAAATACTTTCATAAGCAGACTTAAGATTATTGCAATAATTACTGTTTTATACTTTTTACTTCTGATATTATTGCATCTGTCTATACACTCAATAGAGAGAAATTTGCTTATGAATTTTGGTCCAATAATTATGGCAAAGGAACAATTTAATTGGTTTGAGTAATGGAAAATTCTATTTTTATTTTCTCATTTTCTTTACTACTTTATTTATCCTTCATTAATGTATGCTAAATTTTGTCTAGATCAGAGAAGACTAATTATGAATGATTCTAAAATATGATTTTAATGTTATTCTTCTTAATGAAGTTTTCACATGGCAAGACACCAAGTGGACAATTGGCTTTTCTTTCATTAGCACAAGATATTAAAAATTCCAAAAAAACTTTCTCTTAAAAGATTAAAGAACTGATTTACATTTAGAAACCAAACAGTAAATATGACTTTTAAAAATAATTCTCTTCACCATTATAAATGTTAATCCTCAAAGCAATTCTATAAAAAGAACATCATGTAACTTAATCCCTATTATTAGGCTTTATAATTGTTTTTTACATTCACAAACATTTGTTGGCTCAAAAGAAATATAATAATTTTAGTATAGTTTATATACAACAGTTCCTTCGTATCTATGGAGAATATGTTCCAAGACCCCCAATGGATATTTGTAATTGCAGATAGCATTGAACTCAATTGTTGTCATTTGGAACAAATTTTTGTTCGTGTTTTTAACCCCAAAAGTTAATGCCGTTTTCATGTTAAGCACTTGTCACACACTATAGTTGTAATGTCTATAGTTTGAGTTACAACATGAAAATTAGCACTCATTTCTTTTTCCTTTCTCACAATTTTAAAAATAGGATATTCAATCTTACAATCTTAGCAATCTTAGCAACCTCAACATACACTTTTTTTCTTTTCGTTATGTTGAGAACTTTCACCTTTCCATTTAAAGGAAGCACTTTACAGCTTCTCTTTGGAATATGTGAATTGCCAGCATCACTATTCTTGTGCTTTGGGATCATTAGTAAGTAAAATAAGGGTTACTTAAACACATGCAGTGTGACATTATTATAGTAAATCTGACAACTGACTCATGGGCTGGTAGTTTCTAAAGTGTAGATATGCTGGACAAAAGGATGATTCACATCCCATGTGGGATGAAGTGAAATGGTATGATATTTTATTATGCTACTTAGAAGGCAAGCAATTTAAAATGTGTGAATTGTTTATTTCTGGAAATTTTCATATAATATTTTTAGATTGCCATTGGTCATAGGTCACTGAAACTGCAGAAAGTGGTTGTGGATAAGTGATGTATTGCTATAATATACCCTTTTTAATTTACTAGTGAATCATCATTCTGTTTTCTTATACTACCTATCTAAACATTCTCAGTAATTGTTTTTATTGAAAAATTGGCAGCTTTTGCTATAATGAATCAATATTGTAAACTGTCATTCATCAATTATATATGTATATATATCTAAATTTTTAAGACTTTACAAGCAAATGAGAAGATATATCAGTCTATGTGGCATCTTGATTGCCTGATAAAATTTTTGTATGTCTATTTTTAAATTTATATATAGTATAAATATCAATAATACAAATATAAATACAAATATCACTTTTTTGGTTCTTTATTTCTGAGTTTGGACAAATGCATAGTCATATAATGACCAATATAATCAAGATTCATAACTGTTCTACGACCCACATAAATTATTTTGGTTCTGTCTCTTTGTAGTCAACCTCTCCCCTCACCCTCAAAAGCTGGCAACCACTGATGTTTTCCACCCATATAATTTTATTTTTTCATAATGTCATATAATGGAATCACACATTATACAATGTTGTAAGTTTGGCTTCTTTCACTTAACATAGTACATTTGAGAGCCACCCATGTTATCTCATGTATCAGTGGTTTGTTCATTTATATTGCTAAGCAGTAGGACATTATATGAAGGTATGGCAATTTATTCATAGGCTAAAGTACAATCATGTTATATCTGGTTATTAGAGTTTAAGAATAACGCTGCTATAAATATTTACATGCACATGTTTGTGCAAACATTTTCCATTTGTCTTTGGTTAATCTTTTCTGCCTCTTAGTAGTATCTTTAATAGAACAATTTAAAAAAAATATGAAGTCCAATTTATTACTTTTCTTCTATGAATTGTGCTTTTGGTGTTGTATCCAGGCACCCTTTGCTCAATCCAATGACACAAAGGTATTTTTACATGTTTTCTTCTATAGTTTTATATGTTTCTATAAGTATTGCATTTTACTTTTAAGTTTATGACATATTTTGAGCTTTTTGTATGTAGTATGAGTTACGGGTTCCAGTTCATTGTTTTGAATGTGAATGGACGTTTTACCACCACTTCTTTAAAAATATTTATTCTTTCTCTTTTAAGTTGCCTCCACACCCTTGTTAAAAATAAACCAAACACAAGCATGGCTATTTCTGAATGTTCTATTCTGTTTCATTGACCTTTATAACTATTCTTCTGATGCTATTATAAATGAGACTTCTAAATTTGTTTTTCTGATTTTATTACTGTCATGTAGAAATACAGTAGATTTCATTTTTAATTGACGTTGAATTCTATAATCTTGCTAAACTCAGTTATCAGTTCTAGAAATTTCTATGGCGCCCTTGGAATTTTTAGCATAGACAGCTATGATATTTAAAAAAATAAAAAGTGTTAAAATTATTAAATGGCTAGAATTTCTAATACAGTGTTTAAAAATGAAAATAAACACGCCTATTGGTCACAATCTTAAGAGAAATAGTAGTCTTTCACATTAAGCCTGATGTTAGCTATAAGTTTTTCTACATACTTTCATCATGTTAAGAAAGCGCTCCTCCAATTCTAGTTTACTGATAAATGTGTGTGTGTTTCTGTGTGTGTGTATGTGTATGTATGGTAATGTATGGTGTGTGTGTGTGTGTGTATTTATACATACATAAATAGGAATGGATAGTGTATTTTTCAAAAGCTTTTTATTTACTAATTGGGATGATTGTGTATTTTTTTCTTCTTTAGTCTGTCAATATGGTTGTGGAAGGCAGAATAATGGTCCCTTAAAGATCCTCATGTCTCTATCTCTAGAACCTGTGAGAAAGTTAGATTACATGGCAAAGGAGCATTAAGGCTGCAGATGGAATTGAAATAGTTAATCAGGTAACCTTCAGGTAAGAAGACTATTCTGATATGTGGATGGGTCTGATACAAAGGAGGGGCCATAGAAGTGAAAAGGCAGGCAGCAGGACAGAGCTAGAGGGAGATGTGACCACAGAGGGAAGGTCAGTGATGTGAGGGAAGGCTCAACCTGCCATTATCTGCTTTGAAGATGTAGGAAGTGGCCATGAGCAAAGGATTGTGTGACCTCTAGCAGCGGGAAAAGAAAAGACAATGGCTTTTCCTCTAGATCCTCCAGAAAGAAATGCAGCCTTTCTGACATCTTGATTTCAACCCAGTAAGACCCATGCCAGAATTCTAACCTAAAGACCTGCAAGATCACAAATTTGTGTTGTTGTAAGCCACTAAGTTTGTGGTATTTTGTTATAATAGTAATTTAAACACAATGATTAATTACAGAGTTTGATTTTCAATTGTTTAACTACATTTGCAGTCCAACCATGGTGTATTTTGTTATTGTTATATATGGAGAGGGACTCAATTCACTAAGTTTTGCCTATGTTCATAATGGATATTAGTTCGTAATTTTGTTTTCTTGTAAAATCTCCATCTAGTTTCCTTATCTGAATAATTCTGGCCTTATAAAAATGTAGCAAATTATTCCCTCCTCTTTAATTTTCAAGAAGAGATTTGTGGAATTCATATTATTTTTTGATTAAATGTTTGGTGGAAGCCATATAGGCCTGGAGTTTTAATTGAACATTCATTTTCTTTAGGAGATATTGGACTTTTTAGGTTATTTATTTCTTTTGGGGGGAATTTTGGTAGTTTATGTCTTTCAAAGAATTGTTCCACTTTACCTAAATTGATTTATTGATTTACAAAGTACAATTATTTGTAGCTTATCTAATTATTCTAACATCTGTGGTATCTATAGTCGTATCACCTATTTCATTTCTGATGTTGGTAATTTGTGTCTTCTCTCTTTTTTTATTGGTCAGTCTTGCTTGAAGTGTACAAGTTTTTTCTCTTTGTAAAGAGCTAGCTTTTGATATTAATTATTTTTCTATTTATTGCCTTCAATTTCACTGGTTTTTAATCTTTTTTACTTTCTTCTGTTTTCTTTGAATTCAGTCTACTATATTTTCTGGCTTATTGAAGAAGAAGCCTATATTTTTATTTTGAGGACTTTTTTGTATGAATATAAGCCTTTTAATGATATAAGTCTTCCTTTAAGCACTTCTTTAGATGAATCCCACAAATTTTAATATGGTATGTTTTAATTTTAGTTCAGTTTAAATATTTCCTAATTTACCTTGATGCTTTTTCTTTATCTCTAGTTTTATGTTGAAGTATATTGTTTAGTTTCCAGAAATTTGGGGATCTTCTAAATGTCTCTCTATTATTAATATCGAGTTTAATTCCGTTATGTCAGATAACATATTTTGTATTACTTCAATACTTATAAATTTATTATGGTTTGTTTTATACCTGAAACATAGTATAACTCGGCAAATGTTTCACGTGCACTTGAATTCTACTGTTGCTTGGTGGAGAGTGAATAAATTCCAATTATTTTAATTTGGTTGAAACTTGACCAACTCTTCTACATCCTTGTTAATTTTATGTGTGCCTTAAGGAAAACATAAGTAATCTTAGAAACTTGAAGGATCAGTACTTACTAATAATAGACTCAACTAGCTATTTTCTTTTTATTTGCAGACAGTCCTATATATCAGAAATTTGAGTATAGTGTGCCTGGGTTGTTATAGTATCCAAAAGGTTTGTGCATGTAAAACTAGTCACAAAGTAAATAAACAAAAATTGACAGAATTAATAGAGGAAAGTATGACAAATCCTCAATAGCATAACATATGATATATACTTTTCATTATTATGTTGTCAGGCAGACAAAATGTTTATATAGCTATAGAAGATTTGAGTAGCATAATTAATAATTCTTAATGAGTTTGATAGAATTATAATGTCCTCCAAGATTCCTGCACACCAATCTACACACACTGTACAAGCCCTTGGGCTTTAGATATGATGGGATTCTGTTTGTGGGATTAGGTTATGTTATGTAGGGTACAACTGTTTTTAAGAAAGGGAAGTGGGCCTGACATAGCTATGTGATTCTTTAAGTCAAGGTATACGGCAGAAACAGAAGTCAGAAATTCAAAGTGAGGGGAATTCAACACAATAGTAGCCAAGCACAGTGGCTCACACCTGTCATCCCAGCATTTTAGGTAGCAGAGGCAGAAAGATCCCTTGAGCCAGGAGCTCAAGACCAACCTAAGCAACAAGGAAGACTCCATTTCTACAAACAAACAAAAAATAGCCAGATGTAGTAGTTTGTGCCTGTAATCCCAGCTACTCAGGAGGTTGGGGCAGGAGGATCACTTGAGTCTGGGAGGTTGAGGCTGCAGTGAGCCATGATGTGATCACGCCAGTTCATTCCAGCCTGGGTGACAGAGTGAGATCCTGTCTGAAAAATAATAATTTTTAAAAAGCGATAGAAATTATTTGTTGCTGGCTTTAAATATGAAGTGAGACACATGTTAAGAAATGTGAGTTGTCTGTAGAGACAGAAAGTGGCCTTTGGCCGACAGCCAGCAACAGGGACCTCAGTCCTAAAATTATAAGAAGTTACATTTGGCCAATAACCTGAGAGGGTTTGGAAACGCACTGTCCCTCAGAAGCAATCACAGCCCAGCGAGAATAATCATTTCAGCCTTGTGAAACTTTGAGCACAGAAGCCAGACACACCATGCTCAGACTTTAGAGCCACTGTAAGTCACTATGTTTGTGGCCATGTGTCATGTAGCAATTAAAAACCAATAAAAATGGATAGGAATGTATTTACCAAAAGTCATAAAAGGCCCTTATAGGAAAAATTAATAAAACTCAATATTATGAAGGTAAGAATTCTCACCAGTGTTATATGTAGGTTCAATGATATTCCCATCAAAATATGGACATACATTTTGGACTTGAAAACACTGTTTTCTTATTTATGTGGAAAGTCAGGATATGAAGACTAGCCAAGTCAATTTCAGAGTACAAAGAGACAGCTTGTTTTCATTCTGTTGGTAAGAGTATAAATTGGTAAAGCATTTCTAGCAACTCTAAATCTAGGAATTTAACATAACAGAAAATCTAAATGTGTAAATCCTCTCCCCATCACACATACCAATTCATAAGAAGTATTTCTTAAAGATTTTAAGACAATTACATACATTCATACGTGTATACATAAAATGCCCTTTCCAAGTAGACTTATTAAGGACATTACATAGTGTTCTCATAAAAAGAAATGTCACCAGTCACCAGCCATTATTTCCCTGGAATAATACCCACTGTGTATTTCAAGTGGAATAACTGAGTAAAAATGTTAGGTACACTAGAATACAAAAGTTGATCTTTTTTCTTTTATTTTTCTAATGAGATAAGAAAAAATTATCTACTGATATCAGTATTGGACAAAAGCTTCATGCATGCTTTAGAGAAAATGATTCAGTGGCATCAAAGCATACTCATGTATCACATGTTTGTCTTCTAAAGAAAACAGATATTATTAAATCATAGGCACTTAGTTCATCAAGATAGGTTTAGGCATATAAATTACAGAGTATCAGCTAAGGAAGAACCAAATTGTTTTGCATAATAAAATGGCAAGTTACTGAGAAATATGTCAGAAGAAGCTGGATGTTGATGAAGAAAGGGCATAGAAAAAAGTGTAGGGAGCTATATGATTGATGCTATATTGTACTTGAGGGAGAAAATAAATTTTAATGGAGATTTTTTTTTTTTTACTGTGAGATGTGCAATATAAACAACCTCATTCATATCCCTTGTGAAGTCTGCAATAATTTCTGTGTAGCTCACCCCTAATACTTTTGTTGTGAAGAGTTTATGTTGCAAGAGCATGAAATGAAAGAATATGCTGAATTATGTATGTATCCAGGACAGACAGAGGCTGCTTACAGGGACTCTAAAGCTAGAGGAAAACGAGACAACTGATGTGTTGATGACCTGTGTGAAGTAATAAAGAGAAGCATGCAGCACAACTCTCCATGAAACACACAAAAATGTTAAGGGTGGTGGGGCTTGCAAATAATTTCGGCTTCTTCTTTTTATCTGTTTTTTTTTTTTAACAAACATGCATTTCTGGTTAGAAAATATGTTATTTTCATTTAAAAATCCTGTGCTAATTTGGGGGACTCTTTTCTCTAACTGAGACTTTAATCTGTGCCGATTGAGCATGGATAACATGCCACACCTTATGTGTTTCTTGACTTAACATTTTATTTTATTCAGTGACTCCTATCAGCCTGGCCAAGGGTGATGGGGAATAATTTTCTCCCAACCGTGCTGGAGCAAAGGCTCTTCTCCCCAGTACTCTGTCTTTTCTTTACCTTTCACAGGTGCAAGCCTACCTTGCAATGTGGAGCCTTGCCACCTTCCCCTGCCTTCTCCCATTCATCCTTCAGAGAGCTACACCCCATGAATCTCTGGCATATCTACCCCCACCGTGGCATCTCCATCTTCGCAGTCCCAAATGACCGCTGGGTGACATGAGACACCTTCTGTAAGCCTGACCCTTCCACACACACCTTGATGTGTCACCTGCAGTGCCTTTAAGTCATAAGACATCATTCGGTAATTCAATCCCAGCTGACACTCAAGCCAGAAAACACTGCGCCAAGCACTCAAGTGAGGTGCAGCTTGTACACAACTGCATAAAGCCAAGAATTCAGAGGATTTGCCTCTCAGCTTTTGCTTGTGGCTCTGTTTGCTTCTCTGTTCATGCATGATGGTCCTCATCAGCAGCCTCCTGCTCTGCTGTACCCACTATCACGTCCCCTGGGATGAGCATGCCTATAAATTTGAGATGCCTTATAGAGTTTCCCATTAAAATTTTGAAGACAGCATGTGACATATGTGACAATCTTTAATTTGTTGACTACCTGTCCAATATTTTCTTAAAGTGGAAAAAGCAAAATTGGTTTTGTTTACATAATCCCAGCAATGAATGTCAAACCTAGGAAATGCTGGGAGAAATGGGAAAAATATTAATACAGTCATTGTTGGGTAGTAAGTTTATTTATACTTAAAAAAATTATTGCATACAATTGTATGTATTTTGTAATTGGCATATATATCAATCAGAGACCAGTCAGGACACAGGGAACACACATTTATACAGAACAATTATAAGGAATTGTTAATCTGATATTCCAAAATGGAATGGCACAAGAAAACACTGAAGTATTATGCGATAACAATTGTATGAAGCAACTACCACCCCTAGGGCTTAAGGGGCTATAGGAAAGGGACTGTAATGATTAATACATAGATGCTTGGGGAGGGGCCCTGTGGAGTGGAGAGCAGAGCTAGGAGGTGGAATTGCTGCACACGTAGTGTAAGTACTTCTGGAGCTCAGAAGGACCCACAGAACTGCCACTGGAATCCCGGGCATAGTCATTGCTGACGTGTCTCAGGTGTGCAGAAATGGGAGGGAACACTCCCATGCCACTCCCACTCCATCCAGTCTCCCTATGGAGCTCCCTGTTGGCAGAACCAAGGATGGAGCTAGATGCCCAAGGGGTAGAGAAGCATGGGTGGGAAGCATAGGACCACAGCAGAATACTCAGCAAAGCATGTATAACTTCAACCGGAAAACACCATACACACTTAGTTAAAGGCAACAGACTATCTAATTATTGGATGGGAGCCTGATCACAGTAAGAGATCTTTGGCAGACGTTCCAAGGTTGACTGGCCACTAACTAGCTAATTGGAATAAGCAAAATGTGATATATGTTCACACAATGCCTGCTTCATAAAACAAACAAACAAACTCAGTAAACCTTTGAAGCATAGGAAATCCTAGGAAGTAATCATGAAATATAAATGTTGAGGACTTGGCTTCTAGAAGTTGAAAAAGAGTAGAATTTGGTAATGGCTTTTCACATGTTTAGGGCTTGGTGTTTTTCTATCTAAAACAGTGAGTGAATGATTTAGCCCATGTACAAATGAGTGAATATGCAAGTGCACTTTGTCACTGGATTTGGGCAGTTGTATCTGTCAGAATCAATGCAAAAAAAAGAATCACCTCACATTATTCAAATAAACAGACTTTAATGAAGAGACCATGCAGGGCTATGGGCACAAATACGGGAGCAATCATGGGCTTCTGAGAACCCAGACACCTCTAGGGATCAGGATCAAAGGCAGGACATCACATTACCTGGAGCCAAAGAAGAGGTGCTTGCTGGTGAGCGCTATCATTGTGTAAGGACACTGATGTTGCCAGAGATACAGGGCTAAGCCGAGGAGGAGAAGAAAAAACATACCAAACTCTCCTCCAACCCTGCAGGTTCTCCCATTGGCTGAACCTACCAGTGCTCATTAAAGAAGCCTAGATAATGCAGTTCAATGTAGTAGCCTTTTTGCATAGAGATCAAGGGAAGCAGAAATGGGAAATTCACTTAGGACAAGAATAATCAGCACAACAGCCCTAATAAGTTTTCCAGCAAGTCAATGTTGTAGGAGAACTTGTGAATAAATAGATTTATTTACACAGGTTTGTAACCAGCATACAGGATAGGAACAGGTTTGGACAACTGAGAGTTTTTATGCTCTCCTGACAATAGCTGGCATCTGTCAGGATTTCTAAAAGGTGTATTTTTTTAAAAAAAGAAGAATATCTTATTATATTATCCATTATAAAACTATTTATTCATTTTTAAATTTTACACACTGCCTGTGAAAACAAACGTCTACTTCCCACAGTGGAGGAGGGCGGGGGGTCCCTGAAATAGAATATTTGTTGAAGCTGCTGAAAGTGAGGTGTTTACTTGCAAACAATAACCAGGATGAATTGTGTCAAACACAAGCAAAAGAAATAGAAACAAAAGGCTAATACAAATATTTTCCTTGAAACTTATTCAGAATATTATTTCTAAAATACTGTCTGGGAGCCACGTTATTGTTAGATTGCCTCAGATTGAGAAGCTCTTTTTAAGATGAATACTTTAAATACATTTTTAAAAATATAAAGATGTAATTTTAAAAATTTCATTTAGCAGTTGCAATTATGATAGTCATTACCATTTATTAAATATTTCCAAATCTTTGCCTTCTGGACACAGGTCAGAGCAGCAATTTCCTTGTGCTGTACTTCAGTCCTGAGATGTCAATAGAAGAAATGGGTGCATTATTCAGTTTGGCTCCTTCCCTCTTTCCCTCTTTCCCTATGCCACAGCCAGGAACAATTCTCCAAAGACTTGCTACTGTGTTGGCTTAGGACCTTATTAGACAATGCAGAACAGAGCACCCCGTGAATCAAAGTAGACATGTTGTTTTAAGCCGCTACGATTTAAATTTGCTTTAAGGCAGTATAACTCACCCTGTGCTGTCTGATACAGCAAGTGTTCAAAACAAAAACAATTTATACTCGGAAATCCTGAAATCACTTAAGGACGTAGCTGGCAACAATAACATACCTGAGGCCAAACTCTTCAAGATAATGGCTTCATGATTTGAGAAAACTGCCTCTACCTCCAACCCCTCCCTTTGCTATACAACATTTTACAGAACAACAGCAGAGGCATGAAAGAGTGTTGGTCAGTAATGGAAGTTATTTGTGTCTGCTGTGCTCTGTTGGTCCCTAGAGTGCCAGGAGCATACTACGTCCTGTACTGAGCAGAAGTTGCAGCTTAGTGTCTGAACAGGCAGGGAACAAGCTCTACTTTTTAGGCTGGCTCCAATGTTAGATATGGTAAACATTAAAACTGAGGGGGCAAAGGGCTGGGTGCAGTGGCTCATGCCTGTAATCCTAGCATTTTGGGAGGCCGAGGCGGGCGGATCACGAGGTCAGGAGATCGAGACCATCCTGGGTAGCACGGTGAAACCCCCTCTCTACTAAAAATACGAAAAAATTAGCCGGGCGTAGTAGCAGGCACCTGTAGTCTCAGCTACTCGGGAGACTGAGGCAGGAGAATGGCGTGAATCCGGGAGGCAGAGCTTGCAGTTAGCCGAGAATGCGCCACTGCACTTCAGCCTGGGCGACAGAGTGAGACTCTGTCTCAAAAAAAAAAAAAAAAAAAAAAAAGTGAGGGCGCAGAAGGAAGTTTTTGACTTTTTGTGGTGTAAAGACTGTTAGAAACTCTTAATGTTAGCTTGAAGACATCCAACTTTCCCTAAACTTGTTAAGCAATCTAAAGTTCTTTGATGAGAAAGTGGAAGACAATAAGTGACACTTTCCTCTGAATTAGGAAAAGTAATAGATAAAAATTATTTTCATTCTATCTATTTCTACCCTGCTTTGTGAAGAGGACTCCCCAGTTCTACCTGGATACATAGCTACCTAGTGACAGACTAGCATCTAATCTGAGAGTAGGTCTGGCCATTTGATGAAGTACTGGTCTGTGGGCCACAGATGGAACAATATATGCAATATTGGAGTTATGACCTAAAGGAAATGGATATGGCCTTCCGTGGTCTTTTTGCATTCCTGCCAGTTGAGATGCAAAATGAAAAAAAAAAAAAAAAAAAAGCAAAACAAAAGATTATGGCAGCTGAGTTGGAAGATCCAGTTAGGATCCCGAAGTGAAGCAAAATAAGATTCTGTGTTGTTTATGTCAAGATAATTTGGCATCTTATTTATTAAAAATAGCAGCTTAGATTATGCTTTTATTAGACCAATTACTATGAACACTATAAGAAAACCAGTTCACACGTATTTTTTGTTGTGGCCACTATTTTGTGTTTTTTTAAATCTTAATTTCTTATTCAACTTCAGGTCCAGTGTGTTGAGTTAATCATTCACCTCAGTGAATGGTCTTTTATTATCACTGATCTACCTATTTTATTTAATAGCCCACTATCCATGTTATATGGGGCTGTTTATTTCACTTCTCTCTGCTTCAGTTTTTTCATTTGTAAAATGAATGTAATAATAGTTTCAATCTCTTAGGGTTGTTCTGAGGATAAAAAAAGTCAATTTGTGCAAAACCCTATATTCAGTATGTAGTAAGTTTCTATCATTTTTATCAGTTATTATTATTTATTGATTTGTATTCTCATTCCCCAATCTTATTTTCTCTGTTCCCATAAGCAGTCTTTCGAATATGTTCATGTGTATCCTTTTGCTTATGTCTGTTCTTACCAACTATGCATTAAGTATTTATGTGCATTAGTTTAAATTTATGTAAATGGTGTTATGCTACATACATAAGTAGTAAAGTTCTAAGATCCACTCAGGTTACTATGAATACTTCTGACCTATTTCTCTGAGCTGCCACATAGGATGCCCTGGTGTACACCTACCATATTTCAGGTACCTACTCTCCCAGTGACAGCTGCCAAGGCTGCCCATGGTTCCCCACCATCGCAAACAATAATGTGATGAACAACCTTGAAAAAGTCCACTCTGAACCCATTTGAGAATTTAGTTTAATATATAACCATGAGTAGCACTGCATAAGAACAGGCTATGCTTATTTATAATTTGACCAAGTTTTCCAAGAATGTTCTTCAAAATGGATTGACCAATTTGTACTCCTCAGCAAATGATTATTCTTATTTCCCCTTACGTGCTAAACATTTGTCATTATCCAGCTCTTAAATTATTGCCAGTCCAATTTTATTTTCACTTAAGAAGGAGAAAGCCACAAAACATCACTACCATGCAATCAATGAAAAAAAAAAAGCCAGATTATCTGCAAAATCCTAGCATTTTAAAAATCTTTCAAAGAACTCTGGTTGCAAGACAATCAAAGGCATTGAATTCCAAAGTGTGTCAAGGCCTTCTCAGGAGAAACTGGAGACATCTCTTCCTCTTGCAAGAGCAAGGAAGAAATGAAATATGACACTGTAGAAATGTATAAGAAGAAATTAGCTACAAATTAAAGCCATGCCTAAAGGTCTAATATAAGCTAGCATACTCATTTAGAATAATTAGGAGCCTGATAATCAGAGTGAGGATGAGTTCTCACTCATGTTTAAGCTCTTCTCCACAGGTCTCTACTAGATGCTCACAAAGAAGATCAGGAGCAGGGCAAGAGAGAGCTTCCATCAGCCATCTAGGAAGTAATCAGGCCTCCATCAGCCAGCTAGCTGTGCTGGTTAATATTGAGCATCAACTCGATTTGATTGAAGGATGCAAGTATTGTTCCTGGGTGTGTCTGTGAGAGTGTTGCCAAAGAAGATTAATATTTGAGTCAGTGAACTGGGAGACACAGACCCACCCTAAATCTTGGTAGGCCCTTCTAATCAATGGCTAGGATAAAGCAAGAGAAGTTGGAAGGATTTTACTTGCTGAGTCTTCCAGCCTTCATCTTTCTCCCACGCTGGATGCTTCCTGCCCTTGAACATCAGACTCTGAGTTCTCCAGCTTTTGGACTCTTGGACTTACACCAGTCGTTTGTCCAGGGGCTTTCATGCCTTTGGCCACAGGTTGAAGGCTGCACAGTCAGCTTCCCTACTTTTGAGGATTTAGGACTCAGACTGGCTTCCTTGCTCCTCAGCTTGAAGATGGCCTATTAAGGGACTTCACCTTGTAATCATGAGTCAATTCTCCTAATAAACTCCCTTTCATATATATATCTATCCTCTGAGTTCTGTCCCTTTAGAGAACTTGTCTAATACACTAGCTATGCAGGAAGTGACTAATCACAACTGGGGTAGAGGCACAAAACGCACTGTACCTTTGAACTTTTTGCCCAAACAAACAAAAATATCCTTGAGCTCCCAAGGAAGGAGCTGCAAATCTTCTGACCCCAAGGACCAGGGATCAGTGGAAGTTAAACTCATTTATCTCTGGGTGATGAGCAGGAAACTCTCTTCTGGTTCTCCACATCCCCCACAGGACTAGCACCAAGACGCACACAACAGAAATCTGCAAGGGGAAGAACCAAAAAACAGAAAGAACCTTCTCCAGGAAGCAGGGCTGTAGGAACACTGAAATCTGTGTAGGAACAGAAACAGAAAAACTCTCCAACACCCTAGCACTGCTAAAGAAACACAAAGTCTGTGGAAAACTGAAAATAACATTAGCAGTAACAAAACCCAAACCTAGTGAGATTGATCCAATGTCACACAACAGCTCACAGAAGAGAGTGTCTATATCTACGTATAGAACTACTTATTTAAGTTTTTACTGTTCTATATATGATGTTAGACACTCAATAAAATACTGCAAGACACACAAGGTAAATGAATTAAAAATGGCTCCTTGTTAAGAGATGAAGCTATCAATAGACTCAGACTCAGAGATGACTCAGATGTTCAAACTATGAGGCAGGGACTATAAACTAACAATGATTAATATAATAAATGATCCCATGGAGGAAATATCACAAGCAGAAACAGCTGGGGAATTTTAATAGAGATGGAAACTATAGAAAAATTAAATGAAAATGCTTAAAAAAACAAGTAATTTGAAGAAGGTACATATTTAAAAATTCCACAGTGGGCTATCAGCAGATTGGAAACAGCTGAAGAAAGAGAATGTGAATCTAGCACTTTATGATTATCCAAAATGAAACACAGAAAAGAAGTAACATAAAATGAAACGTTGAAGCCAAGAGCTGTGGGAAACTATCCACGGCAGTTATTAATTTATTGTCTCTCAGTTCCAACTCTACCCTGCAACCCCTGCCCTGTGAGGATGGAGCCGGACCCTCCACTACATGGAGCAAACATCCGTGTAGATGTTCGTCCTCTGTGGCTGGCACATAAACTCTGCCAGTAGAGGCTGATAACAAGGCTGTCTCTTCCTGGATCAGACGTGCTTCCCTTACAGGCTCCTGGAGCACCTACAGCTTCTCCACGGCTTTGCCCCTGAAGCCCAGTGCTTTTCCAGTACCCCGATCGCATTGCACGTGGCAGCCAGTGGGTTCCTCCAGCACCTCTTTGCTTTGCAGTAAGTTCCAAGGCACACTACCTCTGTCTATGAGTGGCTTCTCCAGGAAACCAAGATTAGAAAAATAAAACATGTTTTATATAATCAAAAGGGGAAAATGCCCTAAAGTTGCAAACCAGTTTATAATCACACAAAGAAAAAAAATATATTAAATAAATTTTGGTATAACGTCCAGATTGTATGTCCTATGGATTATTATTTTAAAAGAAGAAGAAAAAAATATGTAGCTTTATGCAGTATGTTTCTCATGACTAGTAATATTGCTTTGAAATTTCAAAATTATTTTATATATATTATGAGATAAGGTAAATAAGTAAATACAATAATAGCTTTAGGAAGCAGGCTTTTTAATGCAAAAGAAAACACAGATGTATGGGGGAAACTCTAACTTTGAATCTGAGTTCGACAGAGCGATAGCACTTTATGAGATTTTGTTTGTTTGTTTCTTATACTGAACTACTCAATGGACCTATGAGCTGTGACCCCTCTGAAGTAATGAAAACAAATGCCCAGATCCTAGATTCTAAATACCATTCCCCATGAAAAGCAATTGGGGCTTCAGAGGAATGGCTGATCCTGGTTCTGGGTTTGGGAAACGTATAAACTACTTTGGGCCACACTTTATATATATCAGTGTGCTAGGGAGTTCTACATAAGGGGGTCATGTCAAAAAGGCTACAAAAAACATTTATAAGAGGCTCCCATTAGCAAAGTTAGTGGGACAATTTGAACATCAAATATAATAAGATTTTATTCATGAAAAAAATAAAAAATTCTAGGAACTAAAGAAAAAGCAAAACTAACGAAAACAAACAGATGATACTTTTTTTCTTTACACCAGAATGGCAGCTAAAATATAGAAAAGGCATAATAGATTAGAGGTAACTGGTTTAGGCAAAAATTGCTATTAAAAACCTGTGTGAGATTGTTTGGAAAGAATATTTTCATAGTGTCCAAATATTTATCCACAGGTTACTTAGTAACAGCAAAGAAAAAAAAAAAAGATGTGACGTTTCTAGTGGTGAGATGATGATAAAACCGAGCATCACTGGTAGCAGGGTAATCCGACGCACATGCCTCTGGATGTGATGTCATAGGAGGGACACAACGCCATCTCTAAAAGATTCTTCTCCTAACATTTTTGGTTTGCCTCTAATCAAACTTGTAGACCAGAAAAAGACAAGATTTTTACGTAAAGGGTTGGAGAGTACATTTTTTAGGCTTTGTGAATCATAGGAACTATCATAACTATTTAAATCTGACATAATGTAAAAGCAGACAATATTTAAGTAACTGGCTTACAGATGATTTGGTTGTTTTGCAATAAATGTTAATTTACAAAACAAGTTGTAGACCAGATCTGGGCCATGGCCAGTAGTGTGTTGACCCTTGCTCTAAACTTAAATTCCAGTTCAAAGAGATTAAAGAAGATTTAAAAGCAAGTGAAAGGACATCATGAGGAATGACGCTAAGAGGAAACAATAAGAGAAATTTGGAGAATGAGACATCTACAAAATCACTGACCACAAAAATAATACAATGTAATTAAAATTAAACAAACAAGAAAACACAGGAGGGAGGCCTGTCCAATAATAAAAGAGATTAAAAATGCATGAAGTTTAATTGGATTTCAGATAAAAGGAGGAAGAGGTGGAGGAAGAGAAAGAAAAGGAAAATAAAAACTCTAGAGGTAAAAAGACATTCTTTCAAAACTAAAGAAATGTACACATAGGTTGCCTATTTATGATGCTATTGAAATTTGTTATTGTTGTGGTTAGCTTTGAAGTGACAGATGTTTATCTGAGAGAATGTCTTTATTCTCAAGAGAAGCATGCCAAATTTTATGGAACTAGAGGGTCATGCTGTCTGCTACTTATTTTAAATTGTCCAAGGAGAATATATACATGAGAAAATATGTACACTTGACTAAATGTAAATCAGTTTCTCATATGCGTTTAGCCTAATACAGGGTATTCATTTTCTTTCTACTTTTCTACATTCTAAAATAAAATCTTGGGAAAAACACATGCAAGTCAAAAAAACAAAGAAACAAACAAAACACAAAAGTCTTTATTCTGTTATCACGGTCTTCTTTTTTTTTTTCCTTCTAGAAAGCCCAGTATATCCTCAAACAATAGGATTTGGGTTGATCTCTCTGGTTTTGGTTTTCCAAGGCTGCTTTTATGGAAGTGTTGCCATCCCAGTCCTCAGTAGACAGTTTACTCACTGATGAAAAATATTCAGAAGCTAACAGAAGTGAAAGAGATGAAAACCCACATCCCCTTAACATGCCATATTAAAAGTGAAATGTGCGAATGTTTGTATTTGGAAGAGGGGGAGAAAAAAGGATTCAGCATCTCAGAAGCCAGTCGGAAGTGTCAGGCCTGGCAGACACAGCTCGTGAGGAATCAAGCACTTGCTTTTCTTAATCACCAAAATATGCTGCTGGAAATCTTTGAACCTCAACCTGAATCCCAGCTGCTTTATGAAAGCTCTCTAATTCTCTCATGACCCATTAAAGAAAGGGGCAGTGTCTCGGCTCCACTAATTTTGCACAGAGAAGCAGAAGGACAGATTTTTATTTTATTTCTATGTTTTATCTTTTGCTTGACAGTGCTAAACCAGTGTGGAATTCTAGAGATGGGCAGGCAGTATCTTTTAGTAGACAAGATAAATCTTACAGGAAAAATCATGCAGAAGGAGAAGAAAATTAATATAGATGAGTTGTCTGTCATGTGCAAGATGTTCTGGAAAGCATGTTTCCTTCTTGGCGTTCCATCAACACAGTGCCCTAGATGAGCGAGGATGCCCCTTGCTCTTTCCTGCTCCCCATGTGCCCTATCATTCTGCTTTCTTGTTCCTTTTATTCAGGAGCCCAAGTGCCAGGCCCCTAGAGAGCAGCTCCTGATAGACTGCTGAGGGACGTTCCATGGGGTTTGTCCTCCTAGTCACATTGATGTATTAACCAATGCTTGTCAAAACAGAAGAGACATGAAGGATGCATTGGGCAGTCAGTCAAGGAAACTGGAGTTCTGATCTTACTCCACACCTGTAAGCCTGAAAAATCGTTTCACCTTTCTGGTTTGCAGTTTCTCTCCTATAAATAGGGGACTTTTCATAGGAAAACATATGGGTGAATCCTATTTCTAAAGTCGTGTGTCTTTTATGTCTACACACTGAAAACTCAAGAAGCAACATGACATGACATAAAGTATGAGGCTATAGAGGCTCACAGACATGGAATCCAAAACCAGCTCTGCTTCCAGCAGCACTCAACATTCAACTAGCTGCTCAAATTCTGAGAGCCACAATTACTTATTTGCAAAGTGGGGGTACTAATAAATTGTCAGGAATAAAAATGGTAGTGTATTTTGTAAAGCAGATATAACAACAAAATGTCAACATTAGTTTCCTTTGTTACTTGCACCCTGATATCACCCTATTACATTTTGAATTGAAAAATTCAAAATTTGAACTGAAGGATGGTTACACACACATATATATAACTTCATTTAAAAATATATATGTATATATATCTTCATTTAAATTTAACATATATATTTAATATACATGTTCTAATTTTCTTATATATGTATATACGTACTATCTTTATCTCACCTGTACATTTAATTTACAGTATATACATTTGCTCATATGCATTCTAATCTTCACAAGAGTGTAAATAAATGTGAAATTTACAATATGAATATCAGAATGTATACATGAAATAAATTGAAACAAATTTTATGGGCAGGATAGTCTGGGGTTGACTAGAATCAAGCTCAGTTATTTCCGACTCTGAGTCCTTGCTGTGTCCCACTACACTACAATTATGAGTGTGATTCTATTATAGTTCAACTTTCTCATTTACCGAAATAGTAATTCTTGTCTTGTCTTCTGTAGAGATCTTTTGCCAAGGTATCCCCAAAGCATATATTGCACTGGAGAAAAGAAAGAGTTAATATATGCCACGTTCTTTGGAAAGACAAGGCTGGGCTCCTGTTTGCACTCTGTGGCTGCCTGGTGTGTGACTCTCAGCTCATCATTCATCTCTGTGGTTCAATTTTTTTCTCCTATTTACGTTGATACAGAAATAATGGAGTCCTTTGTGTTACTGATGTGCACTCATCCGTGCATGTCAGATCAAGAGGGCACCTTTCTTTTCCAGAGTTTGCTTTAATTCTGCCACTTAGAATTTTTGAATGGGTGCCTCTTCTCACCTTTAATCCAGGTTGTTTTTTTAAAAAACAACAGCAACAACAAGCAATGTTTAACTGTTTAGATGGTGGACGCATAAAGACACAGCCATGATTTTGTTTCCATGAAAATTAAAGCAAAGCAATATTAATTGCCAAATTGTAGCCATAAAAACAGAATACAAATATTACAATTTTATTTTTTTCCAAATTAATCTTTAAATTAAAAAATGTACCCAAGGCCCAATTTATTAACAATTTGCTGTATGGATACACTTTTTCATTAATAGCTCTATGTTCAGTGTAATGTTAAACTTATTAATACCATTTACGTTTTGGTTAGAAATGAAAACAGTCTTTGATATTTTATTTCCAGTGTACTAAAGGCAATACAATTACTGAAAAATATTTTTTTTTCTCAGTAATGTGATTCAGGAGAATATGCTACATTAACAGGAACTATTGCTTCCTGTACTATTTCCTGTCTCCAGTTTCTCATGAAATTTCAAAGTCTGATAACTTGTCTCTGTGGGCATTATATTTAAATTATTTACATTATACAATAATGTTTAACTTATTTCAATCTATGCTATCTAATGAATTAATGAGAAATTAGAACCTTTTTTATTATGAGTTATTACTTGAACTTGACAATGGGTCATGTACATTCTTTTGCATTAAAAAAAAAAGTGACCAAGGAAAAACATTTGAGTTCTGGTTGTCTGGAGCCAAGAGTGAATTCTAAGGTCAAGGACCATGTTTTCCTTTTGCGCACAGTAAATTGACTAGTGTGGAATAAGAGCATGCTTCATCTTTAGCTTTGTGGACCGATACTCACAGATCTGCTAAACAGAAACTTTCCAACTAGACAGAAATATCTCCAGCATTCATATGACAGCAATTTTGAGACTGGCAACTTGATATAATGGCATAGATATGCATAATTTATTAAAGAGTAGGTTTTTACAATGAGATTTAATGAGGACTTACAAATTAATTTAGAAATATTTCCTGATGAAGTATTCACTTGAGAGATTAAAAATGCATAAAAAGTGTTGAAAAGGTTAAGACAGTACAATCTCTTGTTTTCAATTTGGCTTATTTGTTTCTACAATGAACTGGTATTTGACCTGAATTCTAATATTAAATTAAAATTACTGAAATTAATTTTCCGTTCCATTTATTTTTTCTAAAAGTCAATATTGATAAACAAAGAGTTACATCAGGTAACGTATGTATCAAAGTCTTGGCTATGTAGCGTGGTATCACTTTAAAGTCAAAATATCTGTGTTTAAACCCAAACTCTACCTTTTACCAACTGTATGACCTTGAGCAAGGCTTTCAAACTCTCTATGTATAAATCTCCATGAAGACAAACAAAAAAACATAATACTAGTAGAGTTTTAAATTCCTTATACAGTTTTGAGGATTAGATGAGTTAAAATATGTAGATTTTAGGACAGTGTTGAACTAAGAGTTAGAGCTATATATGAATAGCTATGGTCATTGTTACTATCATCACCAAAGCCCCATACTCTTTCTCCTCTATGAGAATTGTACTAAAAAATTTCAGGAATTATTGGGCCCTGTTCTAAATCATCTATAAAGTTGATCTGTGTTTGGTTTATATTTACTGATAGAGTCGTATTTGCACTTCTGTGAAAATTGTGGATACACAGGAAGTATAATGGCATATTGTGAATCTTAACTAGAAAAAAAACAAACAAATAGCATACCTTAAGAAATGGGACCTTGGCTACTTCTCCATCCTCATCTTCACATAACTCTTTGCTGAATGACTTACACTCTGTTTGACTATTTCATCCTAAAGATTCACCCTTCACATCTTCAACTCTTCTGCACAGGCCATTTCCAGCTCTGTCCACTGGTAAATACGTGCTTGGGGCAGAGCAACAGTAGATAAGTAAATGAATATGTGAGTTACGTGGTAGAGTTCACTGTTAAACCCAGATGTTCTGACTCAAAATAGGAGTTCTTTCCAGTGCTTAAGACTCCATCTTTGATACCTTGGTCTTACAGGACCTCTATATCCAGATAAACTCACCATGGCCAGGAAGAGCACCTTGAACTAAAATGGAGAATCTGTGGAAAGGTCATTTTCTCTACCTCCTATGTTTCCTTTCACTCAGTATAGGCAATGGTCACTTCTCAGGACCTTATGGATGAGATTGCGTTCAGCAGTATCACAAGTAGTTCATGTGTTCATTCCCGGTCTCTCTGCATATGTGTGTATAAAATCACCCATGTTGCACTGGCCACTTTGTTGAGATGCTGATGATGTGAAGATGAATATGACAAGGGACCTGCTCACTGTCTAAGTATGGAGAAGGAAATACACGACCATTATACAATGTGAAACTATAATGAGAAAAAGGAAGCACAGTTGCTTTGGGGGCCCAGGGAAGATCACAAGACAAAGCTGAAGTTCTACAGGGTGTGCTAATACCCCCATTCACCCTCACCCTCTGTGCGGCCTCCTCTCTTTGGGATCACTGTTTCTGGAGACCACAAAGCATGGCCTAAGAATACTGCTTGTCACTCTTATATGACCACTGGATATAATGAAGTAGCTCACATGCGTGGTAGGTGTTCAGCAAGTTACTACCTGTTACATGGATGAAATCAATGCCACATGCACCGAAAAGCTGCCCAAGGCCAGTTTGTTGATTTGTTTATTTATTTTAAAATCACCATCACAACCACCTGTTGAAGTCAGCCTACCATTCTGTTTTCTACAGGAGATTTGCCTGTGCCCAAAGGCTTGCCTATTTTCTTTGCTTTAAAGGAAAATAATTAAGTTACACTATTAATAATTTAGGTTGATCTCATATAGAAGCCTAGTTTCTTCAGGACTTGGAGATTGAAATAAAATGGCACTTCTGATAAAAATTAAAACTTGGGTAGTCCATCTCACAGAAATTGACTTAATGGACAGTGTATTATTTTTCTGTCCATCAGGGATTAGAAGTAAATAAACTACAAGAGATACAATACACAATATTGTGTTTGGTTTTAACTGAAAAATAAAATATTGTATATATTTATAGTATACAACATGTTTTGAAATATATATACTTTGTGAGATGGCTAAAATGAGCTAACTAACACGTGCATCAGTTACCTTACATACTTATCTTATTTTTTGTGGTGAGAACACTTAAAATCTATCTTCTTAGCAACTTTCAAAAGTACAATACATTAACTATAGTCATCATGTTGTATAAGCTGTCTCTTGAACTTATTGCTCCTATCTAAATGAAATTTCACATCCTTTGGCCAACATCTCTCCAAAACCTCCTCCCTCTCAGCCCCTGGCAACCACCATCTACTCTCTGCTTCTAAGAATTAATGATTTTAGATTCACATATAAGTATAATAAGATCATGCAATATTTGTCGTCCTGTGCCTGGCTTATTTCATGTAATTTAATGCCTCCAGGCTTATCCATATTGTTGCAAGTGACAGAATTTTCTTATTTTTTAAGGCTGAATATTTCAGTATATGTGTATATTACATTTCCTTTATCCAATCATGCATTGAGGAGCACAGGTTGATTCCATACCTTGGCTATTGTTAATAATATTGCAACAAACTTATGAGTCCAGGTACCTCTTTAACATACTGATTCCATTTCCTTTGGATATATACCCAGTAATTTTATTTTTAATGTTTTAATGTTCATTCTATTTTCCATAATGGATGTACTAATTTACCTTCCTACCAACAGTGTTCAAGTGTTCCCTTTTCTCCATATCTTTGCCAATACTTGTTAAATTTGACTTTCTGATAATAGCCTTTCTAACCGGTGTAACGTAATATCTCCTTGTGGCTTTAATTTGATCTCCTTAATTATTAGTGATGTTCAACAGTTTTTTCATATACCTGTTGGTGATTTGCATGTCTTCTTTCGGGAAATGTCTATTCGGGTCCTTTGCCCATTTTTTAAGCAGGTCATTTGTTTTCTTGCTAGTGAGTCATTTACCTTCTGTATAGGTCTTTGGTATTAACTTCTTATCAGATGTATAGTTTGCAGATATTTTCTCCCATTCTGCAGGTTGTCTCTTCCCTGTGATTGTTTTCTTGGCTAAGCGGAAGCTTTTTCATTTGATGTAATTCCATTTGTCTATTTTTGCTTTTATTACCTGTGGTTCTGGGGTCATATTCAAAAAAGTCATTGCCCAGAACAATGTCATGGAGCTTCTCCCTTGTTTCCTTCTAGTAGTTTTACAGTTTCATGTCTTCTATTTAAATATGTAAACCATTTTGAATTGATTTTTGTATGTAGTGTGAGATAAGGCTGTACTTGTGTTCTGCATATGGATATCCAGTTATCTCAAAACCATTTATTGAATAGACTATCCTTTCCCCATTTTGTATTTCTGGCATTGTTACAATTCAGTTGACCAAAATTGTGTGGATTTATATATGAGTTCTCTATTCTGTCTCATTGGTCTATGTGTCTGTTTTAATGCTAGTATCATGCTGTTTTGATTACTGTAGATTTGTAGTATACTTCGAAGTCAAATAGAGTAATGTCTCCAGCATTGCTCTTTTTGCTCAAGGTGGCCTTGGCTACCTGAGGTCTTTTGTAGTTCCATGTGAATTTTAGAATCATTTTTTCTATTGTTGTGAAAAAACTGGAATTTTGATAGCTTTCACATTGAATCTGTAGGCCATTTGGGTTATGGGTATTTTAACAATATTAATTCTTCCAATACATGAACATGAGATCTCTTTTCATTTATTTGTGTCCTTCAAATTCTTTCATTAATGTTTTATAGTTTTCAGTGAACAGGAGTTTTACCTCCTTGGTTAAATATATTCCTAAGGTTTTTTCTTTATTTTTTTTTCCAGTAGCTAGTATAAATAGGATTATTTTCTGATTTTACTTTTGGGTAGTGATAGAAACACTACTGATTTTTTATGTTGATTTTGTATCCTACAAATTTACTGAATTCATTTAATAGTTCTAACAGGTTTTTTTGTCTTCTGAGTTTTCTGTATATGAGATCATGTCACCCCCAAGCAATGACAATTTAACATCTTCTTTTTCAATTTGGATGACTGTTATTTCTTCTTCTTGTCTAATTTCTCTATGTAAGACATTCATTATTATGTTGAATAGAAGTAGTGAGAGTGGGCATCCTTGCATTGTTCCTAATCTCAGAGGAAAAGTTTTCAGCTTTTTACCATTGAGTGTGATGTCAACTTTGAATTTGTCATATATGTTTTTTACTTTGTTGATGTACATTCATTCTATATCTAATTTGTTTTTTTACTTTTATCGTAGAAGGATGTTGAGTTTTGTCAGACACATTTTCTGCATCTTTTGAGACAATCGTAATGGTTACTGGTCCTATATTCTTTTAAAGTGATATATCAAATTTATAAATTTGTGTATGTTGAAACATCCTTGCATTCTAGTGATGAATCCCATTTGATGATAGTGAATAATAATTTTACGTGCTGTGGAATTTGGTTTGCTAGTATTTCATTGACAATTCATGCGTCTATGTTTATCAGTAATATAGATTTATAATTATTTTTCTTGTAACATCTTTGGCTTTGGTATCAGGATAATGCTAACCCTGTAAAATGAGTATTTCCTCCCCTTCATTTTTTAAGAAGATCTTGAGAAGAATTAATAATAATTCTTTTAAAAAATGTTTGGTAGGCTGGGTATGGTGGCTTACGCCTGTAATTCTAGCACTTCGGGAAGCCGAGATGGGTGGATCACCTGAGGTCAAGAGTTCAGGACCAGCCTGGCCAACATAGTGAAACCCCGTCTCTACTAAAAATACAAAAAGTTAGCTGGGCGTGGTGGCACACACCTGTAATCCCAGCTATTCGGGAAGCTGGAGCAGGAGAATTGCTTGAACCTAGGGGGGCGGAGGATGCTGTGAGCCGAGATAGCGCCACTGTACTCCAGCCTGGGCGAAAGAGCAAACTCTGTCTCAAAAAAAAAAAATAAATAAAAATAAAAAAAATAAAAAAAAGTTTGGTAGAATTCATCAGTGAATTTATCAGATTCTGAGCTTTTTTTTGCTGAGAGACTTTTTATTACTGATTCAATGTCCTTACTCTTTATTGGTCTGTTCAAATTTTCTGTTTCTTCACAATTAAGTCTTGGTAGGTTCAGTTTTTCTGTAAATTGCTACATTTCTTCTAGGTTATCCAAATTTTTGGTATATCTTTGTTCATAATAGTCTCTTACAATTCTTTATATTTCTATTTTATCAGTTGTAATATCTTATTTCTGATTTTATTTATTTGGGTAGTCTCTTTTTTCATAGTTTAGTTAAAGCTTTATCAATTTTGATTATCTTTTCAAAAAAACAGTGCTTAGTTCTATTTACCACTTCTATTGTTTTTCTAGTCTCTATATCATTTATTACTGCTTTAATCTTATTTTTTCTTCCCTTATACTAAATTTGGGCTGTTCTGGTTTTTGTTTGTTTGTTTTTGCTAGTTCCTTGTAATGTTAGATCTTGACACACACACACACACACACACACACACACACGTGTTGCTATAAACCTTCCTCTTAGAACTGTTTTTTGCTGCCTTCCATCAGTTTGGTATGTTGTGTGGATATTTCATTTGTCTCAAGATATTTCTTCATTTCCTTTTTAATTTTTTATTTGACTTGTTGCTTGTTTAAAAGCATGTTGTTTTTCATGTGTTTGTGAATTTTCCAAAATTCTGCCTGTTATTGATTTCTAGTTTCAAATATTGTGATAGGAAAAAACATTTGCTATGACTTCAATATTTTTTAAATTAGTGAAAATGTGTTTAGTGGTTTAACATATGATTTATCTTAGAGAATGCCCTGTGTTCACTTGAAAATAATGTGTATTCTGCTGCTGTTGGATAGAATGTTCTGTAAGGTCTGTAAGATCCATTTGGACCAAAGTGTAGATTAGGTCTGATGTTTTCTTTTTGACTTTCTGTTCGTTGCTGAAACTGGCATATTGAAATACTATGCTATTTGTGTATTATAACCTGTCTTTTCCTTCAGCTCTATTCATATTTGCTTTATATATTTAAGTGCTGTGGTGTTAGGTACATATATATTTAAAATTATATCTTCTTAATGAGTTGACACCCTTATAATTATATAATAACCTTATCTCTTTTTATAATTTTTCACTTAAAGTCTAAAATTATTGCTCCTTTTGGCTTCCATTTATACAGAATATCTCTTTATCCCTTTATTTGCAGTCCTGGGTCATGTTTTTTGTATCCTTTAGCCACTTTATGTCTTTTAATTTAAGAATTTAATCCATTTACATTTAAGGTAATTATTGCTATGTAAGGAGTTAATGAGACCATTTTATTAACAATTTTCTCATTGTTTTGTAGATCTTTTCTTCTTTTCATTTCTTCTGATTGTCTTTCTTTGTGGTTAGATGATTTTCTCTAGTAGTTTACTTTTTATCTTTTGTCTATCACTATAGGTTTTGGCTTGTAGTTACTAAGAAGCTTACATGAAACATGTTTCAGTTATAACGTGCTATTTCAAATTGATAACAACTTACCTTTTGTCATATATTAAAAGAATAAAACTAGGCCAGGCAAAGTGACTCATACCTGTAATTTTAGCACTTTGGGAGGCAAGGCAGGAGGATTGCTTGAGGTCAGGAGTTTGAGACCAGGCTGAGCAACATAGTGAGACCCTGTCACTATAAAATATTAAAAAAAATATATTAGCTGGGCATGGTGGCATGCACCTGTGGCCCTAGCTACTTGGGAGGCTAAGGCAGGAGGATCCCTTGAGGCCAGGAGTTCAAGGATGCAGTGAGCTGTATTCATGCAACTGCATTCCAACCTGGGTGACAGCAAGACCCTGTCTTTTAAAATATAAATAAATAAATAAATAAAACCACATGTTTATTCCATCCACCACATTTTATGTTTGATATCATAAGTCACATCTTATTTTATTGTATATTTCTTAGTAATTTATGGCAACTATTATTATTTTTATGTTGTTCTTTTAATCTTTATCATAAAGATACAGGTGATTTACACACCACCATCTCAGTATTATAATGTTCTGAATTTGACTGTATACTTGCCTTTACCAGTGAGTTTTATACTTTCATATGTTTTCATGTTACTAACCAGTGTTGTTTTCTTCCCTTTAGCATTTTTTATAAGACAGGTCTTGTGGTGATGAACTCCTTCAGTTTCTGTTTGTCTGAAGGAGTTCAGGAAAGTCTTTACCTTTCCTTCATTTCTAAAGGACAGCTTTGCAGATGAAATATTCTCAGTTGGCAGTTTTTGTTTTTGTTTTTTGATTCAGCACTATGACTAGATTATTCTATTTTCTCCTGGCATATTAGATTTCTGCTGAGAAATCTGCTACTGGCCTTATAGGATTTATAAGGCTATGCGGGATTTCTTCTCTTTTAGTGCTGCTTTCTTTGTCTTTGATTTTGTACAGTTTTGTTACAATGTGTTTCATTGTAATCTTGTTTGAATTGAATCTGATTAGAGATATTTGACCTTTCTCTACCTGGATGTTTTATATCTTTCCCTATATTTGGAAAGTTTCTGTTATTTATTTATTTATTTGAATAAGTTTTCTATTTCTTTATTTCTTTTATATATATATATTGAACTCAGAATTTTAAGACAAATGCCCTTTTGATGCCTTCTCACAAGCCCTGTAAGCTTTTTTTTTATGACTTTTTATCCTTTCTTTCTTTTTGCTTTCTGACTATGTATTTCCAAATGATCTGCTTTCAAGTTCAGATTCTCTTTTTTTGCTTGATTATTTGTGCTGTTTAGTCTCTCTACTATTGATTACATTTTTCATTTTGTTCATTATAATTTTTAGCTCCAGAATTTCTGAGGTTTTAAAATTATTCCAATCTCTCTGGTAAATTTCTAATTTTGTTCACTTATTGTTTTTCTGATTTAATTGAATTGTTTTTCTGTATTTTACTAGAGCTTGCTGAGCTTCCTTTAAACAACTGAATTGTTTGTCATGCAGTTTATGTATCTCCATTTCTTTAGAGTCAGTTATTGATGATTTATTTTGTTTCTTTGGTTGTGTCATAGTTTCCTGATTGTTCTTGGTCCTTGTTGCTATGAATTGTTATCTGTGTGGGTTTTTTTTTTTTTTTTGAGACAGAGTCTCCCTCTGTTGCCTAGGCTGGAATGCAATGGCACGATCTTGGCTCACTGCAACCACTGCTTCCTGGTTCAAGCGATTCTCCTGCCTCAGCCTCCTAAGTAGCTTGGATTATAGGCACGCACCACCACGCCTGGCTACTTTCTGTATTTTTAGTAGAGATGGGGTTTCACCATGTTGGTCAGGCTGGTCTCGAACTCCTGACCTCATGATCCACCTGCCTCTGCCTTCCAAAGTGCTGAGATTACAGGCATGAGCCACCACTCCTGGCTGGTATCTGTGCATTATAAGAAGTGGGAACTTATTCCTTTTTTTTGCAGATTGGCTTTGTCTTCAAAGCCTTCTCCAGTCAGCTTGCCCAGAGGTTTAGGCAGGCTGTCTGGCATGGTCCAAGGGTGGATTGCTGCTAGAGTTCTCAGGCAGGCTATCTTGGTGTGTAGGCCAGCAGGCCTGGTTCATAGGTCCATGGGAATGCCCCTGGATCCCCAGGAAGGGACTTATTGATTGGCTTCATGGAAGTGGACCTGGAGCCTAGATCCCAGTGAGCAGGCCCAGAGCATATATCTGTGGGGACTGGCCTGCAGCCTGGGTCCCCAGGGGCTAACATCATGCTGAAGTGAGTCTTGATCCTGAATCTACAGTGGCTGGCCAGGCACTGGAATGGGGTTGGTGCCTAAGTCCACTGGGACATGTCTAGAGCCTAAGTCCGCAATGGCTAGACTGACGCCTGAGTATGCAAAGGGAGTTCTGAAGCCTTTGCCTGTGGGGTCAGTCTAACACATGAATCTACTGGAGTGGCCCTGAACCCTGGGTCTGCTGGAGCAGACCTGGATCCTGGATCCACTGATGGTTTAGGCCACAGGGACTGGGTAGGAGCCTGGCCTGGCCTGATGCTGCAGTAGGCATGGAGCCTGGTATTGTGGGCACTGGCCTTGTCCCTGGAGCCACAGAAGCTAGCCTGCAACATGGACCTGTGGGACCAGTCTGGAGGCTGGATCCACAGGTTGATGTGGAAGCTGGGTATACATGTATTGTTGTTGATGTTGTGGTTGTTATTCTTTGAAATAAATGGCAGAATGATAGAATGAATGGCAGAGGTGCTTCAGCTCACAGGCTGCTGGATGATAATGATCCAAGATTGTGACCAGGATTAATATTTGTTCTAGAGATTATATGAAGGTGCATTGATATGACCTAAAAAAGAATTTTATGGAAATTTAGAGGTGTGCCAGAGATGCAGGGGACAATATTTTCACATTCCAAAAAAGAATGTGGAGGATGAAATTTTATGGTCCATCTGGTCTCATTGTGATGCTTGTGCTATTGAACAGCCACCAGCTCGTTAAACTCTGGTTGGCCATGCTTCTAGACTCCCCATTAAGACTGGCTTCATAGCAAAAATTAATAACATGTGTTGACATTAACTTGCCGAAATTTTTTAAAAGTAAATTTTATTAGACATTCGTATTTTATGTTCATGGGTGATAAGCTTCTGTTTAAAATAAAATAAAAAATATATATTTTTTGAAAAATGAAGACTTGGTTATTCATGGAATATGTTTCTGGCGCTGTGAGTGCTGCAGTTACTAGTATTTTCCAGATGTCTGCTTTTAATTATTTTTAAGAGGTTGATCATTTCAACTGCTGACTTTGAGTTTCACAGAAAAGGACTTGGTAACTAAAATAATTTTACTTGATTTACTACCTTTGGAGGCTATTTTCCCTCTTCTTAAAGCAAACAAAATTAAGCTCCGTGTTTGGATAGCTGCATAAAACTGAATCAGTGAATTCATGGGGTGTTTTCCAAAAGCACAGCTTTACTTGGAGCAGCTTGAGGAAATTGGGATGAGGTAGAGCTGGGAGCTTTAGTGCTAGTTCTTGCCTTGATTTTATATGAATCTGGCAGAGGATTTCGGGGTCTATGGCTGTGAAGTTTATGGTGGGACTTGGTTTCCCTCCTTTCTTATGTGATTTGAGATCCCAGTGGGAGAAGTACTTCTGAGCACAATGTATTACTCTCCCCGATTATACTTCCTCAGCTACTTGAAGATCCTCTTGAAGGAGGGAAAAACGAGAGAAAATAGTCTAGCTATATTCCTCACCATAGCAGCTAGTCCTGAATATAACACACTGGACTTCAGGGAGAATTCAGGAAGAGGTTTCCCCCACCAACACTGGAAAGTTATCATCATGCTCTGTATGTCTCCCAAAAGTCAACTGTACACACAGCCTGCTCTCTCAGCTAAGCATTGTAATGATTCTTCATAAATCACTTAGGCAACCCTCTGGAATTGGCATTATTACATTGCCATTACAGGCCAGAAAATGAAGGCAAGAGATTAAATAATTTGTTGCAGGTCAGATGTCTGGCAGGTGTTGAGAGAGATCTTGAATCTACAATTGTCTGATTACATTGTACGTCCTCTTAGGATTGGTAGATGACTCGCTTTCCCACAAAGATGGAGGTTATTCATACTGGAGCTTTTCCTGAGAGCAGACTTTCATTTTGAATGAGCAAATGTGTCTTCAGTGAGGTCATGCATAAGTGTAGGAGGTGTAGAGGAGCAGTGATTATGTGGGGAGGGAAGAAGAGAGGACAAGAAAGGAGAGAAAGGAGATATCACAGTTATGATTTTTAAAAGGCGGTGTGCTGAGGGTGCCAATTTCGTATTTCTGCTTTAATTTAATAAATTATAGTTTATTCAAGTGTTTCTTTGGTTGAGTCACCGCTCCTGTCTACAGACACGAAAATAAGATTGTGACTTCAAGAAGATAAAGATATAGACAAAAAAAACCACACAGACAAAGGCTCACAAAACCAGTAAGTGAAACACAAAAAGTTACGGAAGCACAGAAGGGAAATTGCTGGATTATAAGAAGAAGAATTGAGGAGGATAGTATGGTTGAGGGGGTCCACAAATAGGAGCTTGAACGATAGAGAATATTTCAGGACAAGGGAGTAGTTTCTTTAACAAGTCAACAATTCTTTCAGACTTTTTTAGTCTTAATATTATCCCAGAAAATAGGACATTATAAAATTCTATAGGAAAAGCAATTATATGGTTGTCTAGATGAATCTGGTATCATAGAGGAAACTGGCAAATTTTTCTAATATATAGGTAATTGTTTGTGATGAACCGTTTTATCAAAATGAAGAATCTTTGAAATAAGTTAACTGCCTTCATTATGTAGAGACCTGGGGCTACCTTAAAATACAGAAGTCTTATAGGATGTGCCCAACTGATATAGTGCATTCTTTGAGGTAAAACTTGTGTAGTCATTGTACTTATGGACAAAACTTGAACAATATGCAACAAATATAATTATTTTCAGCTGATCAGTTTAATTTTATACTTTGAATTCCCATTCTGTTGGGCAAATTAAATATCTGAGTGTGTATCTCCACTTGAACCAGAGTCTTAGACAGAGACATTAAAAACGTGGTTTCTCTCATCCTTAAGCATCAAGCTACACAGGTTAGATTTGAGATATTTTTGCCATTGTCCCCTTAGTGTTTCAAGTTCTGGCAGCTATCTACTGCTAGTTTTACTTTGAGCCTGGGAATTTCTCTTTGGCTTCTGTGCTAGATTGGAGCACTAGAAACTCTTGTGCTCACATCATTCTGGACTGAACATAAAATATTTTTCTGTCAGGGGTCTTGCTGCTTCCAAGATAGTACATATATGACAGCAATATTTAGATATAGAAGAATCTGATATTTTCCTGTTTTTTCAAGACAGACTTCATACAGCATACATTTTTGCATCTCTGAAGTTTAAGATGTTGGTAAGCAAAAGCCAGGATTACTTGCACATAAATTTTATTATTTCCTAAGATATCCCCCCAGGGGTGAAGAGAATGAAGCTGATATTCTTATTGAATGAAGAAAATGAAACAGAGAAACTACAAGAAGAACATAAACAAAAATTTATATTGCAAAATACATATGCTCACCTTGTGGAATTCTTGCAAAACATTATATTTCCACTTACGAGTTTTCTTACCATCGCTTCTGTTCTCCAAATAAAGAGTGAGACATGAGACATCTGTGGCAGGAAGCCTCAAAGCTGGCCTTTAGAATCCTCACCTCCTGGCATTCAAGTCTTTTATGCTTTCCTCTTACATTACATAGTGATGATCTGTGCACCCAAGAACCTACGGTGGAAATGATGGCACGTGGCTCCTAGGAAGAGGTCACCAAAGGCATTTGATGCATCTTTCACCTTGCTTCCTCTTGAGTCACTCACTCGGATGTAGGCCAGCTGCCATCTCATGCAGAATCTCAAGGTGCCTATGAAGTGTTCCAGCACACCCTGTCAGCCACCTGAGTGATTTGTCTTGAAAGTGGGTCTTTCAGCTAAGACTTCTAATGACTATAGTTTGAGCCAACATCTTTATTACAATTTCTTGAAAGAATACAAGCCAGAACCACCATGCCTAGCCATTGCTGAATTGCTGAAATATAGAAATCTTGTAAAGTAATAAATGTTTATTCTTATGTCACCAACTTTTGGGATAATTTGTTATGCAGTTATTGATAGCCAATACTATAGCCAATAGTCCCTGGAAGTGGATGCTAGAGTAATAGAAACCCAAAATGTAGGAGAAAGTTTATAACCAGGTGGTGAGTGGCAGCTGAGAGGATTTTTGTTGAAGGTATTAGTGAAGCCTGGTATAAATGCACCTTATAACAGTAACTTAAGCATACCCCAAGAATGACCCTGTATGGCAGATGCACCTGAATGTGTATTCCAAGCTTGGGAATCTGGGAATGGCCAGCCTGGAGATTCATTCCTTGTCTATGGGGAACATCTGAGCGCTTGTCCCATCCTGTGAAACATGGGCCATATGGGAAATCAAGGACCCTAGTTCTGGGTTAAGTGAAGAGCTTTCCAGTTGGAGACTGTTAGGAGGAGGGTGCTAAGTGAAAATGGTTCCGTGCTTTTAATTCATTACGTGAGGACTTATGTCCTATTCAAGATGATACAGCCTACCACTAGCACACTAAACAGCACATTGTGAAACCACACACCATTAGGGAGTTCTAGTTTCTGTTACTGTTAAGTGAGAAAAATAAGACGACCTTAATCACGGAAACATAAAAATTTGAAGATGCGTCTGAAAGTTTTTGATGAACAGCCATGTATATGCAAATGCTTTACTTTTTTTAAAAAAGCTAAATTTTAGAATAATCTCCTAAATAATTATTGGTTTACTTATGTTTCCATTGCTTTGCTAGGTTCTGAATATATGTAAAGATTTGCAGAAAAAATTTTTTAGCAGAGTTTAGATTTTTATTTGGAAAAAAATAAACTGCCAAATGGCCAGCATTAGATCAGTCATGAGTTGTGATATAAAGTATAAGAATTTAGTAAAGAAGAGATTACTATAGAAACAAGGAATTTAAACTTTCCTTTCCTCCTTCTTTCCTATCTTCCTTCCTTCTCTTCTTCTCGTATTCCATCCATTTATCCATCAATCTATTCATCCAACCCTTTATCCATCTAGCCATCTAAAATTTTTACGCCTTTGTTCTAGGCAGAGTTCTGTCCTTTGTACTGAAGACATAGATGTTAATAAGAAGTGATTCCTGTCTCCATGATCTGAAGCAAGTGAAGAGCAGAGAAAATATTTACAGGATAAGAAACAAAATGAATAAGTGTAATGGTTAGTTTTATGTGTCAACTTGGCTGAGGCAAGGGGTCCAGTTGTTTGGTCAAACACTAATCTAGAAGTTACTGTGAAGGTATTTTGTATGTGTAATTAACATTTACAATCAGTTGACTTTAAGTAAAGGAGATTCTTTTTGACAGTGTGAGTGAGCCTCAGACAATCAATGAAGACCTTAAGAATAGAAACACATTTCCTGGAGAATAAGAAACAATAATCCAGAGCTCTCAGCCTGGCAATGTTCTCTACAGATTTTATACCCAAGATGGAAACGTCAATCTTACCTGAGTTTGCAGCCTGCTAGCTTGCTCTGCAGATTTTTTGGACCTGCCAGCCCCCACAATCATGTGAGTTATCAATTCCTTAAAATAAAACATATAGATACAGATATAGATAAATATATACGTAAATTTATAAAATTGTATCAGGAAATGAAACATGTCTCTTCCAGTATGATTCTGAAGATGAAATGCAATTAAAGCTAATACTAATGTATTAGTCTGTTTTCACACTGCTATAAAGAAATATCTGAGACTGGATAATTTATAAAGGAAAGAGGTTCAGTTGACTTACCATTGCACATAGCTGGGGAGGCCTCAGGAAACTTACAATCATGGTGGAAGCTGAGGAGCGAGCAAGAACTTTCTTCATATGATAGCAGGAGAGAAAAGTGTAAGCAAGGTAAATGTCACACACTTAAAAAACCATCAGATTTCATGAAAACTGACTATCATAAGAACAGCATGGAGGAAAGCACCCCCATAATTCAACCACCTCCCCCTGGACACATTGGGATTACAGATCTCCCCTCAACATGAGTGGGTTACAATTCAAGATGAAATTTGAATGGGGACACAGAGCCAAACCATATCATTCCACTCAGGGGCCCTCCCAAACCTCATGTCTTTTATACATTTCAAAACCAATCATGTCTTTCCAACAATCCCCCAAAATCTTAGCTCACTCCAACATTAACTCAAAAGTCCAAATCCAAAGTCTCATCTGAAACAAGGCAAGTCCCTTCTGCCTATGAGCCTGTAAAATCAAAAGCAAGTTAGGTCCTTCCAAGATAAAATGGGGGTACAGGCATTGGATAAATGTTCCCATTCTCAATTAAATGAATTGGCCAAATCAAAGGGGCCATAGGCCCCATGAAACTCTGAAACCCAGCTGGGCAATTATCAAATCTTAAAGCTCTGAAATGACCTTCGACTCCATGTCTCACATCTGAAGCAGGCTGATGTGAGGGGTGGGCTCCCATGGCCTTGGGCAACTCTTGTACAGGCTGACATTGAGTGCCTGTGGCTTTTCCAGGTGCATGGTGCAAGCTGTTGGTGGACCTACCGTTCTGGGGTCTGAAGGACAGTGGCCTTCTTCTCACAGCTCCACTAGGCAGTGCCTCAGTGGAGACTCTCTGTGCGGGCTCCCACACCACATTTCCCCTCTGCATTGCCCTAATAGAGTTTTTCCATGAGGGCTCTATCCCTGCAGTACACTTCTATCTGGATATCCAGGCATTTCCATACATCCTCTGAAGTCTAGGCAGAGGCTCCCAAAGCTCATCTCTTGTCTTCTGTGCACCCACATGCCCAACACCACAAGGAAGCTCCCAAGGCTTGGGGCTTGCATCCTCTGAAGCCACAGCTTGAGATGTACCTTGGCCCTTTTTAGCCATGACTGGAGCGATGTAGCTGTGACAGAGGGCACCAAGTTCCAAGGCTGCACAGAGCATGGGGGCCTGGGAACCACCCCACAAAACCATTTTTCCCTCTGAGGCTTCCAGGCCTGTGATGAGAGGGGCTGCTGCCAAGATTTCTGACATGCTCTGGAGACATTTTCCCCATTGTCTTGGCAATTAACATTTGTCTCCTTGTTTTTTATCTAAGTTTCTGCAGTCAGCTTGAATTTCTTCCCAGAAAATGGGTTTTTCTTTTCTATTGCATCATCAGGCTACAAATTTTCCAAACTTTTATTCTCTGCTTCCCTTTTAAGCATAAGTTCCAATTTCAGATCATCTCCCTCAAGTTCAAAGTTCTACAGATCTCTAGGGCAGGGGCAAAATACCACTTTTCTCTTTGCTAAAGAATAGCAAGTTACTTTTACTCCAGTTCCCAAGAAGTTCTTCATCTCCATCTGACACCACCTCAGCTTGGACTTCATTGTCCATATCACTATCAGCATTTTGTTCAAAGCCATTGAACAAGTTTCTCAGAAGTTCCAAACTTTCCCAAATCTTCCTATCTTCTTCTGAGCCTCCAAATTTTTCCAACCTCTGTCCATTACCCAGTTCCAAAGCCGCTTCCACATTTTCAGGTATCTGTATAGCAGTGGCCCACTGTCTGTGATACCAATTTAAATTAGTCCATTTTCATACTGCTATAAAGAAATACTTCAGACTGGGTAATTTATAAAGGAAAGAGGTTTAATTGACTCACAGTTCCACAAAACTGAGGAGGCCTCAGGAAACTTACAATCATGATGAAAGGTGAAGAGGAAACAAGGAACTTCCTCACATGGAAACAGATTAAACAATAGGATTTTTCATACTAAATAGTCCTAACAAGCACAGCAGAGCTGCTGCACCCAAGACTCTTCACACAAATCATTTTTTCCCATTAATGCAAATTTTGTAGAGGAGACAGCGATTTAACTCTCTTTTCAACTGCATTTCACAGACAGGCTGAGAGCCTGAATGGGAAGGGATTCTTGCTCTTCTACTGGCTTTCCAGTTCCTAGGTTCCCTTCACTGCGGCTTCTGAAAGAGCAGAGTGGCTTTGGAATCCTGCTCACAACACCAAAACCAAAACCCTAGAGGCTAAGGGAAGGCTTCCCCGCTGTCATGGAGTGTGAGTAACAGGCTGAACAATACTCAGGACTGTCACCCAAGTGGGAGGGCTGAGACAAGAAGTAATTTTTGAGAAGTTCATACTTTTCTTTGTTCTAATTTCATGTGTAACTAGAGCAATTTGGATGGATCTCTCTGGTCAATTTTTATCTAGCCTTAATCTTTAAATTTCAAATTTGAAAAACCACCAGGGTACCTGATGGTGATTGGTCAGCGCATGAGCTGTGGAAATACCTGATGGTGGCCAGTCAGAGACCATTCCCTTAGAACCCAGGTTCCCCACAGCACTCACCTTATAAAGATGTCCCTTCAGGTGTAACAAAAGTCCACGTCCTCACAAAACTGAAGTGGGAGGATAACTGAGAAGCATATGTGCCCCACAAATGGCAAGTTGTTCATGGGTCTCCTGTGTAGCCAGATGGGCAGGCTCCCTGAAGAAAATAATCTCTGAGACCTCATCCTCAGAACAGGAGACCTTGGGTCCCAGAGGGATTCTCCGATTCTTCCCCAGGGCAGCCAGGAAGGCAACTGAACTCCATGTGCTGGGCTTGATCCTGCAGAAATGAACTGGGGGCCATTTGGGGTCCCATTCTTGTTGCTGTAAGATCTTTGGGAAAAAGAAAGGGAGAGTTATATTTTCCATAATAAACTATCTGTAGACCGGGTAGACGCAGCCTCTGGTGTAGAATAAAAGTGCGCTCTGCGGCTGGGGGTGGTGGTGATGGGGGTTGGAGAGTGCAGGATTATAAAGGCTAAACCACAGGGCAGGGGAGAGCAGGTGGAGGAGCGAGGAAGAGTCTGAATGATGACCTCTAAGCCCCAAATTGTCAGTCTCTCTTAATGGGCTGTTTCCAGGTGGCCAGTGGGTTGGCATCAGGTGGCCTGTGGGTGGTCAGTGGGGAATTTCCAGCCATGTTATAGCTCAGCACTGACAACAGGAGCTGGTTTGGCTTGATTGTAGAAAGGGAAGTCATGTGGCACTTTTACAAGATCTTCCTGAGAACACAGAGTAAGTGACTCTCCCTCATCCAGCCATCGCCTCCTTGTTCTAACTCTGAGAACATTAGCCACAAGGAATCCATTTTGTCTGTTGGTAGGGGCATACTTTAACAAGTATGAGAATGTACTGACAGATGATGACACTTTAAGAATGATTTGGGGCTGGGTGTGTTGGCTCATACCTGTAATCACAGCACTTTGGGAGGCTGAGGTCAGGAGTTTGAGACCAGCCTGGCCAACGTGGTGAAACCCCACCTCTACTAAAAATACAAAAATTATCCAGTTGTGTAATCCCAGCTAATTGGGAGGCTGAGGTATGAGAGTCACTTGAATCCAGAAGGTGGAGGTTGCAGTAAGCCGAGATGGTGCCACTGCACTCCACCCTGGGTGACAGAGTGAGGCTCTGTCTCAGAAAAAAAAAAAAAAAAAAGAATGATTTGGTACTGTAATTCCATTGTTTATTAGTAGAGTTTTGAATTATGTGCAGATACTTTTCTTTTAGCAAATTCTGGCAGACACCAGGGAAGATTTTCAGCTTTGCGTATCACTTCCCAAGTATAAAGATACTTTTTTTCCTCCTAAAGCTTATTTTATTTTTTATTTTATTGCTTTTTTTCAAAATTTTTTTTAGATTCAGTCGGTATATATGCAGGTTTGTTACAAATGTATGTTATGTGATGCTGAAGTTAGGAGTATGAATGAATCAGTCACCTAGGTAGTGAGCCTAGTACCCAATAGGTAGCTTCCCAATCCTTGCCCCCTTCTCTGCCTCCTCAATCTTGTATTCCCCAGTGTCTGTTGTTCCCATCTTTATGTCCATGTATACCTAATACTTAGCTCCTACTTATAAGTAAGAACATGTGGTATTTGGTTTTCCATTTCTGTATTACTTGTTAGTTTAGTCAAGGTAACCTCTTCCAGCTTCATCCATGTTGCTGCAAAGGACATTATTTCATTTCTTTTTTATGGTTGCATAGTATTCCATGGTATACTTGTACCACATTTTCTTTATCCAATCCACCATTGATGGGCACCTGGGTTGATTCCATGTCTTTTTATTGTGAATAGCACTGCAATGAACAAATGAGTACATGTAACTTTTTGATAGAACAATTTATTTTCCTTTGGGTATATACCCAGTAATGAGATTGCTGGGTCATATGGTAGTTCAACTCTTATCTCTTTAAGAAATTTCCAAACTGCTCTCCAGAGTGGCTGCACTAACTTACATTCTAACCAACATTGTATAAGTGTTTTCTTTTCCCTGCAGCCTCACCAACATTGTTATTTTTTACTTTTTAACAAAAGATATTCAGATTGGTGTGAGAGGATAACTCATTGTGGTTTTGATTTGCATTAGTGATAATGTGCATTTTTTCATGTATTTGTTGGCCACTTACTTGTAGGTCTTCTTTTGAGAAGTATTTGTTTATGTCCTTTGCCGCAAAGAACAAAATTGGATGCATTCACATTACCAGACATAAACTGTATTACAAGGCTACAGAATGGCACTAGTACAAAACCAGACACATAGACCAGTGGAACAGAAGAGAGAACACAGAAATAAAGCTGCACACCCATAACAATCTGATTTTTGACAAAGTGGATAAAAATAAGTAATGGTGAAAACACTCCCTATTCAATAAATGGTGCTGGGATAAGTGGGCCATCTATATGCAGAAGAATGAAACTGGATCCCTACCTATTACCATACACAAAAATTAAGATGAATTAAAGAATTAAATGTAAGACATCAAACTATAAAAATCTTTGAAGAGAACCTAGGAAATACCCTTCTCGATATTGGCCTTGGCAAAGAATTTATGGCCAAGTCCTCAAAAGCAATTGCAACAAAAGCAAAAATTGACAAGTGGGCCCTAATTAAATAAAAGAGCTTCTTCATAGCAAGAGAAAGTTTCAAGGCAGTAAACAGACAACTTATAGGATAGGAGAAGGTACTCACAAACTATGCATCTGACAAAGGTCTAATATTCAGAATCTGTAAGGAACTTAAATACATCAGTAAGCTTATTTTATTTTTTAAGCATTGTAAAAAAAAACTTAGAATTTTATTTTAGAAAATACAAAAAATTAAGAAGAAAAACATAGCAATAATATTATAATTCACTCATTGCATCTCTACTAATAGCATTTGGTTGATATTTCCTTCCAACACTTTTTATAGATATTTATATAGATCCTCTGAATTATGCAATTTAGACTTTAGTTTTTTCACATAGTATTATATTTCATCTCTTTATTCAATTATGTACTCATTCATTCAACATATGCCACCTGAATTTCTACTCTGTGCCTGGCTGGCACCAAACAGTTGCTGGGGAATTAATCAAAAACATGACAATAAGATTTTACCTATGCCTTCAGTTTTTTTTGAACATCATTTTTAATGCTTGCTTAAAAACCAGTTATATATTTTTATGATAACTCCCTTAATTATTTCCCAGGCTTGGGGTATTAGTTGAGTTTTAAGTAGGTAGAGAGATCTAGGCACTCAGTAAACAAATGTTCTATATGTCCATATTAATATCTTTTAAAATTTTTTCTATCCTAACTGAAAGTGAAATTAGCATAGCATATGTAAGAGGAGAGAACAGAGATATTTAAAAAAACATAAAATGGCTGTGTTTTTAAAATAAAAGCAGGTCCTTGAATTGGTCTCAGAATTTCTACGGCTGCCTGGCACTGCAAAGAGGGGCACGTCCTTTGTAGCTTATCTATCTTGTTGACTATCTGCGTGTCTTTCCTAGTAATGTGTCCTTCAAGATCTCAGCTCCCTAGCTAAGATAATTTAACATCACTCCCAATATCCTTGGCGTGGCATGCTCTGAGTTGTTAGCTATCCCATCCTTACTACTACGTGGATCCACCTTAGGTGACCTTTCCAACCTGACTGCCGGTGAGAGCCATCTTGTGTGGTTATTAATTCAAGACCTCTCTAAAGTCAGGCAATCATTAAGAATAACAACAATAACAAAAACTATAAAAACGCTTAGGCTGCTGGTAGGGTTGGCCTCCTTCCAGCTTGCTGAATGGCTGCCGCTCATATAATCGGTTTGCATTGTGGCAGTCTAATCAGGTTGACAAAAGTGGACAAGATTTTTGGAGGCAATCAAGCACACTAATTCATTTTAAAATGCTGAACAGGTGCAACTGGGACACATTGATGGTAGTTATTAGCCAAAAGTCGCTCAGAGAAAGGCGGGCCCAACATCTGTGCCTATTATAGAGACACAATAGGGCCGACTTCACTTGTAAAAGTGAGCAGGGTCTTCCTCAGGGATGGGGCAGCCAGCTGAATGAACCTCCTGATTTAGGACTTTCACTGCTTACAGTAATTAGCATTCGAAGGGGAGTGTGCTGAATCCATCTTTTCTTTTCTCTTTTTCCTGGGGGTGGGTAAAAGTGGAGCGTGATTTAATTAAGAAAGGCAGTAACTCCAGGCACCCACCTAATCAAATGTTAACTACAGCAGAACAAGGACATTCTAATGAGGTCTTTGTGATTTCAGTCTGACTAAGTGTGGTTGCCTAGTGCTGTAGGGTGTCTTTGGTTTCCAGGGACTCCTTTGTTCTTCAAAAGTTTTATTATTTTCAATTATTCCCAGTATATAGACCAGCTTATCATCAGAGACATGTGATTGCCGGAGATCCATTGGAAGGATAAATAAACCTAACAGAGCTGCTCTAGGTTCTGATAAATACATGAAGAAAAAGGCAAGACTATGACATCTGTTAGTACAAAATAAATGATAAATATTTGGAAGGTTTCATTGATAGACACAGCTTATAAATACTCTGATTTTCTTTTTTCTAATTGAATATGTGTCTCAGAGATGTTCTTTATAATATGGAGTTGCATAACAGAAAAAAGAAAATACATGAATTGTGAAATAAGACAGTTCTAGATTCAAGTTCCAGTCTTAGTACTAAAAAGTGAGCCTCTGACAAAGTTTTCTCTCATTCCATGCCCATTCATATGGCTCCCGGTTAGCAGTAGGGAATGTGATGGAGAAGAGAAGCAAGGGTCCTCCAGTGGAAGGTGCTGATAGGCATGCCATAGAAGTAACCACTCTGCTAGATAGAGCTTCCAAAAGTGAGGAATGTCTTTTGATCTTTACATCTCCAAGATCCTAAAAAGTGTCAGGTACTTTCAAAGTGTGCAAAAACATTCACTAAATGAAAACACGAATAACTATAAGTATATAAAAAACAAGCAGCACAGATATCTTCTCTTCCAGAAAAGTTATTATTCCAACATCTTTAATTCTGTTAAAAAGATTCTGGGTTCAGCTGGGCGCGGTGGCTCATACCTGTAATCCCAGCACTTTGGGAGGCCGAGGCAGGCGGATCACCTGAGGTCGGGAGTTCGAGACCAGCCTGGCCAACATAGCAAAACCCTGTCTCTACTAAAAATACAAAAATTAGCTGGACGTGCTGCCGCATGCCTGTAATCCCAGCTACTCAGGAGGCTGAGGCAGGAGAATCGCTGGAACCCAGAAGGCGAAGGTTGAAGTGAGCTGCGATCATGACACTGCACTCCAGCCTGGGCAACAGAGCGAGACTCTGTCTCAAAAAAAAAAAAGGATTCCGGGTTCTAGTTCTAGAATAGCATTTTAACTCTCCCAAACAACACACCCACTCCCCCACCACACACATTTTAAATTCTAGTAATTATATTTTTATTAAAATATGTCAACCTTTTAAATTTTAATTGTGCAAATTTTTTTTCATTTATTCAAAATATTTCGTGGATATTATATTTTTGAGAGAACTAACGATATGCCATCAAAGACTATATAGAGCTAATGATTCAAGAACAAGCAAGAGAGACAGAAGTAGAACATACACCAGGGTGGAAGCTGTGTCTTTCCATCACCTGATTTTGAAAGTGATATCCCATCACCTCTAATTCATGCTACTACTACTGATGACACAGAACAGCCCTGGTACAGTGTTGGTGGGTTGGTGGGGGGATGGCACAAGGACATGAATACCAGGAATCACTGGGGACCATCTTAGAACTGGTGACCAAGCCATTTAAATTACCTTCTTTCACTCCCCAAAGTATTCCAGTCATAACATAAAGACCTAAAGTTCTGATGTTAGTTGTATCTAGATTGATTACATAACATCTATGCATTTCCCACCTCTGGCAGATACGTGGCATAATGTGCACCAAGATGGTTGGGTAGAGATGAGTAAAGCAGAACAAAATATAGCATTGTGAAAGGACAATAAATCTTGGACCCCTGAAATCACGAAGCCAAAGGAAAAAGTCAAGCTGGGAACTGTTGAGGGCAAATATGCCTTCCATTCTATTCCTTAAAAAGACAGTTACTAAGATAAAAAAGCTACATACCTCCCTCACAAGGAATTTCCTTGTGGGAAAAGAACAGACAACTCAAAGTCATCCCTCTGCTCACTGAAATAAATGCATATCTGATTGTCTCCTTTGGAAAAGCTAATTAAAAACTCAAAAGAATGCAACTTTTTGCTTCTTAAGATACATATGAGCTGGAAGGCCCCTCCTGCTTTGAGTTGTTCCTCCTTTCTGTATGGAATCGTTGTACATCTTAGATATATTGATTGAGGTCTAATGTCTCCCTAAAATGTACAAAACCAAGCTGTGCCCCGACTATCTTGGACACATGTCGCCAAGACCTCTTGAGGCTGTGTCATAGGCACACGTCCTAACTTTGGCAAAATAAACTTAAATTGACTGAGATCTGTCCCAGATATTTGGGGTTCACAGCATCATAACTACATCCAAGCAGAGCTCAGCACAATTTTCATTTTCAAATTTGAAATAGAGTAATGATAACTTACAGGAGATGGGATGAAAATATGTTTGCATACTCAAGTACCCAATAAAAAAAATCTGTGCATAAAAAAATACATTTTTTTTAAAAAAAGTTCTGTACCTGTAATTTATATTTAGAAATTTTAAAATTAAATTTAGGGTTCTTAGAATCCTGTGTTCACAGGATTCAAAAATCAGAAGTATATAAAACTATACGAGGAGCCTCATTCCACATCCAATATTAATTGATTTCTTCTCTCTCACTATGCCAACATTTCAATGAATATTTTATATATGATAGTGTTTCATAATAACGACACTAAAAATAAAATATGTATCATTATTTTTATCCCTCTTTTACACAAAAAGTCACAAATTGAACCCTTATTTTGCTTTCTGCTTTTAAAAATGTTCTAATGAGATATAGCATACATATATTAATATGCACAGATCTTCAGTATACAAATCAATGTATTTTATAAAATTATAGCCTATTTAGCCACCACATAAATCACTTGTAGAATATTTTCAACACTTCAGAAAGCTGTAAGGCTCTTTTCTATTCAATGCCTCTCACTTAAAGTAACTAACCGTCATTCTTATTTCTATCATCATGTATTAGTTTTCCAGGTTTTAATGAACTCACAGAGTGTACAATTTTTCATGACTTTTTTTCACTTATTTTATCGTTATTTCTGTGAGATCCTTGATGATGTTGTTTTTTGATGTAAATGTTTTTTTTTTTTTTATTGCTATGTAATTCTCCATTGTGTGTATGGACCACGATTTACTTATTTATTCTCCAATTATTTCTATAAACAGTTGGGTTACTTCTATTAATTTTTCTTTATTAACAATAATGGTTCTATCAACACTTTTACATCTGTGTTTGATAAATAGATGCTTTCTTTTTCTTGGATGTATCTAAAGGAGTGGTAGAGTTGCTGTGTCATAAATATTGCCAAGCATATCTTTATATTTGTCTTCTGAATGTACATGTACATCATCAATATATGAGAATTCCATTTGCTCAAACCACTTCAGGTAACACTTGTTACTGTCACTTGTCTTTATTTTAGCCATTCTGGTATGTGTGTATTGATATGTCATTATGGTTTTAATTTTTCTGCAAAATATCATTTTATTATCTTCACATGCTATTTGGCCAAGAGAATAGCTTCATTTGGGATATGAAAACCTAAAGTTCAGATCCTCAGCCTTAATTTTTACTCAGTTATATGTATTTTTAACATTGATTTGTAAAAACACATTTTAAGTTATCAATATAAATTCCTTGTCTTACATGCCATTTTATGTCTTTATAAATACTTTATGTGTTTATTTTATATTGTTAAAATACCTGGTTCACCTTTTTCTAACTCTTGTTTTCATAGCAAAATTTCTTAATTTTTAAATTTTTTTATTTTTAATTATTAGGGAGTTGTATATATGAAATACAGGTCATGTTTTGATACATACAATGTGTAATGATTAAATCAGAGTAATTGGTATTCATTACATTAAGATTTATTTACTTATTTGTTGTTTTAGCAGCATCCTAATTCTTTTTTATTTTTTACATTTTATTTTAAGTTCCGGACATGCAGGATGTGCATGTTTGTCACATAGGTAAACCTGTGACATGGTGGTTTGCTGCACCTATCAACCCATCACCTAAGTATTAAGCCCCACATGCATTAGCCATTTATCTTCATGCTCTCCCTCCCCTGACCCCTTGATACAACATTCTAATTCTAATTCTAATTCTACTCTTATTTTAAAATATACAATAAATTATTGTTAACTATAGTCACCCTATTGTGCTATCAAATACTAGATCTTATTCCTTCTCTCTAACTATAATTTTGTACCCATTAACCATCCCCATTTTATCCTCTCTGTCCACTACCCTTCCCAGCCTCTGATAGCCATCATTATACTCTCTATCTCCAAGGTCATTTTTTTAAACTTTCACGAGTGAGAACATGTCATAGTTGTCCTACTGTGTCTGACTTATTTTCTGTAACATAATGTTCTGGTGTTCCACCCATGTCATCGCAAATTACACGGAATTTCATTTTTTTAAATCTATGAATATTATCTCATTGTGTCTGTGCCACATGTAGCTTTTTTTTTTTTTTTTTTTTTTAGACGGAGGCTCGCTCTGTCGCCCAGGCTGGAGTGCAGTGACACTATCTTGACTCACTGCAAGCTCCGCCTCCTGGGTTCCCGCCATTCTCCTGCCTCAGCCTCCCGAGTAGCTGGGACTACAGGTGCCCCCCAACCACGCCCGGTTAATTTTTTAATATTTTTAGTAGAGACGGGGTTTCACCGTGTAGGCCAGGATGATCTCAATCTCCTGACCTCGTGATCCGCCCACCTCAGCCTGGGATTACAGGCGTGAGCCACCGTGCCCTGCATCTGTGCCACGTTTCTTTACCCATTTAAGCACCAAGGGATACTTAGGTTGATTCCATACCTAGGCTATTGTGAATAGTGCTGCAGTAAACACAGAAGTGCAGATATCTCTTTGGTATACTGATCTGAAATTTCTTTTAGATATATACTCAGCAATGGGACTGCTGGATCATACAATGGCTCTGCTTATAGTTTCTTGAGAAACTTCAATATTGTTCTCCATAGTGGCTCTACTAATTTACATTCCAACCAACAGGGTACAAATGTTTCTCCTTTCTCTGCATTATTACCTGCATTTATTATTGCCTGTGTTTTGGATAAAAGCCATTTTAATTGGAAAGAGATGATATCCCATAGTTCTGATGTGTGTTTCTCTGATATTAGTGATGTTCCACATATTTTTCATATATTTTTTGGCCATTTGTACGTCTTCTTTTGAGAATTGTCTATTCAGATCATTTACCCATTTTTAATCAGGTGATTTTTTTTCTATTGAGTTCCTTACATGTTCTGGTTATTAATCAGAACATATGTTGTTGGGTGAATGGTTTGCAAACGTTTTCTCCCGTTCTGTGGGTTGTCTGTGCAGTTTGTTGATTGTTTCCTCTGCTGTACAGAAGGTTTTAAACTACACGTCATCACATTTGTCTATTTTTGCTTTGGTTGCCTGTGTTTGGAGGATCTTAAGAAATCTTGGTTCGGACCAGTGTCCTGGAGAGTTTCCTCAATGTTTTCTTTCCATAATTTTATAGCTTCAGGTCTTAGATTTAAGTCTTTAACCACTTTCACTTGATTTTTGCATATAGTGAAAGTAAGGGGTCCAGTTTCATTCTTCTGTATGTGGATTGCTAATTTTCCCAGCACCATTTATTGAAGAAGACTGTCCTTTCCCTAATGTATGTTCTTGGCACCTTTGTCAAAAATGAGTTGGATTTAAATGCAGATTTACTTTTGGGCTTTCTATTCTGCTCCATTAGTCTATGTGCCAGTGCCATGTGGTTTTGTTTACTTATAGCTTTGTAGTATAATTTGAAGTCAGATAATGTGATTTTTCCAGCTTTGTTCTTTTTGCTCAGTATGTCTTTGGGTATTCTGGATTTTTGCAGTTCCATGTAAATTTTAGGATTTTTTTTTCCATTTCTGTGAAGAATGTCATTGATGTTTTGATAAGAATTGCATTGAATCTATATATTTCTTTAGGTAGTATAGATATTTTTAACAATATTTACTTTTCCAATCCATGAACATAGAATACATCTTCATTTCTGTATGTGGGGAGCCAAATTCACATTCCCATGCATTGGCAAAGCCTGCAGACAGGGAAGTAGGTGGCATGGCAGGGACCCCACCGAAGATCCTGTTATGGGTACCTTCCTGTTCTTACCAGATCAATGAAGCGCTGTGAATGGCTTTTCATAGTTAATAGTTAGCACAGGGCAGACTGCAGAGGCCGCATCAAAGGAAGATGAAAATAGTTATTGTGTGAACTTTTGACCCCTGGCATGTATAAAAACACTGAATAAACCAGAGCTGTCGGCGCTTCCCTATCAGGGAACCGTCCCTCCTAATCCCGCTTTTCTGTGTCTTTCTTTCACCATTCTTCTCACTACTTCTCGGTGCATCCCTGAATAACCCCTGTGGCCGGACCGCAAGATCTGTATGTGTGTACTCTTCAACTTATTTCATTGACATTTTATAGTTTTCATTGTGGAGATCTTTCAATTTTTTTGGTTAAGTTTTTTCCTAGCTATTTTATTTTGCTTATAGCTATTGTAAGTGGGATTACTTCTTGGTTGTTTTTTCTTTTAGACTGTTGGCTGTTGGCATATGGAAATACTACTGATTTTTGTATGTTGATTTGTATCCTCCAACTTTATTGAATTTGTTTATCTGCTCTAATAGATGTTTGGTGGTGTCTTTAGGTTTTTCTAAGTATAAGATTATATCATCTGTAAACAAGGATAATTTGACTTCTTCCTTTCCAATTCAGATGCCTTTTATTTCTTTCTCTTGTCTGATTGCTCTGGCTAGAACTTCCAGTACTGTATTGAGTAAAAGTGGTGAAAGTGGTTATCCCTGTCTTATTCTAGATCTTAAAGGAAAGGCTTACAGTTTTTTCTCATTCAGTATGATACTAGCTGTGGGTTTGTTGTGTATGGCTTTGGCCACGCTGGGGTATATTCTTCTATCCCCAGTTTTTTGAGAGATTTTATCATGAAGAAATGTTGCATTTTTATCAAATGCTTTTCTGGCATCAATTGAAATGATCGTATGGATTTTGTCTTTCGTTTTGCAGATATGATGTATCACATTTATCAATTTGCATATACTGAACCATCTTTGCCTCCTGAGGATGAGTGCCACTTGGTCATGATGGATGATGTTTTTAATGTGTTATTGAATTTAGCTTGCTTGTATTGTTGATAGTATTTGCATCTATTTCCATCAGAGACATTGGCTTGTAATTTTATTTTATTTGGTTCCTTTGTCTGGTTTTAGTATCAGCATAATACTCGCCTCATAGATTGAGTTTGGAAGTATTCTATCCTTCTCAATTTTTTAGACAAGTTTGAGTAGGATTGATATTAGTTCTTTAAATGATTGGTAGAATTCAGCTGTGAAACAATGAGGTTCTGAGCTTTTCTTGGATGAGAGACTATTTATTATTGCTTATGTCATTACTTATTATTAGTCTATTCAGGTTTTGGATTTATTCAAGGTTCAATCTTGGTCAGGCTATTTTGTGCCTAGGAATTCATCCATTTCTTCTCAGTCTTCTAGTTTATTAGGATATAGTTGCTTGTAATAGCCTCATGATTCTTTGAATTTCTGTGGTATCAGTTATAATGTCTCCTCTTTCATCTCTGATTTATGTAACTCTTCTCTCTTTTTTTCTTAGTCTGGCTAAAGTTTGTTGATTTTGTTTATCTTTTAAAACAATAGCAACTTTTAGTTTTGTTGATCTGTTGTATAATTTTTTAGTCTCAATTTCATTTATTTTTGCTCTGATTTTTATTAGTTATTTCCTTCTATTAATTTTGGGTTTGGTTTGCTTTTACTTTTCTAGTTCTTTAAGATTCATTGTTAGATTGTTTATTTGAAATGTCTCTACTTTTTGATGTAGACATTTATTTTAATAAACTTATGAAATGGTTTGGTTTTTGTCTCCACTGAAATCTCATCTCAAATTGTAATCCTCACATGTAGAGGCAGGGAATTGAAATCCTCACATGTTGAGGGAGGGAATTGAAATCCTCAATGTTGAGGCAGGGAATTGAAATCTTCACATGTTGAGGGAGGGAATTGAAATCCTCAATGTTGAGGGAGAGAATTGAAATCTTCACATGTTGAGGGAGGGAAGTGGTTGGATCATGGGGCTGATTTCTCCCATGCTGTTTGCATGATAGTGGGTGGGTCTCATGAGATCTGATGGTTTTAAAAGTGGCAGTTTTTCCTGTTCTCACGTTTCATTCTCTCCTGCCGCCTTGTGAAGAAGGTGCCTGCTTCTACTCCCGCCATGATTGTAAGTTTCCTGAGGCCTCCCCAGACATGCAGAACTGTGAGTCAATTAAACATATACATTTTTATAAGTTACCCAGTCTTGGGTATTCTTTATAGCAGTGCGAGAACGGACTAATACAACTTACCCCTTAGTATTGCTTTTTCTGTACCCCATAGGTTTTTGTATGTTGTGTTTTAATTTTCATTTGTTTCAAAAAAATTCTTCACTTTCTTTCCTAATTTCTTCATTGACCCAATGGTCTTTCAGGAGCATATTGCTTATTATCATGTTTGTATAGTTTCCAAAGTTTCTATTATTAGTGATTCTTAGTTTTATTCCATTGTGGTCAGAAAAGATATGTATTAGGCCATTTTTGTGTTACTATAAAGAAATACCTGAAAGTGGATAATATATAAAGTAAAGAGGTTTAATTGGCTCAAAGTTCTGCAGGTTGTACAAGGATGTCTTTATTATCTGCTTCTGGTGAGGGCCTAAGGAGGCTTACAGTCATGGTAGCCAAAGTGAAGAGGGCAAGGATGGGGGCAAGAGAGAGCAAGGGGGGGGATGTGCTGCACACTTTTAAACAATCAGATATTTTGAGAACTCACTCACTATTGCAAGGAAAATGTCACGTGCATCTGTGTGAAGAGATCACCAAACAGGGTTTGTGTGAGCAATAAAGCTTTTTAATCACCTGGTTGCAGGCAAGCTGAGTCCATTTTATAGGCCATTTTATAGGATTTGGGTAGATAGTGGAAAATTACAGTCAAAGGGGTTGTTCTCTGGTGGGCAGGGGCGGAGGTCACAAGGTGCTCAGTGGGAGAGCTTCTGAGCCAGGAGAAGGAATTTCACAAGGTAATGTCATCAGTTAAGGCGGGAACCAGCCATTTGCACTTTTGTGATTCTTCACTTGCTTCAGGCCATCTCGATGTATACATGCAGGCTTGGGCTCAGAGGCCTGACAGAAAGCATCAAGCCGTTCATGAGAGATCTGAAACCATGACCCAAACCCCTCCTAACAGGGCCCATATCCAACATTGGAGATTACATTTCAACATGAAATTTGGAGGGGAAAAACATCACAATAATATTACACCTCCAGCCTCTCAAATCTCATATCCGTCTCATGTTGTAAAATATAATCATCATTTGCCAATAGTCCCCAAAAGTCTTAACTCATCCCAGCATCAAGTCCAAAGTTCTAAGTCTCATCTGAGATTCATCTCCTTCCACCTAGGAGCATATAAAATCAAATGAAGTCATGTACTCCCAAGATACAATGATAGTACAGGTATTGGGTAAACATTATCATTCCAAGAGAGAGAAATGGGCCAATAGCAAGGGGCAATAGGCCTCATGCAAGTCTGACAGCCAGCAGGGTAGTCACTAAATCTTAAAGCTCCAGAAAATCTCTTCAGACTTTATGTACTATATCAAAGGCACATTGGTGCAGCTCTGCCCCTGTGGCTTTGCAAGGTGCAGCCCCCATGGCTACTCTCGTAAGTTACAGTTGGAAGCCTGCAGCTCTTCCAAGTACAGCATGCAAGTTGCTGGTAGATCTAACATTTTGGGTTCTGGAGGGCAGCAGCCTCTTTCCCGTAAGAAATTGTCCTATGGGGACTCTGTGTGGAGCCTCCAACCCCTACATTTGCCCTTAGCATTGCTGTAGTAGAGGTTCTCTGTGAAAGCTCTGATTCTGCAGTGGGCTTATTCCTGGGAACCCAGGTTTTCTCATACATCCTCTGAAATCTAGCTGGAAACTACCAAGTTTCCTCACTCTTGCATACTGTGCAACCACAGGCTTCACATCATGTGAAAGCTGCCCACGTTTCTGGCTTGCACCCTCCAGAGTTGTGGCCCAAGCTGTACTTGGGGCTCTTTGAGATGCAGATATAGCTAGAGTAGCCAGGATGTGGGGAGTAGTATCCTGAGGCTGCTCAGACAGGAATGTGCGGTCTCTGAAAGCATTTTTCCTCCTAGGACTCTGTTATGTGATGGGAGGGGATGTCTCCAAGATCTCCGAAATGCCCGTGAGGCCATTTTCTCATTGTCTCGGATATTTACACTAAGCTTTCTTTTAATCGTGCTAATTTCTCTAGCAAGTGGCTGCTTCACAGCCTGCTTGTCTTCCTCTCCTGAAAATCCTTTCTCTTTCTTTGCCACATGGCCAGCCTGCACATTTTTCAAACTTTTGTGCTCTGCTTCCCTTTTAAATATGTTTCACCTTAAAGTCATTTCTTTGTTTTCATGTCTGATTTAGACGCTTAAAAGCAGCCAGGCCATATCTTAAGTGCTTTGCTGCTTAAAAATTTCTTCTGTTGTCAGTTATCCTAAGCCATTACTCTTAAGTTCAATCTTCTGCAGATCCCTAGGACATGAGCACAATGCTGCCAAGTTCTTTTCTTGGATGCGACACAGGTGACCTTTACTCTAGTTTCCAATAGCTCCATCAGATACCTCCTCAGCCTGAGCTTTATTATCCATATTTTCCGTCAGCATTTTGTAACAACCATTTAACCAGTCTCTAAGAAGTTCCAAACTTTTCCTCATCTTCTTGTATTCTTCTGAGCCCTCCAAACTCTTCCAACCTCTGCCTGTTACACAGTTCCAAAGTCACTTCCAGATTTTTAAGTATATTTTTAGTAACGACTTCCTCCTTGGAATTAGTTTACTGTGTTAGGCCATTTTGCATTGCTGTAAAAAATACCTAAATCTGGATAATTGATAAAGATAAGAGATTTAATTGGCTCATGGTTCTTCAAGCTATAGAAGCATAGCTCCAGCATTTGCTTTTGATGAAGGCTTGAGGAAGTTGACAATCATGGTGGAAATTTAAGGGGGAGCAGGTGTCTCACATGGCTAGGGTGGGAGCAAAAGAGAGCAAGGAGGGAGGCGCCAACTTTTAAACTTTTAAATAACAAGTTCTTATGAGAGCTCACTATTCTTAGGACAACAACAACACCAAGCCATTCATAGGGGATCAGCCCCCATGACCCAAACATCTCCCACCAGGCCCCACCTTCAACACTGGGAATTATGTTTCAACATGAGATTTGGAGGGAACATCCAAACTATATCAAGATACTTAATATGATTTTGATTTTTCTTTGAATTTTTGAGACTCGTTTTGTGCCGTAACATATATGGTATATCCTTGATAGTATTCCATATGCTGATGAGAAGAATATGAATTCTACAGTTGCTGGATGAAATGTACTATAAATTTCTATTAGGTTTATTTGGTCTATAATACAGATTAAATCCAAAGTTTCTTTATAGATGTTTTTTGTATGGATAATCTGTCTAATATTGAAAATGGGATTTTGAAGCCCCCAGGTACTATGTATTTGGATATCCCTCTCTCTTTAGTTCTAAAAATATTTGCTTTGTATATCTGGATGCTCCAGTGTTGGATACATACATAGTCACAACTGTTACAACCTCTTGCTGAATTGACTCCTTTATCATTATATGATGACCTTCTTTGTCACTTTTTGCAGTTTTTGTCTTGAAATATATTTTATCTGATACACAAATAGCTACTCCTGCTCTTATTTTGGTTTCCATTTTCATGGAATATCTTTTTCCATCCCTTTATTTTCAGTCTATGTGTGTCTTTATAGGTGAAGTGAGTTTTCTTTTTGTAGGTAGCATATAGTTGGCTCTTGTTTTTTAATCTATTCAGCCACTCTGTCTTTTGATCGGAAAATTTAGTCCATTCACATTCAATCTTATTGATCAGTAAGGACTTACTCCTGACATTCTGTTGTTATATGGCTGTATTGTTGGTCTTTCTTTCGTTCTTCTTTTCTGTCTGTATATATCGGTGTTTTTTTTTTTTTCCACAGAAGTATGTTTTAATGTCTTACTTTTTATTTTTTATGTATTTGCTATAAATTTTTGTTTTGTAGTTACCATAAGGCTTTCAAATGACATACTATAACCAATTATTTTCTTCTGACAATTTAACTCTGATCAGAAAATTAAAACAAAAACAAAGATAAAACTACAAAACTCTATACTTAAAATCCATCCTCCATGCTTTGTGACTTTTTGTTGTCTCTGTCTTTTTATACTATTTGTTTCTTAAAAAGTTGTTGTAGTTATTATTTTTGATAGACTTGTCTTTTAGTTCTCCTACTAAAGATTTGAGTGGTTTACACACTGTAATTCAAGTGTCAGAGTATTCTGTGTTTGTATGTACTTAATACCAGTCAGTTTATTTATTTATTCATTTACCTATTTTTTGAGACAGTGTCTTGTGCTCTCACCCAGGCTGGAGTGCACTGGCATGAACACAGCTCCCTACAGCATCAACCACCTGGGCTCAAGCAGTCTTCCTGCCTCAGCCTCCCAAGTAGCTAGTAGCAGAGGCACAGGCCACCACACTGAGCTGTTTTTTTTCTTTTTTATTTTATAGTGGTGGTGTCTCATCATGTTGCCCAGGCTGGTCTTGAACTCCTGGCCTCAAGTGATCCTCCTGACTTGGTCTCCCTAGGTGCTAGGATTATAGGTGTAAGCCACCATGCCTGGCCTATGAGTGAGTTTTATATCTCCAGATGATTTCTTTTTGTTAATGTCATTTTCTTTTAGCTTGAAAAACTTCTCTAGCATTTCTTGTAAGACAGATCTAGTGTTAAAGTCTTTCAGCTTTTGTTTTGTCTGTAAAAGCATTTATCCTTCATGTTTGAAGATTAATTTTCCTTGTTACGATATTCTCAATTGAACTTTTTGTTTGTTTGTTTGTTTTGTTTTTTTTTGTTTTTTAATTTATTTTCTTCAGAACCTTGAATATCTCACCAACTCTTTCCTGGCCTGTAAGGTTTCCATTGAGAAGTTTGCTACTAGATATATTGAAGCTTTTTTCTATGTTATTAACTTTTTTTCTCTTGCTGCTTTTAGGATCCTTTCTGTATCCTCAACCTTTGAGAGTTTAATATATCCCTTGAGGTAGTCTTATTTGGGTGGAATTTGATTGGGGTTCTATGACTCCTTGTACCTAGCTAGTCATATCTTTCTTAGTATTACTTATTTTAATAAATTTTCTATGTCAGTCTCTCTCTGTCTACATCCTCTTTAAGGCCAATAACTGTTATATTTGCTATTTTCAGGCTATTTTTAGATCCTATAGGTGTGCTTTATTCTTTTTTTTCTTTTTTTGTTCTCTGTGTATTTTCATGTAACTTCTCTTCAGGCTCATTAATATTCCTTCTGCTTGATCAATTCTATTGTTGACTGATGCATTTTTCAGTTTGTCAATTGTACTTTTCAGCTCCAGAATTTCTGCTTGATTTTTAAAATTATTTTAATCTCTTGTTAAGTTTCTCTGATAGAATTCTGAGTTTCTTCTCTGTGTTATTTTAAAGTTGGTTGAACTTCTTCAAGGCAGCTATTTTGAATTATCTGTCTAAAAGATCACACTTCTCCATAACTTCAGGATTATTCATGGGTGCCTTATTTAGTTTATTTGGTGAGTTCATGCTTTCCTGGGTGTTCTTGATACTTGTGAATGTTGATTGATGTCTGAGCTTTGCAAGTAAGGTGTTTGTTTCTATCTTCACAGTCTGGACTTGTTTGTATCTATCTTTCTTTAGAAGGCTTTCTACATATTCCAAGGGGATTGAGTTTTGTGACCTAAGCCTATGATCACTGCAACCATATCACACTAGGGGTACCCTAAACCCAGGAATGGTGTAACTCTTCCTGAATCCTAGAGATATCACCTTGATGGGCTTGGGTAACAGCAGAATTCCCTGGATAACCAGGCAGTCTCTCACTCTCTTCCCTGTCTTTCTCCCAATTAGAAGGAGTTTTCCACCATGCTGGGCTTACTGACATTGGGGGATGACTGACACAAGCACTCTTATGGCTACCACAGCTGGCACTCCACTGAAGCCAGCAAAATACTGGGTCTCATCTAAGGCCTGTGGTGACTAGTTCCTGGCTGCTGCTGATCTTTATTCAAAGCCCAAGTGCTGTTTAGTCAGCAGGTTGTGAATTCTGTCGGGACTATGTTCTTCCCTTCAGAGCAGTGGATTCCTTTTGGTCCCATTGTTGTCTTAGAAATGCTGTGCAGGAGCTCAGGCCTGGAACTGGAGGTTTCAGGAATCTTCTTGGTAATTTATTGTGGCTGAACTGGTACCCAAGTTGCAAGACAAAGTCCTCTGTACTCTTCCCTCTCCTTTCACCACATGAAAGGACTCTCCCTCCAAGCTACACAGTCTGCAATTGTGAGAGATTAATGCGAGTACTCTCTTGACTACCACAGCTTGATCATGGGTAATGCCCACCCCAAGTCCACTGCCTCTAACAGTGCAGCTCCAGAGACGGTTTACTCAAAGACTGTAGTCCTTGTGGCATTACTACCACTCAAATTTATTTTGGGCCCTAGGCATCTTTAGGCAGATGCTAGTGGAGCCAGCCGGGATTCAGGATCTTTCTGCTGGGGTGGAATATTCCCCTCTGAATCTAGGGGTAGTCTAAATGTTTCCTCTGTAGGCACCAGCAGAATTCTTCCCTGTGATGTGTTCCTCTGTGACAGGGAAGCACGGAGTTCCAATGCAAAGTTCCACATTTACTTTATTCTCCCTCCCCGAAAAACGCAGATTTTCTTTTCACATGGTGCTGATGGAAGATAGGGAGGGGTGGTATAGGAAATGCAACACTGTCTTTCCTACTCTTTTCAATGCCTCTTTCCTTGATATTGTGCTAAAACCAGGTACCGTGATTGCCCATCTAATTTTGTGGTTCTTACGAAAGTGCTTTGTTGACTGAATAGTTCTTCAATTTTGTACTTCTTTGGGAGGTGATCTCTGGGGAGTTCTATTCAGCTGCTTTTCTCTGCCTCCACTCTCAACTTTAAATTTGTATTTAAAATTTGTTTTACTTAATTTTAGTACATTGACTTTATTAATTTTTTGATAGTGCTTATTGCATTTAAATAAATCTTTGTCTACTAAAAAGGCATGAAGCTATGTTTTTTTTTCTAAAGCTTCTTCATTGCAGTTAATCATTTTCGGTTAATTTTAGCATTGATGTTAAGTCAGTGTCAATGTCCCCGTTTTTTTTCTTTTTTTAATGTGAATATTTGGTTTGCCAGTACCATTTGTTGAATAACTTTTCCTTTCTGATTGAATTGCCTTGGTGCCTTCTTTGGAAATCAATTGACCATATGTGTATGGGTATATTTCTTAATAAATTATTCTGCCTTCAATCTATGTCTATTTTTATGCCAATGTTAGCTTTGTGTAGCTGGTTGATCTAGAAATTAAGTTATATGAGTTATTGAATTTTGTTTTAAAGCACATGCATAAATTTGAGTATTTAAAATCTTTTGTATTTTCATATGTTTCTGTCCATATTTGTGGGAAAAGCTTTCTGAAATTTTGACTGAAATTTTGTTGAAACTATATGTTAAGTTGGAGAGAATAGTAACGTTGATAATAGTGAGCTTTTCAATCCATGCAATCTATGAAATCGATATAGCTCTTCATTTTTAAAAGATATTCCTTGAATTTTTCTTCACAATGTTTTTCAGATTTTAATGTATATTTTAGTGTTTGTAATGTAGAGCTTGTGCACATATGTCGTTTTTCCTAGATATTAGAATTTTATGTTTTGTGGGTATATAATTAGTATATTTATTTCAATTCTTTATTTTTTTTTGATGCTGGAATTTAGAAATATACTTCAGGTAGTAACTTTGCCGAATTTACTTATTAGTCCCGATCATTTCCTTATGGATGATTTTTGATTGCTTTATGTAAAATCTTGTAATTTACAATGGAAAGTTTAATTTCTTTACTTCTAAACTTCATAACTTTTTATTTCTTTCCCTTCCTTATTCACTCTTTAGGACCTCTGTTACAATGTTGAATTAAAGATTTAAAAAATCTCTTCCACATTCAAAAGGAAAATATGTTTTGGCATTCTATGTAGAGTTTTGAAAAATTTAAACCAATTTTGCATTAGAATGTCTTTTAACTTGCATTTGCCTAATGTTTACTTATGATTGAATTCAAATTATGTATTATGTGACTTGTATATTTGTTTCTTGAAGAAAGAGAAAAATTGAAAAGAAAAATTATTAAAGAGAAAAATTTGAACTCCGATACATATTTTTTATAGTGCATGTTTAATGTTAATGGAATAAATACTAATATTAGGTCAGAAAGATTTGTTCATATATTTATTCTAGGAATTCTATAATTTTAAATTGAAATTTAGATCTCTAATTTATATAAAACAGAATTTTCTTGCTATCTTTAGCATAAATCAACTGATCATATATATGAGTCTATTTCTCAAGTTTCCTTCTGTTCTACTGTTCTACATGTGTATTATTTAGCCAGCATCGCAGCCAATATCTAACTGTGTTGAATACTGTATATTAAATCTTGAAATTAGGTAGAAAGTTTCTCCAACTTTGTTTTTCATTTTAATAATTGCTTAGACTATTCTAGTTTCTTCAAATTTCTATTTAATCTAAAAATCGACCTATCAATTTCTATCTTCAAATTTTGATTTAATGTTTAATATAGCCTATTAATTTCTACCAATTTGGAGGAAATTGATATTTTAACAATAAAGAATTTTAAATACATATTTATTAAAATATTTCATTTTTCTCAGCAATGTTCTATAATTTTGAAAAAACTTTTATATGTTTGGATTAATATACTCAGAAGCATTTTATACATTTTGATTTGTTGTAAATATAATTTATTTTACATTCCATTTTATAGTAGTTTAATATTAGCCTACAAAATATACATGTATTTACAATATTGACATTTTGACCTACAACCTTATTAAAGTCATTTATGTGTTCTACTAGTTGTCTTATAAATATCTGAGAATTCTCTATGTAAATTATCATGCTCTTTAAAGAGAGGAGATTTTACTAACTCTTTTTACATTTTTTCTTGCCTTATTGTAGTGGTCAACATACTGAGTTTAAAATTGAGTAAAAGTGTTGAGAATAGGCATTTTTGCCTTGATTCTGCTCTTTCAGGGAAACATTCAGCATTTTACTGTTAAGTATGATAAAATCTAAAAGTTCTCATAGCTTCTTTTTATCAGACTGAAGAAGTTTTGTTTTTTTGAATTTCTATGATTTTTATTACTATTATAAATGAGTATTAAATATTTCAAGGCATAACATGAAAATTTTCTCAGTACTAAGAAAATTTAAAACTTAAAATCTTTCATTTCATTCTGTTAAATTTTTACTCATATATATTAAAGTTCATAATTTAGATGCAAATATATTTATGATTATTATGTCTTCCTATTGAATTGGTCCATTAATATTAGAAAATATCTTTCTTGATTCTTTGCTAATATTCTTAAAATCCATTTTATTTGGTAGTAATAAAACCATTCTTTTCTCAAGGTTGCTATTCCTCTGATTATATATAGAGAGAGACACATTTTCATCATTGTATTTGCCTAATATTAGAAGGATATTTGATAGCATATAACTGAGAATTGCTTGTCCAAATGAATTCTAACAATCACTCAACATCTGACTTTTAATTGTAGTGTTTTGTCCATTAACATTTAATGCAATTTTTGATATAATTAGCTTTAGATCTACTTTATTATTTATTTTCTAAGTGCCATCCCTCCCTTCTTTCTACTGTTTTTCTCCTTTCTTAGCTATTTTTAATTACTTATCTTTCCTTTTTTTAAATTTCATTTTATTTTACCTATTGGCTTTTACACATACTTTTTTTAAATATACTTCAGCATTTTCTCCAATCATTTCAATAATCATTTTAAAATTATTCTGGGCCATCTAATCTCTTTAACTGGAAATGTCATTTATGGAGGTGATATTCTTACTACTGATAATAATTTTATGTTATGCCAAAAATTGAAAAATTTCCAAAGGCCTGTTATGAATTCATATTTTGAATTTATAATATTTTGTCTTAAATTACTTGCTTTACATTAAGTGTAATATATAATTAAATCCAATTATTATAATAATTATTTAGATCAGCAAATCTTGCTAAAACTTTTGCTGTTATTATTCCAATACATTTCAGAATCATGTAACAATTCCTAATAATATTCCATATGAAAGAACAAACAAAACATCAAATATATTAAATATGTGTGCATGATATATACTTTTCCTGCTGTTTTGGACTTAGATTAAGGTTCAGAAGTCACTTTCTGTGAAAAAATCCCTGCCACTTTTGTATTTGAAATTGTTTTTGACTATCACCTGGGTCTTTTAAGAGTTTAGCCAATTGGGGCCTGGTGTGGTGGCTCACACCTGTAATCCCAGCATTTTGGGAGGCCGAGGCTGGTGGATCACCTGAGGTCAGGTGTTTGAGACAAGCCTGCCAACATGGTGAAACCCCGTTTCTACTAAAAATACAAAAATCAGCCAGGTATGGTGGCAGGTGCCTATAGTCCCAGCTACTTGGGAAGCTGAGGCAGGAGAATTGCTTCAACCCAATCTGTTAGCCGAGATGATACCACTGCACTCCAGCCTGGGTGACAGAGTGAGACTCTGTCTCAAAAAAAAAAAAAAAAAAAAAAAAAAAAAAAGAGTTTAGCCAATCATTTGTTAATTATGCACGGGGATTTGGCTAGTGGCACCAGGCACCTAACCCTATACAGTTGTCATTTTGCTGTGATCACTATATCCTTGACATAAATATTTCTTTGCTTTGCTTTATCTTATTTTGTTTTATTTTATTTTATTTTGAGGCAGAGTCTCACTCTATCACTGTCACCCAGGCTAGAGTGCAGTGGCATGATCTTGGCTCACTGCAACCTCCGCCTCTTGGGTTCAAGTGATTCTCCTGCCTCAGCCTCCTGAGTAGCTGGGATTACAGATGCCGTCACCAAGGTCAGCTAATTTTTGTATTTTTAGTAGAGATGGGTTTTTGCCATGTTGCCCAGGCTGGTCTCGAACTCCTGACCTCAGGTGATCTGCCCTCCTCAGCCTCCCAAAGTGCTGGGATTACAGGCATGAGCCACTTTGCCCTGCCAAAATATTTCATTTTGGGAGTAAATAATTAAATTATTGTGTATGTGAGACACAGATGATCATATGGCTTTGGTTTCTAACTCCTGCTTCTGCTCTACTCAGTGAATGGATTATATTACTACATTCATATATGAGTTACTCTTTCACATACTATTAATATATTTACTCAGGTATAAATTTTAGCCCCATTTTGAAAATCTTAAAAATGATCTTCACACTTGGGAGGCCAAGGTGGGCAGATCACGAGGTCAGGAGATAGAGACCATCCTGGCTAACACGGTGAAACCCCGTCTCTACTAGAAATACAAAAAATTAGCCGGGCGAGGTGGGGGGCGCCTGTAGTCCCAGTTACGTGGGAGGCTGAGGCAGGAGAATGGCATGAACCCCAGTGGGGCGGAGCCTGCAGTGAGCTGAGATCACGCCACTGCACTCCAGCCTGGGCGACAGCGAGACTCCGTCTCAAAAAGAAAAAAAAAAAATCATCTTCACACAAAATCTCTACAGGAGTTGTAGGCATATCTGAATGTTAGAAGGACAAAGTAGGAGAGGGGTTTGCATAAAAACAATGCAAAACATCTCTAAGTGCAAAAACAAACAAAAGACAAACAACAAACAAACAAAAGAACTCTAAATGCAACAAAAATCCATACTTCAATGGTTCTATGACCATTCCGTAGTAGTATTTTCCACCTTCTAAGTCTCCCTCCATATCCTGTCCATCTTCCTTTATTCTATATCCTTTTCTGTGGGTTGAATTGTGTTCCCCCCAAATTATGTTGAATCTCTGATCTGCAGTATTTGTGAATGCAACCTTATTTAGACACAGAGTCTTTGCAGTTATGAGGTCAATATAAGATGAGATCATAATGGATTAGAGTGGGCCCTAATCCAATGACTGTTGTCCTTATGAGGGGAGATTGGAGACAGCCAGACACACTGGGAAGAAGTCCATGTAACAATGGAGGCAGAAATTGTAGTGATGTGGCTGCAAGCCAAGGAACACTGAGGATTGCTGGTGACGAGCGGAAGCTGGAAGAGGGAAGGACGCATTCTTCCCTAGAGCCTTCAGAGGGAGCATGCTGTACTCACACATGATTTTAGAGTTGTAGATTTTCTTGTATAAGATCATAAATTGCTGTTTTAAGTCACCCAGTATGTGGTAATTTGTTATGGCAACCTTAGGAAATGAACACACCTCCCCTCTCTCCTCCTCCCTTTGATTACTTGATGTTTCCCACATTTTTCCTACTCTATTATGGGGGTCACTTCTTTTAATTTTTTTCTTTCCAGGTCCTAGGCCAAGTCCTGGTTTATGCCTGACCTTAAATAGCTGCATCTATTCAAGTGCTAGGGAGAGCAAAATGATCTTTCATTTCATGTAATTGGCTCTTCTCTGAAGGTGACTATTACTATAAATAGTATCTTTCACTTTCTATCCCATCCTACTTCCTAACTACACTTAGAAAAAAATAACATAAACCCTCAACAACTAGAAATTTTTTGATCAAAAACAGGTGGCTTGAATTTTATTGTGTATTTGAGCCAGATGTAAAGGCTGGCACATTTCTGAGCAATAGACAGTAAATATTCATAGAAATAATACAGTAAAATTCCAGAAATCAATATAATTGCAAAGGTCATAAGAGTGTAAATATGGACTTGCTCACTATCACTCCCCAAAACTTAAACACAGGAGGCAGCATCTGAAATGTGAAGAGTTTGTTTTAAATACAATAAAAGATATAATTGTTTTATAATTTAAAGAAGTGTAAAAGTCCAAGGATGGTAGTAAGTTCTTTGCTACTCTCCCCATTAAGAGACGAGATCTAATTCACTTGCATTCCTTTGAAACTGGACTGGTGTTAGTGACTTTACTGATCTACAGACGGAGGAAGTAACATACTTGGGCCTTCAGGAACCAGGTCATAAAAATCCCTGTGACTTCAGCCTGCATCTCTTAATATGAACCTTCAGCTTCCATAGAAGGAGGTTGACTACCCTGAGGCCACTGTGCCGTGGGAAGACCAAGACACTTGGAGAAACCCAAGAGCCAGGGCGGTCCAATCCTCACCTGGGGTCAACTCTGCCCCACTGCGGGCTGAATCTGGACATCTCCATTTATTTAGTGTTGTCTATGGCTGCCTTTTCTGCAACAGCAGAGTTGAGTAGTTGCAATAGAGACTGTTAGGCTTGCACTGCTCAAGATATTTCTTATCTAGCCCGCTAGAAAACAAGTGTGTTCACTCCTAGAGAATGAGACAGATTGTGGAGAGAAGCCATGGGGGCAAAAATGTACCACATGTGAGTGAATAAACTAGTTGGAAGTTGAGCCTCCGCCCTTAGGCAGGCCAGCCTGAGTCATTGCAGAATTCATGATCCACACAATTTTGAGCAAAATCTACTTTTAAGCTGCTAAATTTGAGGGTCATTTGTTACAGAGCAGTAGATCACCAGGACTATATGAAGCATATATTCTTCTTAAATTGAATAAGTGATATAGTAGAGCATTTCACTAGAGGAAGAAAAATTTGGACAAAGCAACGCCTAGGTATATGTCAATAATGCATAACTAAAACGAACGTCATGTGCTTGCTGAGATATATTTTATGTTTCTTTGGCAGATATATCTAAGAACAGGTTATGAAATCCTCATACTAGCAATGCTAACATCACTTGCTGTGTAACAGGGACTATTTTAAATGTTTTAGACATCTTAACTAATTTAACCCTTACAGAAATACTAAGAGGTAGCACTATCAATCTCCCAATTTTATTAAGAAAATTGATGGACTGAAGGGTTAATTTAATTGCCCACACGTAGCAAACTGTGGACCAGCTTGCAAACCTAGCAACTCTGGCTTCAGACCCTGTGTTCTTTAATTATACACGGTTGTTCTATCTGGGATGTTACTTGGGTCCTTGAGCTCATTAAGCTGTCCCTCTTGAGTCTATCGAAACTACAGTGTTCTAAATACTGTGACATACACCATTTCACGGTTTCTTTTCCTCTATTTTATTTATTTATTTACTTACCTGCTTATTGTCTATTATTTTTCTGAAGCAAAAATAACAATGCTGATTCTCCTCCTATTGCTGGATTTTTCAACTTAAAAATATTTTTCTTTATCAATGGCTTGAGAACTTTACTCAGAGTTTTAAAGAGGCAATTACTATGTATAGCAAACAAGTTTATAAAGCACTTTTTTAAATGAGCAAGCTCACTGAATTATCATTATATATATATATATATTTATATAAATTAAGGATAATCTGCACTTTCCTAGGTCAAATAAGGTGAGACAGAATGCTTGCACAAGTCAGGCAAAGCAAATTTATGACTCATACAAAGCAAGGACAGACAGAAGCCTAGGATCCATGGAAGGTCGGTCCTCCAAGTCTCAGGGAAGGTGCCCATGAAGGAAGAGTCATGTCTGCACGTGCCCCACATGGCAGCTGAGAGATTCTGCCCGGGGTTTCATACATTGAGTGACACTTGGGTCACTGAACACAAGCAGTGCAGAACATCCTGCTCTGTGAACGATGAGGACGCAGTAGGTTGTTCTGCATATTTCTTCTTTATCTCAGGACCATGCATTCTTGGTACCTTCTGCCAGGGAATTGCAAACTGGAGGGGGAAGAGCAGGGCCAGCCTAGGCCATCTGGAGGCCTGTCCTCCTTGCATCATCCAGGTGTATAGATGAGGTAGTTGCATCTCTAGAGTTAACTATGTTGACTAAATGGGACAGTCTCAACCTCAACATTGGCCCTTTCATAGCAAGCCCAGTGCTTCTCTGGCTACCAAGAGGTTTCCAGTTTTGGAATTTACAGTGGTTTTCAGTGGTTTAGTATTATTCACATTTACTAAATATTCTTGACTTTGAATGCAAAAATTATAGATATTTTTCTAGTAAATAAGATTTTCTTTTCCATTTGTATTTCAGAGACACCTTCCTTTGGTTTAGATGTATAAACGTCCATGTATCATATAATACACAACTTAGACCTATATAAATGGTGAATATTTCAGTGTAATGTAGGCAGAAAGGAGAAAGGAATGGAGAAATTTTATGATATAATTGCATTTGTGATATACATAGATTTTAGCAATTATCCTATGAATGTAAAAACATCAACTTCTTCCAATCTGAATTATTTATTCCCTTTGAGGTCATCTTTCACATCGTAAGTGACCTGCTTCTTAAATGAAAAATGCATGCAGATCTGAGCAGGAAACACTATTCAATAATGTTATCTCCTCACTGGGAGCACTTCATTCAATTATCACACACGTAGAGCTGGAATATACAGTACTCCTTTAACTAGCGGGTAACAGGCTTTTAGTCTCTTTTACATTATACACGTTTACTTCCGATACAAAATCACAGAACACGATTTTTGAAGGGGACCTTAAGTGTTACTGGGTTGAAATTGTCTGTTTTCCTGATGCAGACTGAAGCTGTGAGGACTGTGCTTGCCTTTGGACCACATAGCAGCTTGTTCGCTGAGAGCCGAAGCTGCAGGTCAAGGACTGTTGCCCTCGTCACTTCCCAGTGACAGCACTGACCTTGAGAAAAACACTTTACTTCCCAATGTAGCTGTGCACCCATAAAATAAGAGGATAGATCCAGCGTGTCACTCTTTAGTATAAGAGGTGAGGTATCGCAGTCCAGTGATGGGGATAGGGCTACACGTTCCATGCCAACCCCCTCCCCAATTTGTTATAAAGAGAAAACATATAGATGTCAAAAACTGTCAACACGTCAAAAACAAATTAACTATGAAAACCAAAAGCCATCCTAAAATGTCACATGACGACTTTGACTTTCCTTAGTCAATTTCTCCTCATGACAATTCCCATCTCTGTTCTAGTCCTCCACCTATCATGTTTCAAACATCATATGTTACAAGCAGAGCTTTGTACAAATACTCAGATTAAAGGATGTGTTCTCTGGGAACCAAATATGTGAGAGAAGAATCAATAAAGGTATGTGAGATTATCCTTAATGGAATAACACAGGTAGGCCCCTGAAGTCCTGGATTTTGCCTGAAGTTTGAAGTTTCTTTTTGCCAGCTGTGGGACCCTGTGCAGCTGATTTAAGTGCTCTAAGCCTCACTCCTCTGGTAAATTAGAGACCTTATAAGTTTCAGTGTCATGGATTCTTTCAAGGAGCAGCATCTTGGTCAGGCGCGGTGGCTCACGCCTATAATCCCAGCACTTTGGGAGGCTGAGGCGGGTGGATTACCTGAGGTCAGGAGTTCAAGACCAGCCTGGCCAACATGGTGAAACCCCATCTCTACTAAAAAAAAAAAAATACAAAAATTAGCCGGGCGTGGTGGCGCACCCCTGTAATCCCAGCTACTCGGGAGGCTGAGGCAGGAGAATTGCTTGAACCTGGGAGGCAGAGGTTGCAGTGAGTTGAGATCATGACACTGTACTCCAGCCTGGCCGACAGAGGGAGATTCTGTCTCAAAAAAAGGAGCAACATCTTAGACTGTTATATGTTTTGCATATAACAGTCCTCAATATTATAATAATGTTTCTGTGTAGCTTTGTAGGTGGTTTCTTGTGAAAGCCGGGTGGGATATCACTGTGTGGCCATCCCACATGATCCTGGTCTGTGGAGTTGTCATGCTTTCTGGGGACACATCCAGGAGTCACTGGCACTCTGGCTTGTCCAGGGAGTGTGCTTCATTCTGGCCCCCCAGACTTTTGGGTCTTTGTTTGCTTTGCTCTTCTGGTGAAACTGCCCCATGATTGTGATTAATTGCCACACAGAATGAAGCTGGTTCTGTGTCTCTCTCTGTGTGTGCGTGTGTGTGTGTGGTCATCCGTTAGGCCTCCTTAGTAACCTTTCTTTAAATCTCCAAATCTGGCATTTCAGCCTTGACATTTTTCGGCCTTCTGAGTCATTTGCCTTGAACAGGATCAGCCCTTTAGTTAGAAAGCAGGTTATGGAATTATTATGCCATGGGCCTGGGAGATGAATGTCTATTACTAAATCCTTTCAAAGCAGGGTTCACTTTAGGCTGTATTGTGATGTAAGAGGAGAACTATGTCAGTTCCCCTTAATTTTGAGGATTTTGAAATGATTCATACTCTAAATGGATTTTTAAATATTTATATAAAATATTTTTATGTTTTCATTTTGAGATTGAATCATTTTCTTTATAGTTTTATTTGGGAAGCTTACTGTGTGTGTAGTATATGTTCCATTTTTCAAATCTTATTCCAGTAAAAGGGGAATCATGTATTTTTTGTAGAAGTTCTGTATTTGGCTGTGGATCATATTAGAAACTTGATGATTTTTTGCTAAATTACTTAACTTCCACTTTCTAAAATAACTTTCTTTCTGAACAACTTGGGTGGAAGAGAGAAAAGAACTGATCTCTAGACCCCTGGGACCACAGACATCTGGGGTAATATCAAAGCAGTTTATCAGTCTGTTCCAAAATTTCTTAACTGCAAAGTTGAGAAGATGCATCTTACGCCCACCTCTATAGTTGTTGCGTGTGTGTGTGTGTGTGAACAATAGAGTCTGGTGAATGTGAAAATGCCTGGATATAGTGGAGCACTATCTATGAGCAAGCTATTTAACCAGTGTTTAAATTAGAAATGTCCTATTGCTTCTGAATCTCTTTTCAACACAAAACGGTTCGTCTTTTATTTATTGTTTCTTTTTTTTTTTTAATTAAGAGACAAGGTCTCACTCTGTCACTCAGGCTGGAGTGAAGTGGGATGATCACTGCTCACTGCAGCCTCGACCTCCGGGGCTCGAGAGATCTTCCCATCTTAGCCTCCAGAGTAGCTGGGACCACAGACACATACCACCATACCCGGCTAGATGTTTTTTTTTTTTTTTTTTTTTTTTTTTGTAGAGACGAAGTCTCCCTGTGTTGCCCGGGCTGGGCTGAACCGATCCTCCCACCTTGGCCTCCCAAAGTGCTGAGATAACAGGCATGAGCCACTGTGCCTGGCCAAAACATGATTAATCTTTTAGAGGTCACAGTTTAGCTTGATATACTTTCAGTGGATGGGTGTTTTCAGGATGCGTATTGATTCAGTGTTAAAGGCATTAAATATTTTTGGTATATTATTGTATTGAATTAGATAGATGGTGAGGATGGTAGGCAGACTTCTAAGATGACTCCTGAGATTTTTGTTTTCTCATGTGCAAACACCTCCTTCCAGTTACTCAATCAAACCCTGACCTATGTGTTGCAGGGAAAGGACTGTGCAGATGTAATTAAGGCTCTTAATTGGCCTTAACATGGGAGGGTATTCTTGGTGGGCCTGACTTCATCAGGTAACCCTGTCGGATGGATGGGAAGCATGGAGGGAATTCAGTCCTTGAGAAGGCCCCTGTTGCTGGGTTTAAAGATGGAGGGGGTTACATGGCAAGAAATGCAGGAGACCTCCAGTTGTTGAGAGCGGGCCCTGGCTGACCGCCAGCCAGGAAACAGGGAGGGACCTCAGCCCTCCAACCGTGAGGAACTGAATTAGCGGACAACCTGAGTGAGCTTGGAGTGGTTCTTCCTCTCTCAAGCCTCCAGAGGAGAACAGAAGCTGAATCATACTTCGGTTTCAGCCCTGGACAGAGAAACCAGTTGTGTGAGATCGACAAAACTGAGGGCTAATAAATGGTTGTGGTTTAAGCTCTGTATTTATAATAATTCATCCCTCACCACCAACAGAACATCATACAGTACGATTCATTTTCCAGATATGTTATTTGTAAGATCTAGGTATTCCTGTTGAACACATGATGACTTTCCAGCATAGCTGCTTCTGCTCCGGAATCTCTACGGCAGGTGATTTTCTCTCACGCTCCAGAGAAGCAAGGCCACCTGAGCATGTGTCCTTCTTCACATTTCAAAATTACAAAGAGGTTGTGCAATGTATTGCCTCTGAACATGCTAGCTGTGAAAGTATAGATGGTGCACCTTTGAATGAATGAAGCTCTTGGGACTTTTATTAATCACCCATTCTGATTTATAAAGTGATTCCTTAGCAAATAAAAAGTGTAAAATGGCTTCAAATTGTTTAGGGTTCATTTCCGTTTTCTGAGTAGCATTAATCTTGTTATCTATACTATTTTTAATATAAAAAGAAGCAGGATGACCTAAAATGTGGACAAATTCGTTTCTTCCCTTGTTAATGGGTTTTATTTTACTCAGTTGCCCATTCCTCCGGTTTCAGAGCTTTCACATAGCTTTTTCTAAAATCTTTCAGTTAAGTTGTCATTCTTGACCAGAAATAATGGTCAAAACACCATCTGCATCAATATTTTGGCTTGTTTTCTTGATAATTTGCGAGCCTGTGGGTGTGAATGACGCTTCCCGCTGCACGGCTTCCCTGTGTCTCCTGTTTGTATTTAAGCACTCAAGTAGAAACTTCATCCTGCGAGGCTGGGAGGAAAGCGTCTCTTTACCTCGCAACAGGAGTTGGAAGACACATTCAAAGCCCCATTGATATCTGACAGACAAACATAGTGGAATCCGCTGTTGAAATGGCTTCAAATAACAACCTCCTAGGCCATGCCCGATGGCTGTAACACATGATTCTCAGAACAAACGCTACCAAGTACTTGTTGCTTTGCTTGGACACATATGTGCTTTCTGTTAGAGTTAGAGGGCAGAGTACCAAATTGGAGGTCACCGTGGTGTAAATGATGACTCTACTTCTTTTCCCTGATAATATATCATAAATCACGTCCATAGAGAAATAAGCTTTATCATGGTAGAATTCTGGAAAAAAAAAAAAAAAAAAAAAAAAGCGCTTACTTTATTTTACTAACCACATAGTTAAAATTTTTATGTATTTCAATTAGGATTTCTTTTGTTATAGATAGCTTTGTTATTTTTCTAAAGGAGAGGCATTCGCATAGTAAAAACTCAGCAATTCGGTAACATGAAAAGAAGAGAGCATCATCTGATAGTCAAAGGAAACCAGTGTCCATTGTAGAAAACCTCTATTCAGACATCATTCTACATTTTTATACACATTTAGATTATATGTATATTATTTTGTATAAATAGATTATAATTCACATGCTGTTTTATAATCTGCTTTTTTCACCTAACAATATAAAGGAAGTTTTTTTATTTCAACAGAAATAGAGATCTATGAGTGATTTTAATAATAGCATGTGTGGCTAGTCTACATTTTAGTTAACCAATTTTCTATGAATCGACATTTATGTTCTTCCTCCATTTTCACTGTGACAAAGAATGCTTCAATGTCCGTATCTTTGTGCACATTACTTTGCTCTTCTTTTAGCATAGCATTTACATTATGATGTTTAAGTAAAATAAATACAGTTCAGGCTTTTGTATAGATCAAAAAAAGTTAGAAATATAAGAAATTAATGAGTTGAAAGTGACCAAATCTGTGTGTGACCTTTGGATCCTAAACATAGACAAAAATCTAGGGGATATTCTAATAAAAACTAGGGGGTATTCTGTACTTCAATTGTATCTTATTTTCCGTGGGTAGTTTTCTGGAATTACTGCCCAGTTTACCTGGACATTGGGGATGGTTTGATTGTATAACTTGATTTACATACAAATGTTGTTCTGGAAAGATTATCTACCACATTAACTTCCTTTGGACCACCGTGTGTAAAACAGAAAATGACTCTTTTTTTTTTTTTGAGATGGAGTCTCACTCTGTCGCCCAGTCTGGAGTGTAGTGGCGCATCTTCGGTTCACTGCAACCTCCACCTCCTGGGTTCAAGTGAGTCTCCTGCCTCATCCTCCCAAGTAGCTGGGACTACAGGCGTGCACCACCATGCCCAGCTAATTTTTGTATTTTAGTAGAGATGGGGTTTCACCATGTTGGCCAGGATGGTCTCGATCTCTCGACCTTGTGACCCACCTGCTTTGGCCTCCCAAAGTGTTGAGATTACAGGCATGTGCCACCGCACCCAGCCAGAAAATGCCTCTTTAACATCCACTCCTACACTGTTCCCTCCATGGCCAATCTGAGTGGCCTGCCTCCCTCCTTTCTTCCCTCCTTCCCTCCCTCCCTCCCTCTCTTCCTCCCTCCCTCCCTTGTTTCCTCCCTCCCTCCTTTGTTTCCTCCCTCCCTCCCTTCCTCCCTCCCTCCCTCTCTTCCCCCTCCCTCCCTTGTTTGCTCCCTCCCTCCTTAGTTTCCTCCCTCCCTCCCTCCCTCCCTCCCTCTCTTCCTCCCTCCCTCTCTTCCTCCCTCCCTCCCTCCCTCCCTCTCTTCCTCCCTCCCTCCCTTGTTTCCTCCCTCCCTCCTTTGTTTCCTCCCTCCCTCCCTTCCTCCCTCCCTCCCTCTCTTCCCCCTCCCTCCCTTGTTTCCTCCCTCCCTCCTTAGTTTCCTCCCTCCCTCCCTCTCTTCCTCCCTCCCTCCCTCTCTTCCTCCCTCCCTCCCTCTCTTCCTCCCTCCCTCCCTTGTTTCCTCCCTCCCTCCCTCCCTTCCTTCTTCCCTCCCTTGTTTCCTCCCTCCCTTTCTCCCTTCTCAGTACTATGGCTATTTCCATGATGTAGGGAGACTTATTTCAACCCAAACTTAGTTCTTCCCTAGTGCCTTTAGCTTTGTGGTTGTGATTTTGAATTTGTTTATGGAAAAAACTATTTTTTGCTTGTGTACATATACCATGCTTGTATAATTATGTTATTAGAATAAATGATTTTCTTGTGAATGAATTGTAATTCCAAATAACATTTTTTTCTTGCTTGACAGTGGATGCATGCAGACTCATTGAAATGTTGGTTCTTACAGAGATCCATAAAATGAAAACCTCCAGAATTGTTTATAAACGTTCACTGCATGGGACGCTTAACTTTGTTCATTCATCTTTACACGAGATCATGTCTTCTCTTGGAATTCACCCCTCTGTCTTCCTTCCTCATCTCTAAAACTGGAATTAATAATATTCAGCTCACCGGGTAATTGTGAGAAATAACTGAAATGGCATCTAGAAATGCCAGGACACAGTAGGTACTCACTAAATGGCAGCTCCTTTCTGTTGCATTTTTCAAGATTTGTTTTGTGATAGTAGTTTCCTCCTATGTTATATGCTCAAAAATAAAGTTAACACTTTTTTCCTTTTGCTTAGAAACTCTCAACAACTTCTGTAGCAGATATAGTCAGGGTTGCTGTAAAAAAATCATAAATTTTGTAACATTTTAGAAATTTATTCCTTACAGTTCTGAAGGCTGTAAGTTCATGACACTGTTGCTGTCAGATTCAGTTCAAGGTGAGGGCCCTCTTCCTGGTGTGCAGAGAACCTTCTCTTGTGTTCTGACATGGCAGAGAGAGAGAGACCCTTTGTCTCTTCTTTGTTTAAAAGAACACTGATCCCGGCAAGGCGCGGTGGCTCACATCTGTAATCCCAGCACTTTGGGAGGCCGAGGTGGGCAGATCACGAGGTCAGGAGATTGAGACCATCCTGGCTAACACGGTGAAACCCCGTCTCTACTAAAAAATACAAAAAATTAGCCAGATGTGGTGGCGGGCGCCTGTAGTCCCTGCTACTCGGGAGGCTGAGGCAGGAGAATGGCGTGAACCCAGGAAGCAGAGCTTGCAGTGAGCCAAGATCGTGCCACTGCACTCCAGCATGGGTGGCAGAGTGAGACTCCATCTCAAAAAAAAAAAAAAGAAAAAAGAAAAAAGTACTGATCCCATCAAGAGAACTCTGCCCACATGACATCAGCTTGCCCTAATTGCTTTCCAAAGGTTCCACCTCTGACTACTATGGGCTTCAACATAAGAATTTTGAGGGAAAGCAAACATTTAGTCCAATAGCACTTTTTTCCTTTTATTTTAAAAGAACCTTGATATGGTGCAGAGCACAACCTCCTCAGAGGAGCTGAGCCTCCCATCTCAAAGAGAAGAAAAACAAAAACCGTTGTAAGCCAAGCCTATTCACACGGTTCTTCTCTTTAGTGACTGGTGAATGGGTGGGGGATTTAATTCAGCTCCAGTCATTGAACCCAGGGGAAAGTGTTCAGGTGGATCCTAAAAAGGACTTTGTTCCCTAAAACTCAAATCAAAACATAAAAGACAGTGTTCTCCTTTCTCTTGCTTGAAGTACACTGGTGTTGGAATTCAATGCTTGGACCATAGCTACCATTTTGTCCACGTGAGTTATCGAGGATTTGAAAAGCCGGTGCATTGCAGCTGTCGGGGTGGAGAGAAGAAGTTCTGGGTCCTTGATAACGTTGATATGTTGCTGCCACAAACCTGGAATTGGCTACCTCAGGTTTCTTCATATGTGATGGGAAGAAACTGCTGTGTTTCTGAAGCTGCTAGTTTTGAGTATGTGTGTGTGTATGTGCATGTGTGTGAGAGAGATTTGCAGCTGAACACATCCTGAACACATCCTTATCCTGTCATTCATAAGATAAAGTTCAGGTCTCTTATTTCGTCAACAATTGTTTTAGCTTCAGTCTCTCTGCTGCTTTCTTGGGTCTACCTGAATCTTTCCCACTGACAATGCTTTGCTACTTCTAAATTACACACAGCTCTTCTGTGTCTCCATCTTTGCACCTACTTTTCTTTTTGCTTGAGGTTCTCAGTTTCTCTTGTGCTCCTTTAATGTGGCACAGTTTTATCCATTCTCTACAATATCAGCCTACTTTCTGTCTATAGACACAGAGAAGCACGTGATCAGATGCAGCGTAGCGCTTTCCTGGACTTGACTCCAGGAAGTTACAAGTATGTTTCAAAACAGGAATCATTCAAAATGTAACAGCGACACATCTTGTTGAAATGCACATCAAATAACCCAAAAAGAAAACCCAACTAGTTCTATGAATATAATTTAGAGTGTTGCCTGAAGTGAACACTTTGGATCTTAATATTATTTTGTTTCTTTTTGTATGGTTATGTCCCTCCTCCATATTTTACATTTCGATAATATTTCGAGGTCCTTAAATCTAAGCCCTTATATTATATTTCCATGCTATCCTTTGCAATGCCTGGCCCACAGAGGGGTCAACCTCTCCTCCCTCCTCCTCTTCTTGCCCAAGCTGTGACCTTCTGTCACTGGCATTTCTGCTGTTGCCTCCACCCTGTGTTTCTATTTCCCTTCTGGTCTCTTGTTTCTCACAGCGTGCAGATAACTGTTGTTGTAGCAGAACTCAGGTAATGCCCCTCCTGTACTCAAAACTCCCTCAGTGTTTCCTGTCAGGTTTGGAATTCAGTCCAAGCCCTCTGCCTTGCAGGACCTGGCTGTCGCCACCCTCTCCAGAGTGCTATTTCAGCCTTTCCTCCTCTCCCCCTGCGGCAGCCCCGCTGGCCTTGAGTTATTTGAACACACAAAGCTTGCTCTTCCTCCAAGGCTTGCCCCAGACCTTTGCAGGACTGCCTCACCCTTTTCATTCGAGTCCACTGGGCTGTCCTCGTCTCATGTGGTCCTGCCCCACAAGCTCATTAAAACGCCACACACTGTGACCCACCGTCCTCTCACCCATCACATCTGCTGCCTCTTGGACCCTCCCTCGGCTTCACTATTTTCCCAAGCCCTCATCACTGACTGACATGCACAGACAGTTCCCAACTTACCATTGTTTGACTTAGGATTTTTGACTTTGCAATGGTACAAAACCATCTCAATTTCCACACAATATGCAGAATTCAATAAATTACCTGAGATATTCAACACCTGACTGTAAAATAGGCTATGTGTTCAATGATTTTGCCCAAATGTGGATTAATTTAAGTGGTATGAGCATGTTTAAGGTAGGCTTGGTTAAGCTATGATGTTTGGTAGGTTGGGTGTATTAAATACATTTTTAACTTATGATATAGGCCCACCTTAGAGATATTTTGGGTTTGGTTCCAGACCACCACAATAAAGTGAATATCATAATAAGATGAGTCATACACAATTTTCTGACTTGATTTTGCAGTGCATATAAAAGTTATGTTTACTCTATACTGTAGTTTAAGTGTGCATCATGTCTAAAAAATAATGTATGCACCTTAATTAAAAATGCTTTATTGCTAAATAATGCTGACACAGAGACATGAAGTGAGCACATGCTGTTGGAAAAATGGTCCCAGTTGACTTGCTCAATGCAGGTTTTTCACAAACCTTCAATTTGTAAAAAAAAAAAAAAAAAAAAAAAAAAAAAAGGCAGCTATGAAGCACAACAAAGGAAAATGCAATAAAACAAGGTATACATGTATTTTCAGCTTACAGTGGGCTTCTCAGGATGTAGCCCCACCATAAGTAGAGGAGCATCTGCACTGATATATTCCTGTACACTGATGGCATCACCTACATGCTCATTTGCTTACTGTCTACTTTCCTCACTGGCATTTAGGTCATAAGATGTGAGGGGTTTCTCTATCTTGTTCAATGTTATATCTCCAGTACCCAGCTTATACTACACACTTAGCAAATTCTTTTGGATGCTTAAATTACTTAATACATTTTTGCAGAAAAATTAAAGAGTTACATATTTTTGAGTGCCATTCAATTTGAATGCCATTTTAAGCATGTGCCACACACCCACATGTATATTTTAGTGGGGAGAGCTGATCCTGAGTCTTTTTCTTGGATTTTCAGAAACAGAATGACTTCTCTGGAAGAATATTTGACGGGATCTTAGTGGGCTGATAAATGTTTACACCGGCATTCATTCTATAAATGTTTACAGAGAATCTGAGACATGATGGGCAGTTGTGCAAATCTCTGCGGATATAAATATGAATTAGACATTTTCTCCAATCTAGTGGTGACAAATGGTGACAAATATGTTTGTTACTATGGTAAGAGAATGCAAATTGTTGGTTCAAAGAATATTTAATGGCTAACTTTTAGGAACAGCATTTGATGACACAGCTTTTAATAAATGACAGAAACTGAAAATAATCTGAATTTCCACTAATTTCCAAACACTATTCTTTACTATTTAGGTTGATATTTGATAGATGGTTTATTGTAAATTTAAAAAAATGCAAAACTCTAGCCATCCTTCTTTTTCACCATTTTGATGGATGTAGTCTTTCTATGTGCCCAAGAGAAATAATGATAAATAAATTAGACCCTGACGTTACTGTTAACAATAAACATTTTTCCAGTCATGTTAAGTGGTTGCTAAGTATATAAACCTAATTATTTCATGAACTGGTGTCCATCAGAGATTAAATTGTAGTTTATCTTCTGCCCACTCTCCACTACTGCAAGAATTCTCCGAACAGCCTGATCTAAAAGCAGCCACATCTGTGGAGATTATTTCTGTAGTGTTAGTACCAGAATATCATTTTGGAGAACCTGAATTCTGTTGCTAATTATTTCAAGTGTCCACTTTCCCTTGCTTGTGTTGACCTGATTAATGTGTGGCTCTTCACCATTACATCTCAGAGAAGACTATTTTCAAACAGGAGAAACACCAGCAGAGGTGTCTGCAGAAGACACAGTGCTGAAATATTTATACTGTTGAAGAGATTGTCATAAAATGTTCACCTGGCCCCAAGAGCTGCCCGAGTGAGATTTCCTTGCGTTCAAGTTTACTCCCTGGCACTGCTGACTGATGTGGGACCCCAAGCAGAGTAATTAAAGCAAGTTCTGGATCTCTGTGTGGGAACGACGAGATTGCTTCTCCAACTCTGATGGCTATCAAGAGGGAGAGGAAAACACAAAGAGAGGAAATTAATTTACACACTAATGAATTTTTTAATTAGTATTTAAAAATCCAAACTTCAGCAGATTTCCCTATAGGGAATGGTACAGAATGATCCAGGTAATTAGGAGGAGTGATGGTATTAAACTTATGGATATAATGCGATAGAAGGTGTTTGAAGGTCAGTAGCGGCAATCAAACTCAGGATATGACGCTTTGAGGAGGAAACACAGGTTGCTGTTTTCCTCACAAAAGAAATAGGGACAATCACTAAATTTAAAATAATAAATTACATAACAAGGTATGTACCTGAAAGCATATTAAAATGTTCTTCGAGTACAAATTGGCCTTTATTAATATTTTTAATTTGTTGTATGTTACAAACCATACTTTTAGGGTATAATTTCCCAGTAAAAATGAAAAGTGAAGCTAATGTTTCAAGGATAATTATTACAGTTTTCTCTAGGTGTGATGATGATATGCATAATAGCACTTTAAAGAAATAATAGTCTTTGTGTTGCCATTTATTCATCATGTATGGTTATGTCTATAATTGCCTCATATGCCAAAAAGGGGAATGAAATTCTGAATAGTATACATCATAATAAAAGTGTGTCATATTCTCTTTTGGAAGTTTTTTTAATCGAAATGAAAATACCTATTTTATATGTATCCTAAATCTAACTATCAAGGATGAAGAATAAAACATTCAGAAAATAAATTTTAGGCACAGAAGAGCCAAGGGAACTATTTTGCTGTCTTGACCACGCTATAATCACAAAAGGCCACTGACGCCAAGAGGGTAGTCATGATTTCATTTAGGCTGCAGTAACCACGGTCAACCACGGAGGCTAGGACAAGTCCCCAACAGGTCCTTCAACCATTGTCACTGTAATAGCATCACCATTGTTAAGGACTTCTCAATCTCAATGAATAATCCCTTAGTGCTCTCCCTGCTTTCAATCTTTACATTTCTGAATCTGTCCTGCATCTTGTTATCCACCCAGACTTTTAAAAAATACTATTTAAATGATGCCATTCTACTGCTGAAAATAAACCTTCATTAGCCTATGGAATCTATCTTTTTTTTTTTTTTTTTTGTCCTCATCCAAGCCTTCAGTGATCTGACAGCAATCTGAATTTCTAATCTAAGTGCTGACAACTTCCTCACTGGTACGGTTGAAAGCAAACTGGATGTGCGGTGTCTGATTCCCAGACCTTCACTCCTTGGCTGAGTGCATTTGGGCACATCATTCAGATATGACAATTGGATCCTCTGTTCCTACATCTGCCAGATGGAGATCCAAATGTGAGCCTTGCCTTTCTCCTTTAATACGTCTCTTTTGAAACTGATCATATACTGCAGCACATTTTTGGTATTTGCATTTTTATCTCACTAAATATTGGAGTCTCTTTGGTGATGGAAATTTTATTTTTCATTTGTTTTTCCTTACATGACATGTAGCATAATTATTTACATGCATTAAAGTTATGGATTAAATACATTAATTACAATTAACTATTCATTAATATTTCTTTTTTTATTATCACCTGGGGATTTCTGCAGAGGAGCAACCCTTTGTAAACATTTTCATACATGTCCTGTAATAGCTAAGTTGTATTTTAAGAAAAAGGCATACTTTTTATGCAGTGGAATCATAGAACGAATTTGTTTTCACCAAATTTGAGAGTCAAGAAAGGTATGTTTCATAAGAAATGTGTAGAGACTGTTTCTCTGCTTCTAAATTCTGGATGGGCCTGGCTGACAGGGAGCTCTCTGCTTTTCCCACTGGTGACTTCTTCGGTTCATACAAGATGTAAAGAGACATTCTATTCTAGGCTAAAATCTCAGAACACAGGACTCCATTGATTCCTCAAAGTGTAATCACCAGCAATGTCTTCAGGGTAAGGACTGCCCTGTGTAAGCAATCTCCGCATCCGAGCTACAACGCTCAGAAATTCAAAGTCAACAACGTAATAGAGTCCCCACTTTCAGTCCAGTTCCTTAACTCTTACTCATGCCTTGCAACACACACACAGAAACACACACAGACACACAGAGACACACAGACACACAGAGATGCACACACACATAGACACACATACCCAGAGGCACACAGACACACAGAGACATACATACACAGACACACAGAGACACACAGAAACACACACAGAGACACAGACACACAGAGACACACATACACAGAGACACACATACACACAGAGACACACATACACACAGAGACACTCATACACACAGACACACAGAGACACACACAAACACAGACACACACACAGAGACACACATACACAGAGACACACATACACACAGAGACACTCATACACACAGACACACAGAGACACACACAAACACAGACACACAGAGACACAGACACACAGAGACACACATACACAGAGACACATACACACAGAGACACACATACACACAGAGACACTCATACACACAGACACAGAGACACACACAAACACAGACACACAGAGACACACATACACAGAAACACACAGAGACACACATACACACAGAGACATACATACACAGACACACAGAGACACACACAGACACACAGAGACACACATATACACACAGAGACACACATATACACACAGAGACACACATATACAGACACATAGAGACACAGAGACACACATACACACACAGAGACATACACAGAGACACACACAGAGACACACATACACAGACACACAGAGACACACACATGGATGCACACACGCATGTATTTTATTTCCTCTGCAAATGAATTTACTCTTCTTCCTGACATCGCCCCTTTTCTACCAACTTATTTTACCCCCTCCCTGCCCCCTTCTCTCAGCTATTTTAAAAGTAGTGCTGATATTTGGTCACCACTATGAGAACACCCAGGAACAGAGAAAGTTTCCATGGAAAAGGCACATCTAGTCTCTTAACAGCCCTTACAAAGGTACACACATCCCCGTGGCTCACCCTCCACGGGAGAGATCCTGCCTGTGTGTTCAACACTGCTCTTCATATTATAAGTTTATTTAGAAAGAAATTACTGGGTGTATACGCAAAGGAATAGAAATCATTCTTTCATAAAGACACATGCACATGTATGTTCATTGCAGCACTATTCATAATAGCAAAGACATAAAGTCAACCTAAATGCCCCTCAGTGGTAGACTGGATTAAGGAAATGTGGTGCATATGTACCCTAGAATACTACGCAGCCATAAAAAAGAAAGAGATCATGTTCTTTGTGGGAACATGGATGGAGCTGGAGGCCATTACCCTTAATAAACTAACTCAGGAACAGAAAAATACCACGTTTTCACTTACAAGTGGGAGCTAAATGATGAGAACACTTGGGCACATAGAGGGGAACAACAGACACTGGGGCCCACTTGAGGGTGGAGACTGGGAGGAGGAAGAGGATCAAGAACAACAAGTAATGAGAACTAGGGTTAATACCTGGGTGAAAAATAATCAGTACAACAAACCCCCATGACGCAAGTTCATGTATATTACAAACCTCAACATGAACCCATGAACTTAAAAGTTAAATAAATAAATAAGAACAGTAGATTTTGGTAGAAAATTGGCCGGGCACGGTGGCTCACGACTGTAATCCCAACACTTTGGGAGTCCGGGGTGGGTGGATCACCTGAAGTCAGGAGTTCGAGTCCCTCCTGGCCAACATGGTGAAACCCCGTCTCTACTAAAAAATACAAAAATCAATCAGGTATGGTGGCATGTGCCTGCAAACCCAGCTACTCGGGAGGCTGAGGCAGGAGAATCGCCTAAACCTGGGAGGCGGAGGTTGCAATGAGTCTGGGCGACAGAGCGAGACTCTGTCTCAAAACAAACAAACAAACAAAGCAAAGAAAATTAACTATTTCTACTATGGTTTATTTTCTGTCCCCAAGTGCCTGAGTGTGTTTTTTTCTTCCTGTGAAACACACTTTTATATATGCAAATGTGCATAACTCAGGGCTTCAGGCTGTCGGAGTGACTGATGGGTTACTTTCCTACTTGGCTTTAGCACGCTCTGCTCCCTGAAGTTCAGCAAGTTAGAACATCAAGAGGCAAATTATCTTCCCTCCTCGGGGATGCTGGGTAAAATCTATGTACTGGTCTGGCCGTGAGATTTGATTCCCTGAGTTCCGGAGGGCAGAGGGGGCAGAAGCCGTTCACTCCCTGCCAGTCCTTCACTCAAATCTACAGAGAAACCTGAAACTAGAAGCTTCCAGCTGTTTCTGGACCTCTGAGTAGTGGGTGCAATTCAGACTCTCTAAACCTCGGTGTATCAATGAGCCTGTAAGTCAGGGAGGGGGTCGCTTTGACTTTCCTTTCTTCAGACTTCATGATTTCTGTGTAGGCACCCAAATCACTCATGAATTTTTTTTCTGCTTGAAATGCCTAGAAGAGTTCTCCTTCTTGATTGAATCCTGATGGACAGAGCCAGGCACTTCTGTCACATAAACCCAACGAGCTGGGCATCATCCCTCTCTCTTAGTGTTAGTCGTGCCTGTTGCCACCACATCTAACTGCCTATCAGTTTACTGTACGTTCTTGAGGGCAGGCGTTTCATGTCTTTATTACTAAACTCCCTGTACCCAAGGTCTGACAAACAGGTGCCCAGTGAGGAAACCCCACTGTGTGGCTTATACTGGGCACACAAAATTAGAATCCAGGTCTATCTGATGCTATAATTTTTTCATACACCTAACAACACAATTTTCCGTTAAAAATAATCTTCAGGTTTTGTTTGAGGATAGGCTGAAACAAAAATGATGATAATTCTCTCAAGCACAACACCTTTGTCAGATAGTACTGATGACTAAGAAGTCTGATAATGTCTTAGCATATGGAACAAATGCTGAAAAACCAGTAGAACTTATGTTTGGGTTACTTCTTTAAACATACGTCTATCTACTATGGTACAATTACTTTCATATTAGAATGTATTTTTTAGATAATAGTGCATTTTATAAATAAGCAGCTACAGAAGCCCTTTTCTGGCCTTTCAGGGTGTAACCCTGCTCTCCAAAGGAAGAAGGGGAAGCGTACCCTTCCCATCCCTTCAAGAGGAGAAAGGGGTGAGAGCTCAACCTTGATGGTTTTCCCTTTGGAGTAAAGCTGCAGAGAAGCCTTTCTCAGCCGATGACAGCCTGACCTCCTAGTGGTCTCCAAATGGCATTTCACACACATACACTTGGGGGAGATAAGTCCCTTTAATACCGGAGCTCAGTTTAAAAGTGAAAGCTGCCACCTCACTGAAGATTTCACCTTCCTATCGTGCTGAAATTTTCTGGACCCCATACTTCTTTATCTTTACGTATTTTTAACTGATTTTACAGTTAATATAGGAGATATCTTGTCAGTAGATTTGAGTTGGGTAATTTAACTCAATGACAATCCATGTTTTAGAGGAATTAGAGCAAGAAAAGAGAGGAGCAAAAGCATACCTCCCAGCACACATCAAAAATTAATTTTATCTTTGTAGATGAAGGGAAATCACCAATAAAATGGACTAGGCTGGACGCCAAGACAAATCTTTGCTGCTGACACCACTTCCCATGAATTAAAATATTATCTTAGATTATTTATCCAGGTTTTCTTTAGGAAATTAAACCACAAGAAAGCTTTAGAAGCCTAAACAGCAAGAAAAAAAATCCATATTACAAATATCGAATATTTACTACATATTTATATTACTGTATTGTTGATTCTTTCATTTTTTAAAGTATAATTTTATTTGAATTATCCTATTTGTCCTACATTAAATCGTCTACATGAGAAATTCCACTACAAAAGTTATTCACAATAAAGAATTTAAATCATTAATATGCTTAGAAGCTACAAAAATCTTAACATCTAAAATGAACAGAATCTTTTGGAAAGTTAAAGTATTTATTTTCTGTCCTTTTATAGAATAATTCTATCATTATGCATGCTATTTGTGGAGCGTGTTATTTGTGGGGCATTTCTGAAGTGTATCTATTTTGCTGGTCACCTGCCCTGGAACCTCATTTGACTTCATATTTCTTATGAGAACATTCTGAATTATCTTGGCCATCATTCAGATTTCTTAAAAATTGTCTACATCCCACTTGTCCTGTGATGTTTCAATTCCCGACTGTGCTCACGCATCTATGTGCCATGGTCACCCTTCCTTTCTGTCCTTGTCAGACCATTCCTTCTGGCGGTATGTGCCTTCTTTTCCCTTTGGTAAATTGGGCATTCCAAATGGGCCACCTGAAGTCCCAGGGAGGCCCTTAGAATAATTTAGTGGACTTGCATATGTGTTTGACTTTGTTTCATTGAATTTGAGGTCCTTCCACATTGAGAAAGCACTCTTTGGTACAAGACAGAATCTGGACTCTTCTAGACTTTCCATAAATCAGGCCATTAGACACATGGCATGCTTGATCTTTTTGAAAGAATTTGCTTTCGAAATGCCTGATCTGTGGCCTTATGAGGCTTCCTTCAATAAGACTTCCATGACCCCTTGGGCCCCTTGGCTCCTGATCATCCCTTTCTTTTCTACACCCCCACGTATATTGTTTTATCATGTGTTCTATTGTTCCATTCTTCTGAGTCATTTCTGCAGTGACTCAATGTCCTTTCAGCTCAAGACCTACAACTTACTTCCTTGTTGTCATCACACATCTGTGCCTTTAACTGTGAGGGATGTTAATATTCTAACAGTGAGTCTGAAACAGAATTGAGAAAATCGGGACAATTTGGAATTGCAGCAGGGCACCTGCCCAAAAGTAACTCAAGCTTTTGTCCCAGAGTGTGGTCTGGACTGAGCATTATTGTCCAAAAAACTTGGGGATTTAAAGACATGATGTTCTTGTGTGGGAGGCTTACCAGTGGGAGTCACTGTCTGGGTCGTCTAGGGTTGATCCGAATCAAGTGGGGGCAAAGCTGGGGTTACAGCATGTGATTCGGTTTGGAACAAGATCACCAGTAGAAAATGGGGAAGTGAGTAAAATTTCCCCCATACCTTGAGCAGAGGGGTCTTGCAGGAGCTATCCAGGCTAAGGCCTTGGCTCAGCTTTTATCCCAGTGGAAAGAGTCAAGGAAGATAGCTACATGGACAGAAATCTCTCACTACCTGGGTTTAGGACATATAGCTGGTAGGCAATTGGCCCCCAAGGCATGTTCAGGAAATACCTGCTGGTATTATCTTGGCACCAAAACCAATTGGAGACACTAGCGGCCACAGCAGGTGCCCAGTGCCTTGTGCATCTGCCAGCTTGCATAGTCTAGGCTGATGGGGCAGGCTAAGGGTAGATTGTAGGTTTCATGGGTTGCATACTATGGCTTCTAAGTGTCTGGGAATAATAATAAGCGATATGTTCATAGTTCATGAAATTCTGATTAGCATCTTATAGGAGCTAGAAAAGCATTTATTGATTGCTTTCATTTTCTCCTTTTTAATTAAATTGTGTTTCTCTAGCATTTGCTGAATGTGTTTTTGTTGCAGGCATTCCAGGTGATCAGGGTTCAAAGATACAACAGGCAAAATCTCTGAAAAACAAAACAAAGAACACTTTAAAAATCGAAAACTTAAGAGTGGGAGATGGAGACATAAAAAGAGAATATATCATGGCATAGTGCATGGAGCAAATGCAGAAATCTTTATAGAAGAAAGAAGGGTTTAACTCGGGGTGTGTGTGTGTGTGTGTGTGTGTGTGTGTTTGTCAGGGTAGTGGACAACTGTCAGAGTGTGAGTCCTGGAGGAGACATCATATGAGCTGAGCAGAAGAGTGGCAGTGTCTGCACCGGATTTTGAAGTGAAAACAATGGTTGGATAGGCAGATGTTGCAGGGCGGAGAAAGGGCGCGAATCTAATGAAGGAGACCATCAAGCACGAAGGCTCAGGAGCGTGGGAGCAAGAATGGAACTGAATGCAGCCTAATGTTGCTGTGAATTCAGGAGCAGGCTGGCAGGTGCAGGAGATAAACAGACACAGATGGGAGCCACTGAAGGGCAGGCTCTGCTCAGACCTTTGTCCTAGGAAGAGTGCTAATGGCAGTGGGAAGTTCCCTTGAGCCTACAGGAGGTAGTTACAATATTGTGATTTAAATAGGAAGCCAACCACAGATTTTCAAGATGAAAGCATCGTGAGCATGTGCCACTGAGAGAGGTGTGCTTATAGCTTTCGAGGTTGAGAGCCTGTGATGAGGAAGACAGTATGACTACCGTGGACAGCATCACAGAATGGCCTCCTCTGGACAGAACCCAAGCTGCCTCCTTACACATAGAAAGGGGGTGTCAGGAGGCCAGGGTTGGCTGCATTCTGAGTTCTAGTAGAACATACTCTGCACAGCCACAGCAGGCGCCTTGGCTTTCCCACCAATAATCATTAATGCATGGATCTAGCAATCTGACACACACCAACTACAACACATCCTTGAGCCCCAGATCCACGCTTTTAAAAGCAACTTGATGGAAATATCTTGCACATTCTAGAACTTGGTACTCATTACAAAATTATGCCATGCCCTTGATCTTCAACTACTCTGTGAGGTAGCCTGGGAGGGCTTTTATTCCCATTTTGAAAATGAGGCAGCTAAACTTCAGAGACCTCCAGGGAATAGACCACGTCCAGCCCTCTGGTGATAGAGGAGGATTTATTCCAACCCCCTGGCACTCCTTGCAGCTTTGTTGAACTACATTTTCACTGCCTTGGTGAGTGACCTGACCAGAGGTCAGGTTCTATCCCTGTCCAGCCCCACAGCCGCCAGCTTCGCCCCTTCACCAGTGATTCCACGTTGACCACCCAGGGCGTGGAGAGGGAGAGGACCTGAGAAGAAGGCCACCTTGTGATGGAAGGTGTCCAGTATCCCACTCTGTCTTCCAGGGGAGGTCGCGGTAAAGTGGGGGAGGATGGAGCCACCTGTCACTTCCAGAACACGCTCTCTCTGTTCTCTTTGCAGCGGGCATGAGCTGCCTTGTTGCTGGCAGTGTGTAACTGGATAGAGGACACACCATTTCTGCTCTTTCAAAAGGTCGATCACTGTTCCCTTCCAGCTAAAATGGCTTCTGCTCCTCACTGAAAGAACAAAATTCGTCAACATGATTCAAGACATCAAAGCTCTTCCTGCGTCTCTGAGGACGTGCAATAATCAGGGCAGAGGTGACCTAACTCACGGCTGCTGTCTGTGGCCACTAGAACCCCTGGAGGGCGGAAGAGCCCTTCTGGGAAGGAGCATTCAAAGGTTCCACGTAACCCTCCCCCTTTTTAATTGGGCAAATTACTGCAATTGTTTGGAAGCAATTAAGAGAAAAAGTGTCTCTTCAGCATATTTTAATATGTAACTAGATGACAATGTCGCAGGTGAAAGGAGAGTGAAGGCTTGGTGCGTCGTGATTGTTCTGGAGGGACAAAGCGCACTTCAAGATTCAGTAGTGCCCCCTCACCCACAGTTTCACTTTTCAGGGTCTCAGTTACTCCTGCCCAAACACAGTCTGAAAATATTAAATGGAAAATTCCAGAAATTAAGAATTAATACGTTTTAAATTGCATGTTGTTCTGAGCATCGTGATGGAATTGTGAGCCATCCCACTGTGTCCCACCTGGGATGTGGCTCCTCCCTTTGTCCAGTGGATCCACACTGTCTACACTGACTGTCATTTAGTAGCCTCCTGAGTATTAACTGTCACGGCACAGTACTTGTATTCAAGTCACCTTCATTTGACTTAATTTTGTGCCCCAAAGCACAAAAATGCCTATGCTTGTCATTGGGATATGTCAAAGAGAAGATCTGAAGTGCTTGCTTTAAGTAAAAAGGTGAAAGTTCCCAACTTAATTAGGAAAGAAAATATTGCTACTCTTTATGTTCAAAAAGAATCATCTATCTGTGAAAATGTGAAGAAAGAAGAAATTTATGCTGGCTTTTACTGTTGCACTTCAAACTGCAAAAGTTGTGGTCCCAGTGCGTGAAAAGTGCTTAGTTAAGGTGGGAGAGGCATTACATTTGTAAGTGGGAGACATGGACAGAAATGCATTCCTAATGGCAGCAGTGGGGTTTGGTATTGTCTGCAGTTTCAGGCATCCTCTAGGGGTCTGGAAGTGTATCTCCTTCAGATAAAGGGAGACTACACAACTCATTGCAATACATACCCCACTTAATTATGTGACGTACTGGCCAGGTGCAGTGGCTCATGCCTGTAATCACATCACTTTGGGAGGCTGCAGTGGGCAGATCACCTGAGGTCAGGAGTTGGAGACCAGCCTGGCCAACATGGTGAAACCCCATCTCTAATAAAAATACAAAACTTAGCTGGGTATGGTGTCAGGCACCTGTAATCCCAGCTACCTGGGAGGCTGGAGGCAGGAGAATTGCTTCAACCTGGGAGGCAGAGGTTGCAGTGAGCCGAGATCGTGCCATTGCACTCCAGCCTGGGTGACAAGAGTGAAACTCCATCTCGAAATAAATAAATGAATAAATAATAAATAAATAAATAAATAAAATTATAAAAATTCTGGGACATATTGTACACTGCTCAGCCTTTTCTGGAGAGACTTACATAACTCTCAAATATTTAAGTACTCATAAAATAAAATGAGGGAAGACTAAAATCTCGTGTGTATTTCTTGATGTTTTTAAAGCTCTTGGGCTAGTGTTCTTAGATTTTGAGCTGAATGCCTAGAAGCTTTTCATTTCTTACATCTGCATCTATGCAAGAACAAAATATTCAGGCACGTAATAACACTTTCAGCTTACTAACATGGAATGGTTTATTGCACATTGCTAGTGTGCTTAAACAGCCATCTATTTTTGCCAAGATATATAATTCTGAATGTGGCATTTAACTTATTTTTTTTTTTCTTTAACTGCTAAAATGCTAAGAAAAAAATGAAAGAAAGGAAGAGAGGAAGGGAGACAAGGAGGGAGAGAGAGGTAAGGAAGGAGAGAGAGTGAAAAAGAAACTTTTTGACCAGTGCTGCTGCTGGTCAAGAAATACAATCTAAAAATGGAAAGCCATAAATTATAAATGCTTACTGTATGCTTTTAAAGCCTTGCGCCAGATTTACCATGAAGATACATGGTGAAGATTTTTAAGAAATAAATTCTATATGGAGGGCAGGAAGAGCACAGGAGTCCTGTGATGGGAGCCGTTGGCCCCTGCCCAGCCCTGGGTCCTGGAGCTGCCCTTCATCCCTCCTGCTTTCAGGAACTCAGCACCCCCAGTTCTGGAGAAGGGGTTACAGTCCAGTGGGAGCACCTTGAGCTCCTCGCACCAGGGGCCAATGCCTGGCACGAGGCTCAGAGGTGCCCCTCACCTCATGGGTGGGACTGACCCTGGGGCCAGCTGTCCTGCAGAGTGCCCCCCATCACACCAAAGTTAGACACCCCCCGAGCCCACACTTTCTGATGTTCTGCTTGGCCGCAGTACCTGCCCCTGTCCTGTTTGTCTTGCTCGCTTTTTCCTGAGAGCTCTTCCCTCACTAGACGTTGGAACAGAATGACCATTTTCAGATAAGGCCCTGCTGCTTACACAATTATTAGAACATATGACCCATCACACACATGCTTTAAAATGCATATTGATTAATCAACCTCATCTCTTAGGGAATCTGCAAAGACAAGATTATTCCAACCCATTCCCCTTCTCTTTTCATTTTCTACCTGCCTCTCCATTTAGAACCGTGAATGTAGGGACTTTGTGCCTCACTCTCTGGGTTGTCATTTCCATTCCTGGACATCTGCTATAAACTCCTCTTGTTCATTGCAGGATTATAGTAAAATTTGTATCCTGTGAGTACAATTATTCTTTTTCCTAAGTTGTGCCGAATAAACAGTACGAGTGAATACTTCAGCTGAATAATTTCCTGCATTCTTCATTATATCACAACAAAAGATAAAATATATTGGATTAAAATTTTACAAAATCACGTATTCGATCATTATTGGACTTTGCAATGGGCGTTCAACACTAACAGCAACAGCAAATACCTAAGCTTGGATGTGGAGTTGACCTTATGACTTCTCTCCAGGGCAGCTTTAAGCCCTTCTGACAGTTGGATAATTGGCCCTTTTATTTTTAATGTCATTATCCTTTATCAAACAATTAGACAAAGAAATGATTCTTTAATCCAGTTTGTGTTAAACACAGTTTGCTGTACATCCTTCTCCTTCAAACCCTCTCTACCACATTCAGAATTGTGTGTGTGTGTGTGTGTGTGTGTGTGTGACAGAGTCCTGCTCTGTTGCCCAGGCTGGAATGCAGTGACACCATCTCAGCTTACTGTTACCTCAGCCTCCTGGGTTCAAGCAATTTTCCTGCCTCGGCCTCTGGAGTAGCTGGGATTACAGGCAGAATGTATTTTAATTATGCAGACTGAAACATGAACAGTGACACTTGGATCAAATCTGGGGCCAGATTCTTTCCATTCTTCCATTGCAAGATTCCCTTCTTCTTTCATTCTTTTCTTCTGTGCTTTACTTTATGAATCCTACTGTCTTCAGTGTTGACTGTCTTAGTTCATTCTGCCAGAAGCAAGCTTTGTTGTTTTGAAGTTTTATTAGAATGTACTACATACCTGCCTACAGCCTTTTAGAAAATGAAGGGCGTGTGAAGCCTCTAGTGATGTTGCCTGTTTCTGCACAGCCTTTTCCATCACAAGGGCATACGTATACTCTGCTATTATACCAAACCAGACTGATGGATTACCTTTCCTCGAACTTTTCTTGCTCTGCCTTATTTTGGCTCTCTCTCTTAGATATAATACATAAGCCTTTCCCTTCTCGTATTTTAACATCAGCTCACTTGGGTGAGCTTAAACATTACCTTGTCCTAATGTCTTCAGCCACGAAGGATGTTGTGACCATCTCTTTGGTCAGTCTGGTCTCGAACTCCTGACCTCATGATTCGCCCACCTTGGCCTCCCAAAGTGCTGGGATTACAGGCGTGAGCCACCACGCCCGACCAATTATCTCTCTCATAATCTTAACCCAAACTACGAGCATGTACTCACACACTGGGTCCCACTGACTCTTCAGTATTGTATTTACTTAGGCATGTGTCTCTCCTTACTTAAATATTAACTTTCTGGGGACATATTTTTACTTCATCTGATCCCTCAATTATAGCGTAATTCCCACACACTAAAAGTACAATTAATGTTTTCTTATTTATGGATCCTAAACCTAAAACTGCTTTGTGAGAGATTTTAGTAGGATATTTGCATTAGTTAGGTTTTTGTGCCTAACAACCTGTCCCAAAACTTAGTGGCTCCATGACTTGAAAATAAACAATCAAAGAGATGTTAAGTGCTTGTTCCGGGACCACAAAAATGAGTCCCCAAATGAAAGTCCTGATGCTTATATTTCTTTGCCAAACTTTTTTCTAAAAATTAGTTGTGTAGACATCTTATTATCATTCCCACTCTCCTTTTACAAATAAAAATGATCAGGAGTTATCCTTTATGTAATATAAGTCCCCAAATAGGTAGGGGCGGTCTCCATGCCCAGAAACAGGCTTTGTTGTTTTTTATCCTTTCTCTTCATTTCTTAGCTAGAAGCTTTTGCCTTCTTCTTGGTGTATTAGATTCTTTTGTTAAATAAGACTCTTGAGAGATAATTATTACAGCCTCCAACCAGACTTCTGGGTTTACTGTTTTCTACATATAAGACAGGGAAAATTACTTAAAACTTTTGCTTCTGATTCACTGCCTGTAAAATAAAGATAGTTATAATACTTGCCTTATAGGGTTATTTTAAATATAAATGAGTTATTACATGTAAAGTGTTTCAAATAGTGCCTGGCACATAGAGAGCCTTCAATAAGGGTCAGCTCTTACTGTTATTACTACTACTACGATAGTAGTAATAGTATTACAACTGCAACTGCTATTACTACTACTACTACTATATTTGCTACTTACAACTGTATTTATTACCTTCTAAATACAGAAACATAATAGCACATAAAATGTAAACATTCACGTTTTAAATTATCTTATATTTTGCATCATAGTAATATTTTAAAATGTAGATAATTGATTACTAAGGATGAAACATTTTCTCTCATATCCTTACCAGATGGTTTTGAAGAAAACAGAGGCTGTAGAGGTGGTTCATTTGATCATAGCTCAGAAAAGATGAGTTTTGTAATTCCACAGCTGAGGTTCAAATCCCAGTTTGATATCTACAGGCCAGGTTAGCTTCTCTCTCTGTGGGAGTCTTGCTTGTAAAACTGGGTTAAGAAGAAATTTAAGTCAAACTGTGGACATATAAAGTGTCAGGCATAGGGTAGTTATCCAATTAATCATACCTACACAGAGCACGTGCTCTCCCTCTCCCTCTCTCTGCCCTTGAGTATGCGCACACATCAAGATGGTAGCTGCCAGGACAAGAGGGGAGGCCTCAACAGCAATCTTGCCTGACTTCCATCTTGATCTTGGACTTCCCAGTTTCTTGAACTGTGAGAAATAAATGTTTGTTGTTTAAGCCTCCCAATCTATGGTATTTTATCATAGCAGTCCACCAATACACAAAGGCAATGCTAAAACAAGGGTCTTTATGGATGTCTACATTACTTACTCTATCTTGGAGGATACACACCTGGAAGACCGGTTGAATCAGAACGTATTTCCATATCAAAGATTTTTCCCCTGGAGAAGGTTGACCAGCAGGCATGTTACACATCATACAGGACTTTCTCTTTCCCCACATCTTTGTCTCCACTGATTACAGATCCACAATCTCTCATGCAAAATTAAGAAACCCAAAAGATTCTGAACTCACAGAAATTTTTATGATTCATGTGGTCAGCAAAACCTGAACTGAATTTTTGTGAGATAAGTTATGTCTTTGACTTGTCTCACTTATGAATATGAGAAATATTAATGTGTTTGATGAAAGGATGTACCCTGGACACTGCTGAATATGTTATATAATATTGTACAAGTACTCTATTTTCTTTCTACAATTCAGAAATTCTGAGTTGCAAAAGACAAACAATTTATTACAGACAATTCGACAATTTTAGAAAAAAGACTGTGGACCCCTCTGATGGTGAAAACAATAGCCCTCAAAAAAACTTCTTTTGTTTTCCTCCTTACTGTTACTGAAGATATATTTCGTACGTTTATTTTTCAATTTGGTTTTGTCTTATTTTTTTCCTGTGAATTGCATGCTCATATACTTATTTCATTTTCTTCTCCTACCATTGTATTTTCTTGTAGATCATCTCATATTAATCATAGCAAAAGAGAGAATATTTTACGGAAGCCCCACTTTTATCACAGATTTGAAAATCTAGATGTCTTTTGGTCAGTTACATCTTTTCTGAGTAAAAATACTATCTTTCGTTGCTACATATTTAAACATATGTGATCTCAGGAAATATCATAAATCATAAATCTGGAATACACAATGATCTCCTATTGTGATCATTTGACTCTGTGTACCTGTTCTCTTTCCAGATGAAATAACTTTAAAATAATCTGGTCTTGACCTATAAATAAATATTCTGAGAACTTGTTTGGAATTGAAATAAATTATTAGATTGATTTGGGAGTATTAATATTGCAAAATTGAAGCTTTCTATCCAGAGTATTGTGCGCCTCTCGTTTTTTAAAAAAAATATGGTGTTAGGTTGGTGCAAAAGTAATTCTGATTTTTGTCATAACTTTTAAATGGCAAAACCCACAATTCCAATCTTAACATGTCCCTCAAAATTTTATTTTGTTTTATTTCTATACCTCTGGTGCATTTTAATATTTATTATTATAGTTTTTAGTTTAGTTGCTATAATTGAAATATTTTTATTATGTCTCCTTCATGTTTATTGTGGTCATGTAGAAAGCTATTGATTGTTGCATGTTGCCTTAACAAGGCAATATATCAAATATCAAATTTTCTGATTAGTTTTAATAGGAAATCTTAATAAGGAATCAAAAGAAAACTCCAATTTTTTCCCAACAGACAGTGAAATATCATCAGAATGTTACAATACATTTTATATTTATAATATTTATATTTGTTTTATTACATTACCTGTTTTTTCAGAATTCTCAATATATTTATGTTAATCATTAACAGAAATAGCAATCATTGTTGCCTTATCTTTGACTTTGATAACATTTATTTACATATTCTCCTTTTTAGTGTAATATTCTCTATAGGTTTTTTTGTTTGTTTGTTTGTTTGTTTGTTTGTTTTTGAGATGGAGTCTCGCCCTGTCACCCAGACTGGAGTGCAGTGGTGTGATCTTGGCTCACTGCAACCACTGCCTCCCGGGTTCAAACGTTTCTCCTGCCTCAGCCTCCCGAGTAGCTGGGATTACAGGCACCTGCCACCACGCCCAGCTAACTTTTGTATTTTCAGTAGAGACAGGGTTGCACCATGTTGGCCAGGCTGGTCTCAAACTCCTGATCCCGTGATCCACCCACCTCAGCTTCCCAAAGTGCTGGGATTACAGGCGTGAGCCACCATGCCTGGCTATTTTTTGTATTTTTATTAGGGACAGGGTTTCACCATTTTGGCCAGTCTGGTCTCAAACTCCTGGCCTCAACTGATCTGCCTGCCTAAGCCTCCAAAAGTGCTGGGATTACAGGTGTGAGCCACCGCACCTATAGGTTTTAAGAAGACATTCTCTAACAAACAATTTTTAAAAGTTTGTTTTTTCTGGCATTTGTATTTGTAGCATTCTGAGAGACTGTATTGAATTTTACCAAATGGTCTTTTATTCTGTTTTTTTTTCGAAGGCATGTTTGTTTTTCTTTTTTTGCTGTTTTAATATAGAAATTTACATTAAACATACTTTCCTGAGGTAAACTCCAAATTGTCATGATATATTATATATTGTATGTATTGCTAGGCATGATTTGCTAATACCTAGCAATGGATTTCTATATCTTATGTTCATAAGAAATATTATTCTGTATATAATTTTCTGTTCTGGTGTCTTTTCTCAGATTTTCGTATTAAGGTTATTCTATCTCAAAAAAATGAGATGGAAAATGATCCTCCTTTATTTTTTGAGAGAATATTGTATAGACTGTTATTATACCCTCATTAAAAGTTGTTAGGCTGATGCAAAATAATGGTGGTTTTTTCCGTTACTTTCAATGGCAAGAACTGCAGTTACTTTTGTACCAACCTAATAGAAATTACTGGTGAAGCCCACTACGGTAAAGTGGTTTTTGTGGGAAAGGTTTCAATTACTCATTGCGTCATTTTAATAGATATGAATATTTCTAAATATTCTATGTCTTCTTTGGTCATTTCTTTGGTAAGTCATGCTTTACAAATACTTTGTCCATTTAATGAGATAAAGTAGCACATCTTTAGCCTCCTCATCGCCATTATAATGTAAGTAGGACCTAGGGCAATGGTTCTGAAGAGGGGGGCTATTTTGCTCAGAGGAATATTTGACAATGTCTGGAGACATTTTTGATTGTCACAACTGGGGGTGCTATTGATACATCTACTGGGCAGAGGCCAAGGATGCTAATAACCATCCCACCAAGCACTGGACAGCCCCTGTCCCCCACCCCCAGAAAGAATCACCCACCCAGAATGGCAATGAATCAAGGTGAGGAACTCTGCTGGAGCAATGACTCTTGTTCATTTTTCACATTGGCAATGGATATTTTCTCTTTTTCTCCTCATTAGGCTTACTAGAGATTTATCCATTTTTTTAACATTTTCAAAGAACCAATAATTGGTTTGCTAATTTTCCTCTTGCCTTCCATTGCATTGATTTGTATGCTACAGTTAGGTTATTACTCTAATTCTATTTAATTTAGGTTTAATCTGTTCTCTTTTTTAGCTTATCGAAATATAAATTTATTTTTATTTTTTATCAACAGAAACATCTGTATATACCATGTGTGATATGTTGTTTTAAAATATGTATACATCATAGGATGGTTAAATTGAGCTAATTCACATGTGCATTACTTCATGTACTTATCACTTTTGTGGTGAGAACACTCAAAATCTACTCTCTTAGCAAATTTACAAAAAACACAACACATCATTATTAACTATAGTCACCATCTTGTACAATAGGTCTCTTGAACTTATTCCTTGTAACTGAAATTTTGTTTTTTTTGACCAACATCTCCCCAGTGCCCTTTCCCCCAGCCCCTGGCAACTGTTGCCATTCTACCCTCTGCTTCTATGATTTCAACTTGTTTAGAGCCCACATATGAGTGAGATCAGGTGGTGTTTGTCTTTCTCTGCCTGATTTCACTTAGCACAATGTCCTCTAGGTCATCCATGTTGTTGCAAATGACAGGACTTTCTTATTTAAGATCGAATAGGATTCCATTGTGTATCTATATCACATTTTCTTTATTTGTTCATCTATTGGAAAACACTTAGGTTGATTTCATATCTTGGCTATTGTGAGGAGTGCTGCAACGAACATGGAAATGCAGCTCTCTCATTGACACAGTGATTTCATTTCCTTTGGATATACGCCTAGTAGTGAGATTGCTGAATTGCAATACATGTTTAAACTATTGACTATCGAACTTATATTTCTTCTAAAATGAGTATTTAATAATATATAGTTTGTGCTTAAGACTTCTCTGAATTGCCCAGATTTTTATGTATTCTAATCTTATAACTCAGTTGAAAATGGTTTTTAAAGTTAAAATTTCCACTTTCACTCTCTTTAAAAAAAAAACTTGGGTAAATATATTATTTAGTATAATTTTCAATTTTATGTTATATAATTTTCAAATATTTGGAGGTTCACATTCATTTTTAAAAATTTTAATGTCTTTATGTCTTGATAACTTATTTTGCATAATTTTCCTTTTTGACATTTACTGAGACTACTCTATGGCCCAAACACTAGTCTATCTTTGTGAATGTTCATGTGCACTTGGAAAGAATATGTATTCTGAAATTTAGTGAAATATCCTGTGAGTATCAATTAGAACAATTTGGCTGGCAAAATTTTTAATTTTTTAAATATTTTTATTTTTTGTGTACTTCTTTTTTTAATTACAGAGAGATTAAAATCTCCAAATGTCAATGTATGTTTTCTGTATTTCTCTTTTCAGTTTGATTAAGTTTTGCCTTTTTTATTTTGAAGCTCTCTCATGAATGAATGAATACTTATCATTTCTTTCCGTTTCTTTATTATGAAATGTGTCTTTCTTATCAGTTAGTGTATTAGTCAGTTTTCACACTACTATAAAGAACTACCTGTGGCTGGGTGATTTATAAAGCAAAAAGGTTTATTTGACTACAGTTCTGGATGGCTAGGAAGGCCTCAGGAAACATACAATTAAAACGGAAAGTAAAGGGGAAGCAAGGATTGTCTTCTCATGGTGGCAGGAGAGAGAGAATGCGCGGGGGGAACTGTGAAACACTTTTAAACCATCAGATCTCATGAGAACTCACTTACTATCACAAGAAGAGCATGGAGTAAACCACCCCCATGATCCATTCATTTCCATTCACTCCCACCAGCTCCCTCCCTTGACACATGGAAATTACAATTTGAGATGAGATTTGGGTGGGGGAAGAGAGTCCAACATTATCATTCCGCCCCAGCCTCTCCCAAATCTCATGTCCTTCTCACATTTCAAAATGCAATCATGCCTTCCCAACAGTTCCCCAAAGTCTTAACTCATTCCAGCATTAACCCAAAAGTCCAAGTCCAAAATCTCATCTGAGACAAGGCAAGTCCCTTCTTTTTATAAGCCTGTAAAAATAAAAAGTTAGTTACTTCCAAGATACAATGGGGGTACAGGGATTGAATAAATGTTCTCATTCCAAATGGGTGAAATTGTCTGAAATAAAGGGGCCATAGGCCCCATGCAAGTCCAAAACCTGGCAGGGCACTCATAAAGTATTAAAGCTCCAAAATAATTTTCTTTGACTCTATATCTCAAGTCCAGGGCATTCTGATGCAAGGGGTGGTCTCCCGAGACCTTGGGCAACTCTACCCCCATGGCTCTGCAGGGTACAACACCCGTGGCTGTTTTCACAGGCTGATGCGGAGTGCCTGTGGTTTTTCCAGGCAAATGGTGCAACCTGCCAATGGATCTACCACTCTGGGGTCTGGAGGATGACAGCCTTCTTCTTACAGCTCCACTAGGAAGTGCCCCACTGGAGATTCTGTGTGGGGGCTCCAACTTCACAATTTCCCTCTGCATTGTCCTAGCAGAGTTTCTCCATGAGGGCTCCACCCCTACAGCAAACTTCTGCCTGAACATTCAGGCATTTCCGTACATCCTCTGAAATCTGGATGGAGCCTCCCAAAGCTCAACTTTTGTCTTCTGCACACCCTAAGACATAACACCACACAGAAGCCTCCAAAGCTTGGGGCTTGCACCTTCTGAAGCCATGGCCCGAGCTGTACCTTGGCCCCTTTTAGCCATGGCTAGAGCTGGAGTGTTTGGGACACAGGGTGACATGTCCTGAGGCTGCAGAGCATAGTGGGGCCCTGGGCCCAGCCATGGAAAGAATATTTTTCCTCCTAGGACTCTGGGCCTGTGATGGGAGGGGCTGCTGTGAAGATCTCTGATATGCCTTGGAGACATTTTTCACATTGTGTTGGCTATTAACATTCAGTTCCTTGTTACTTATGCGAATTTCTGCAGCTGGCTTACATTTCTCCCCAGAAAATGTGTTTTTCTTTTCTATTGTATGGTCAGGCTACAATTTTTCCAAACTTTTTCACTCTGCTTCCCTTTTAAACAAAAGTTCCAATCTCATACCATCTCTTTGTGAACTCATATGACTATATGCTTTCAGAAAAAGCCAAGTCACATCTTAAATGCTGCTTAGAAATTTTTTTTCTGCCAGATACCCTAACTTATTTCTCTCAAGTTCAACATTCCACAAATCTCTAGGACAGGGTGAAATGCTGCCAGTATCTTCGCTAAAGCATAGCGAGTGACCTTTACTCCAGGTCCCAATAAATTTTCTCATCTCCATCTGAGATCATCTCAGTCTGGACTTCATTGTCCATATCACTAACAGAATTTTGGTCACAACCATTCAACAAGTGTCTAGAAGGTTCCAACTTTTCCTAATCTTCCTGTCTTCTTCTGAGCCTCTAAACTGTTCCAGCTTCTGCCTGTTACCCAGTTCCAAAGTTCGTCCATGTTTTCCGGTTATCTTTATAGCAATTCTCCCCTATCCAGGTACGAATTTCTTTCATTAGTCCATTTTCACACTGCTAAAAGAACTACATGAGACTGGGTAATTTATAAAGAAAAAAGAATTAACTCACAGTTCCACATGGCTGAGGAGGCCTCAGGAGACTTACAATCACAGCAGAAGGTAAAGGGGAAGCAAGGCATGTCTTTTCATACTGGTAGGAGATTGAGAGAGCAAGGGAGGAAATGCCAAACACTTTCAAGCTATCAGATCTCTTGAGAACTCCCTCACTATCACAAGAACAGCATGGGGGAAACTGCTCCTGTGATCCATTCAGCTCCCATCAACTTCCTCCCTAGATATGTGGGAATTAAAATTCAAGATGTGATTTGGGTGGAGACACAGAGCCAAACTATATCATCTAATAATGCTCTTCTTATTGAAGTTGAATTTCCACATACTAGAATAGCCATACTAGTTTAATTTCTATGTAATATATCTGTGTAAGTAATTTTTATTTTCAGGCTCAGTGAGTTTTTTAATGTATTTTTATAATCACAACGTACGTCAAAATTTTGGTATGTGTGTGTGGTATGTCTTTGTGCATATAGTATGTCTTTGTGCATGTATGCGTGCATGTGTGTATTTAATGTATGCCAACCTTCTCTGCATTTTAATTGGAGCCTATTGTCCATTTACAATAATGTAACTACTAACATGTCTGGTTTTGTCTTCTACCTTAAAATTTGCTTTCTAGTTAGTCATTCTATTTTTCTTCTTTCTATGCTATATTTTGTTAAATTTCATATTTTTAAAATTCCTTTTTATAATGTCTTTATTTCTTAGCTATAGCTAATTATGCATTATGATAATCATAATTATTATCATTTCGGTGGTTGCTTTAAAGATTATAAAATGTATCTGTATGTTAGCTCTAGTTTACCTTCAAAAAACTGTACGATTCTTGAACTAGATAATACCTTTATAAAGGTATAATTCTCCTTACTCTTCTCTGGGAATTTGTGTTCTTGTTCTATATTTAAGCTCTACATCTGCTATAAACTATATCATATAATGTTATTTCTCCGTATTATTATTCAATTGTTTTTTAAAGAAATAAGTAGATAAATAGAAGTATAAATATTTGAAAGAAGGCCTTCATGTTTATCCAACTACTTACTCTCTTTTGGTCCTCTGAAATTTTACAAAATGGGGCTTCATTTGGTGCCTTTTTCTGTCAGAATGAATACTTTTAGCATTTCTTGTAGTGTAAGACTGCTGGAGATGAATTATTTTAATACTCGTGTGCATGATATTGTCATTAGTTTGTTTTTGTTTTGAAGAACTTCTTGATGAGTATGGTGTTCCATGTTGACAAATGAATATTATGATGATTAATATTATTTTATTCAAACTAAAGATATTCCATTGTCTGTTGGCCTTCATTGTTTTTCATGTTAAATCATCCATTGTTTTTATCTTCTTTATATTATGTGTGTTTTTTCCCTGTGGCTACTTAAGATTTGATTTTCATTTATGGTTTTGGCAATTTACATATGACATACCTAGATTTGTTTTTGTCTGTTTTATCTTGTATATGGTTTGAGTTTATTTGATCTGTTTTGGTATCTTTCATCAATTTTGAAATGTTCTTAGCCATATTCTGTTTAATATTTCTTCTGACACATCTCTTTCTGTTGAGGCTCCAATTACATGTCTAAATGAATATTATTCTATAGTTCTGATATTGATATTGTCCTACACTGACATTGTCCTGTAGTTCTTAGTATTTTGTTATGTTTATTTTTCTACTCTTCTTTCTTTGTGCTTTTGCTTTGACACTTTCTACTCTACATTATCCAAGGTCATTGGGTCATTTCTCTTCTGAGTCTAGTCTGCTCTTATGCCCATCTAAAGAATTCTTTATTTCTGATATTGCATTTTTTATTTCTAACATTTCTCTTAATTTGAAGTTTCTATATCTGTCAAAATTATTTTATCTGTTTCCCCACTATACCTTTTAGCAATTTTATCACAGTAATTTTAAAGTTCATGCCTGATAATTCCAACAGCTGAATCATCTCTGACTCTGCTTCTGTTAACTATTTGCTCTCTGGGCCATAGTTGCATTTTCTTGCATTTTGTAGTTTTTCGTATTGGAATATATATGCACATAAACATAAGTAAATAACATTTACCTCCAGAAAAGTATACGTTATTTTTTATGCCAGCTGCTAAATCAGTTTGACCTATATATGAGCTATGTATGGCCTGTGTTTCTGACTTAGCTTGATTAATTTTATCAGTGGATTTAATTTCATTTTGAGAACATTATTAAGACTTCCGTGAAGCTTGACATGTAAGCACTGACAAAATCCTAGATATATTTGGTCTAAGAGATATCCAGTTTTCTAGGCCATGAGAGATTTCTTTCTGCTTTAGAACTTCTCAATCACCTTCCTGAATTCTGAGTAGTTTCTTTACTTTCTTTTTTTTTTAATTTATTTTTATTTTTTTATTTTTTGAGAAGGAGTCTCGCTGTTTTGCCCAGGCCGGAGTGCAGTGGCGCGATCTGGGCTAACTGCAAGCTCCGCCTCCCGGGTTCACACCATTCTCCTGCCTCAGCCTCTCCGAGTAGCTGGGACTACAGGCGCCCGCCACCACGCCCGGCTAATTTTTGTATTTTTAGTAGAGACGGGGTTTCACCGTGTTAGCCAGGATGGTCTTGATCTCCTGACCTCGTGATCCGCCCGCCTCGGCCTCCCAAAGTGCTGGGATTACAGGCGTGAACCACCGCGCCCGGCCAGTTTCTTTACTTTCTAATTTTGCTAGAGATTATCTGGCCTTGAAAAGCTATTTCTTTCCTTGAAATACCTTGGAGGAATTTGCCTCCATTATCCTGCCCCACTCCTAGCTCTTGACAGCCCTGAGTGCCTTGGATCAACTTTTCTCATCTTCTCTTTCTTGCTTCCGACTCCCTCAGGACACCTGGCTTATACTTCAGGAGGGAATCCCATAGGCTCCAGATTAAATTTTCTTTACATGTCTTCCCTTTCTCCAGCCATGGTCACAATGCCACTGACCACTGAGTGAAGACCTGTGAGTGTGAGTGGGGATGCATTATTTTTTTTGTCTGGCTAGAACTCCTCAAATTCTAATCTGTCATGCTATTTGACATGTGGTCATTAAAAATTAGATTTTTTTTTTTTTTTACCTTTCTCTTTTCCTCTGTCAATTTCTCTGTCTTGCGTCTTGAGTAACTGCCCCATTGGATCTTTTCCCGGCTATGAAAGGTATGTGACTTTTGAAGTGTTAGTTCATTTAAGTGTATTTGCTTCCCTCGATGTTTATTTTATACAAATAAAAAGTTATATTTTATTCAATTTCTTTTGTTGTCCCTGGAAATTGTTGATCTCTTGTGCTATTGTTCTATATACAGGTGTTTTTGTATTTTGTAGCTTACGTATTTCTCTCACTGCTTTCAAGATGCTGTCTTTGGCTCTAGAATACGTGTGCAGCTGACTTCTGTGAGGCTGGGGCATGAGTGTGGGTAGCGACTGCCAGGTTACGAGTACAAATTGATTAAAAGCAATCACAGTTTATTGTCAAAACCCTCCCCAGGATATTGAATGTCTTAAGTAAACTCTAGGGTTCCAAAACAGTTACATCAGACAGATTCTATCATCGATATTATTGTCTAGCTAGGGAGATGTTTTTATGGTGCTTCCTATTTTATCTTCCTATAATCTTCTCTCAATGTATACTTTTTATAGAATATTTCTCCTCGAATTTTGATGGACATAAATGTTAATAATAAAAATAATATTCCGGTTCTTGATTCCACAGATTCCAATAGAATAGTTTGAAGATGGAACAATTGAGAATTCTGAATGCTAAGCTAATTAGATATGTTTTCTTTGAAGGAAAACTACATTGTATTATTTTGCCTCCTCCCTCTTCCTAGAAGCCTTTAAAATTCATGCATCATTTTAAGTTTTGAAATTTTTCAAGATTATGTTTAAGTATATTAAATATTTTGTTCAGTCATCCAAATTAGTTTTCAATGGCCCTTTCCATTTAGAGTTTGGACATTCCATATAAAAAAGACAATGTCATCTACAGTTTCTTTGCTTTCTTAATTACATCTTTTCCTTTTTACAAATGTCTTAAAAATAGGTGTAAGATCTCTGATTTAACCTATGTGTGTCTTAATTTTTCAGCTCTCTGTCATTTTATTAGACATTTTTATTGTTTTTAATTACTAAATTAATCTAAATCTATGCTTATTATATCATTCTCCATTATGTTATGGATACAACAACTTAGTGAATGTTTCTAAGATTATCACTAAAAATATTTAACAATCTCTCATTTTTATCTTTTTTTTCTCTTTGTCTTTCTCACTCTCACTCTCTATTTATCCTGTTACAGCTTTGCTTCTATCTCTTTCTCTGTTTTTTTTTTTTTAATATTTAAATAATGCTTCTGTCTGAGGAGGTTAAGAAGTGAAAGAAGACATTGTGAGATGGAGAATCTTTATTAAGATAGAAGACAAAGAGGGGATGATGTGGACACTTTCAGGATGTGGAATGGTTACATACGTTATTCTGTGATCACAGGTTAGCTAAACTCTCTTTCATAAAATCTTTCTTTTTTCTTACTCCTTAAATCTCGAATAAGTAACCAAAAAATGCCTGGATGACCCCAAACGGTAGGAATAGCTTGTAGGTCTCTGAAGATATTATCTTTTGCCCTGGGAAGGTGGATTCCTGTACTAACACCTGCACTTGAAAAGGTGAACAAGATAATTTTGTATTTATTTTCTCACTACCACTGCAGGTAGCATGGGACACTTCTTTATTATTCACAAGAAGAATTGCTTTATTTTTTCATTTCCTGATGCTTTCAGCATGGCCCCTTTGGCAGAGGACATTGAATTCTTATGGGCTTCAGGGAACAAAAGTTGTGCTCACTTTGCCGTTGGATTTTTCTTGTCATCCTTATATGATCTGCTTATTTGGGTGGGTCAGAAAGAATTGGTATGTGCTGCCTCCCCCTTAATTCCTTCACCTGAACTCAAGGCTTTTGGTAGACTACAACCTGAAATAATCGATGGCTTCCCTGTTATGAACTTTGTAATCACCTAAGGTGTGGGAATTTTCACAAAATGACAAAGAGCGTCTGTATGTTCTGATGCTAGAGGCTTTCTCATTTTATCGCATTTTTCTTTGTTTAACATAGATTTCAGGAAAGGTTACTTTTATGTGTCAACTTGACTAGGCTATGCAATGCCCAGATATTCGGTAAGCAGAAACCACATCACTAATCTTTGCTACAGATGCATGTTACACTTAAGTGGCCTAGAAACAATGACTTTGCGAGTACCATATGTTGACATCGGTTGGATGGCAGCTAAGATAAATTAGTGATAGTCCTTCACAAGGGTTTCTTTTTTTTCTTTTTAAACAATTATATGCTTTATTTTGAGATAGTGATAGATTCACAGGTAGTTATAAGAAATAATTTCAGATTGATCTGGTGTACCCTTTACCCAGTTTTCCCCAACAGTAACATTTTGCCAAACTATAATACAATATCGCAGCCAGATACAGAAATCCCTCATTTTGCCCTTTTACGTCCACAACCACTTCCTTCCCTACCGCACTCACTTTCACTCTTACTAGTTGTGGCCTGGCAAGGGTGTTCACCTAGGCGCCACATTGGTCTTTGCTGGCATGGGTGGAGATGAATCTTTCTTTTCCTTGGTGAATTTTGGCTGGAATAGGGTAGTTATTGTCTAAAAGTTTTCTCTCTTATTCCGATACTTTGGTTAGAGGCAGCAGTGTTTTTTGGAGCTGTGCTCATCAACCTTTATGAGCTGCCAGCCTCTGCAGCTCCATATCTGTGGAACATGGGGCAGAAAGAAAACCCAGAGGACTCAGAACCATATCATCCCTGGGTTCCCAGGTGCCTAGCTTTATCTGTCTTTATCTCTCCACTTTGCAGTATCTTCTTCTATTTGCTGTATATATAATGTTCATGGTCTTAAGTTGTACGTTGCAGAAAAAAATAGGAAAAGTATGTCTCCTCCATCTTCTTGAAAAGGAAACTTTATTTTTTTTAAGTCATTTTTACATTACATCATGTTTTTGTTGGCAAGTGCTTAGGCTATATCGCTTGACAAAATATTTCTCGATGTAGTTAACATTGAGAGATATCTTTTCCGTATCCATTTCTCCTCTAGTGATATAAAGATTAAATTATGCATCATGCTTGGACAGCTTAAATGTTGAATGTGAAATGCTAAAATATTTCGTCAAAAATATTTTAAAATAAATTAGAACTTGCTCTACCTTTTAAGGGTTGAATCTCTTTGCATTTTCACCATGTTGGTCAGGCTGGTCTCAAACTCCTGACCTCAGGTGATCTACCAGCCTTGGACTCACAAAGTTCTGGGATTTCAAGTGTGAGCCACCGCATCTGGCCACCTGAATCTCTTACTTAAGATGCAATGAAGTATTATGTTTAAATAAAATAATTCAATTTTAGATACAAATGTATTAATATCTCAACTTGCTTCACAATTGTCTAAGGAAGCTAAAATTGGGAAAAGAAAAATAAGATAAAATTTTAATAAGGGTCCAAGAATCAACACCAGAGGAAAAAATGGAGAAGAATAGGAAGTGAGCAAAGGGAAAGCAGTGCTAATTCAGAGGTCTAGAATGGCTTGCCCTACATGCCTGCAGATGTTCGGATTTGCTTTTGTGCCCCAGTTTTTTCATAGGAAAAGAAGGCAATGTATATCACTTTTGTCATCATAAAAGTGTAGCAGGATGTCTTAGTGAAAGCAAAACTTTCCCTAGGCAGGTTGTATTACATATACGTTATCTTTTGAACTGTGTTCTTTCCTTTAGGGAGTTGTTTTTAAGATTCTCTGATTTTCCAAAAATATTTTTTATCTATCACAAGACCACCATCTACAATTGAAATATATATATATATATTTTCCCCCTCTAATGATGATCTTGACATTTTTTGTTAGTTTAAAAAGCTGTGTTTATTTGTTTAGCTTCTCAGTGAGCCTGTTTCAATGGCTTTCTCTAATAGAACATGGTTAAAATAAAAAGTGTATGCATAAATAACTGAAAATTTGTATAGTTTTTTCTTGCTGGCATGAAGTGCAACACATTTAAATTACTTTCTGGTTCATTTTCCCTGCAGTCAAAGTTTTAGATGCCTTAAGATTCATAGACACCCTCACTGACAAAACATATCTATAATTTAATTTCACAAACAATTTATTATCCACATCAAGCTTGTCACAACACTAGGCCCTGGAGTTACAGGAGCACCTAAGGAAAAGTTGTCTTCAGGATGTGTGACTCTAATTCAGGAAGAAAGCTGGTATGCAAATAAATATTCAGCATTATATTACAGTTGGCCCTTGAACAATTAAAAAGTTAATGGCACTAATCTCTGTACAGTCGAAAATCTGCACATAACTTTTCACTCCCTGTAAATTTAACTTCTAATAGCCTACCATTGACAAGAAGTCTTACTGATAAACAGTTGACAAACACCTATTTTGTATATATATTTTATACTGTCTTCTTATAATCAAGTAAGCTGAAGAAAAGAAAATGTTATTAAGAAAATCGTACGGAAGAGAAAACGTATTTACTATTCACTAGGTGGAAGTGGATCATCATAAAGATCTTCATCCTCATTGTCTTCATGTTGAGTAGGCTGAGGAGGTGGAAGAAGAGGGATTGGTTTTGCCATTTCAGGGGTGACAGAGGTAGAAGAAAATCTACACATAAATGGACCATGCAGTTCAAACTCATGTTGTTCAAGGGCCAACCTTATAGTATTGGTCAGAATAACCAAAAAAGTGAGTATAGACTGTGAAGGTATAGGGAAAATAAAATGATTCATTTAATGAGCAGAAGATCAGAATGGATTCTTGGAAATGATTTTTGAAGGATACTAAAAGGTCTTCTAGGCAGATGAGAACTAGTGGTCATTTTCTAAGCAGAGGAAAGAGATCATTCTTTCTAACTTTCTGAACCTAGGATGGTACTAAGAATTTACATTAAATTGACAAGAGGGACAATTACATAAAGATCTTAAAGTACATTTAGAGGTTGTTTTTTTTTTTGACAAAGATCTGTGCTTATGTACAAAGTAAAATCTTTTAGTTAGTACTGAAGCAATTTTGTTTTCATTATTCTGATTTTTATAAATCACTTTGCTTCATGCTTGTCTTGTCTAAAAAGAATTTATAGCCTCTAAAACATACATTTAGAATGGATCAGGGGAAAGAGAAGTTCTTCAAGCTAAGAAATATAAAGATATGTCTAATATATTTTTATGTAACATTATGGCTAGTCATACTATTTTAGTTATTGGAAAGTATGTCCAATTATAATTTTCTGAATCTTAACTTCATCGAGGATTTAATGTGTTAACTTTTAAAAGAGAAATTTTGAAAAAAACAAATGACTTGGCTGTAGTTAAGCAACATTTTAGGTGTGACTGCTCTGAGCATGCCGTTTTACAAACCACTAACTTACCAATAAAGTTAGACTATCATGGTTTTCCTTTAGGTTCACTTAAGTAGGCAGTTTTTTTTTTCAAATAACTGATTATGGAGAAGGAAAATTCTAAAATTTTAATTGTGTCACTCTACTTTCAAAATTTAGATTACAAAGAATATATTTCCAGCCAACCCACATTCCGAACCAAATCAGATGAATTAAAGAAAGGCTTTTTTTTTTTTTTTTTTTTTTTTTTTTTTTACAATTGGACGTGTGTTTTCTTTCATCTCAGTAAGTACAACTCTGAAAAATCATTTTCACTACTTTTAGAATCCCAGCTTTACCTGGTAGAGATAAAACTGGTGTTAGGAGTCGGTCTAGCACAGGGAATATTTAATGTTTTTGTTTGTTTGTTTGTTTTGAGACGAGTCTCGTTCTTGTCCCCTAGGCTAGAGTGCAATGGCACGATCTCAGCTCACTGCAACCTCCGCCTCCCGGGTTCAAGCAATTCTCCTGCCTCAGCCTCCCGAGTAGCTGGGATTACAGGCACATGCCACCACAATCGGCTAATTTTTTGTATTTTTAGTAGAGATGGGGTTTCACCATGTTGGCGAGGCTGGTCTCGAACTCCTGACCTCAGGTGATCCACCTGCCTTGCCTTCCAAAAGTGCTGGGATTACAGGTGTGAACCACCACGCCCGGCCTATTTAATGTTTGTATCAGTAGGTCCACCAAAGTTCAAATTTAAGGTTGAAGTTGGGAAGATCATATATGGTTCAACTCAGACACCTAAAAAGCCTTTGCCGGCTGGGCATGATGGCGCACACCTGTAATCCCAGCAGTTTGGGAGGCCAAGGTGGGCGGATCATGACATCAGGAGTTTGAGACCAGCCTGGCCAACATAGTAAAACTCTAAATCTACTAAAAATACAAAAATTAGCCAGGTGTGGTGTCATGTGCCTGTAGTCCCAGCTACTCAGGAGGCTGAGGCAGGAGAATCTTTTGAACCTGGGAGGTGGAGGTTGAAGTGAGCCAAGACCGCACCATTGCACTCCAGCCTGGACAACAGAGCAAGATTCCGTCTCAAAAGAAAAATAAAGCCTTTGCCAAACAACTCTTGCTATCTTCAGTTGTTTGAATCAATATTGATTTCACAAATTAAACTATAACATTTATTAAGATTACTTCAATAACATTAACTCAGGGTAAATGCACAAATACTTTCATAAACAAGAGTTTGCAGTGCTTATTTTTATTACATGAGTATACAATTTCTCTATTTGTGTGGGAGGTAGGGAGACATATGAAAACTACTTGAGAAGCTCTTCTAGAATGCCTTTCTTCACGAAAGTCCCGCTTGAGAATCACAGCTCATAATGCTGCTGGAAAGAGGTGGTATGTTGCTTATCTCATCCCTCTTCCATTTGGGTTGGCAATGTGCCCAGCTTCCCCCGTCACTAGGTATGACCATGTAATCAAGTTCTAACATGGAGACGTGAAAAGAAATGCGTGCAGTATCTGGAAAGTTTTCTTTGGAGGGAGGAAACAGTGACTTTCTTCTTCCATTTCTATCCAACTCCACAAAAGTTGCCATGGCTCTGGCCTCTCCAGCGACCTCAGAACACAAAGGTGATGATCACATTTTAAAAATGGCACAGGAGTGATATTTGGAGCCTCGGTCCTTGATGGCCATGGAGTGTTCATAGATGTGTTGATGGCCTAACTCTGACCTTCTTTTGCATAAGAGAAAAAGAAACTTTATATTGTTATGTGCCACCGTTGTTATGGATTTGCTGTCCAGTACAGCCAATTGCTAACTTGTGTAGATGGATAGTGTCCCACATTGCTGGGTTTATGTGAACCCAAACGGTGATTGCAAAGCTATGATCTGGAGTGCTTAATACTCTTAAAATAAGAGTGTTGCCATGGGCATGGGAAACAACAGCTCTCTTTCAAATTCCTGCTGCTGTAATTACTTGTTTTAAGTGATTTATTTACTTTGTCTGAGTGAGCATTTAGCCTGTAGGAACTTCATCTTCCGAACCTGTGAGGTGGGGACAATAATATCTAGGAGGGCTGTGTGAGTAGCAAATGACGTGATGTTGATGAAGAGCCCGCCACACATCAGATGGCGATAGCATATTCAAATGTCTTTCGTCTACTATTTCTCTTTGTAACATTTGCATGACTGTTAAGACTCTCAGAGCTTCCTCTATTCATTACAACTATAAAGGAAGACAACTGTAAATCTTACTGCCTCAACACGTTTTATCTCGAAGTTCCTAAAACATCAGAAGTTCCTCTTTTTCCAGTTGCCATTTGTAGACAGCTATTCGAGAGTCATTTCTCTAAGAAAAATTATCAGTGTTTTTAGTGATTTAATCAAAAAGCCAATCTAAAATTGTATATCTGAATTGATTAAGGTTCATTATTACCATTTTGAACATAATGAGAATAAAGAATTTTAACAGCTGTTCAGAGACAAGAGAGTACGCATTATGGGCTCAGCCATAAATGCACAGCCAACTCAGTTCAGTCAATCAGACAAAGCTGTTTGTACCCAGCTGGGACGAGGAGGAAGGGCACATGGTGGCTGCCTCAGAGGAGTGCGTGGTGCACGGAGTCATGACTGTGGCCCAGGCTGAACTCACTGGGAAGGTGCCATCTGAAAAGACAGCAAGGAAAGGTGCAAACAGAACCTTGGACACAGTTTTTATGGTCCATTGAGTGAGCCTGCTTTTTTTTTCCCCCCACAGAATGAAGTACCTCAGTTCATAATTCCTGAGAGCATTAGAGCAATTGCAAACAACAGATCTTAAATATTACCTGACCTATAGTAGGAAATAATGCTTTTTATTAAAACCAGGAAAAATAAATTATTTTAGAATTTTTTTTTTTTCCAGAAACATTCAGAAATGACTTCCTGGAATGGGCATTTGTTTCTACTAAAGCCTTAAAGTCAATTCTCGGTTGCCTGGGGGTAAGAGCTTTGCCATCGGTGAGAGATTTCTGTAACACACCTTATGGAACTGCAACTCCAAAGGTGTCTGTGCCTCACTGTTCTCTCTGCAAAACACCTCCTTCTCCCCTCCCCCTCCCCGACCCCTCCTTCTGCTTCACACACCTCCCACACATGCAAGACACTTGTACACACAGATGCACACACAACAGAACACAAACACACTAGACACACAGCATTCATGTTAAAATAGAGATGGTAAGATTGACAGAACAGACTCTTTGAGGCAATAAGATACAAAATTATTAACAGGACCTAAGGCCATGCCAGGCCACGATGAAGTCCCACACCCTAAACTTAAAGAATAAATGATGTTCTCACTGCCACAGGCTTTTCATTTTCTCTAGCAGCTAAACAAACATTGGCCCTAAAATTAGCAAGACTAAAACTGTTACAAGCCATCCAGTTCACAGACACTGACTAACCCCCGTTACACAAGCCTTAACTACAGCTTTCGCTGGACAAGGGACTGATTTCAGTAACTTTCTTCTCACACGCAGACCACCCACCATCGACTGGATCTGGCGAGTCTGCAGAGGCTGCCTTCATGTCCTGAAAAGACCTTTTGATGCATAGGGTCTAGACTGTAATACATTTAGATGTTAAATCTCCACCCAAAGATGAACTTGAGTTGTATGTTATAGGCATGTTTGTTCAATACGCATGCATCAGGACCGCATTTATGAATATTCACAGCTCCTCCTGTAACCTGTTGAATATGTATGATCCTCCAACCAGTTCAGCATAAAGCTCCTGCCCCTTCTCCTCCAGGTGCCTGTCTCTGATCTCTGCGGGAGGCTGTGCTTCCCAGCCTGCGGGATGCCACTTTGCAGATTATAACTCTTTACAAGAAATAATGTCTCCTTTTCCAAATTTATAAATTGTGTGTGGTTTTTTTTTCTTTAAGTTAACAGCTGTTTTAAGGCTTGGGGAAATTGGGAGAGGGGAACAGAAAGGCAAGAGGTGGGAGAAATAAGGGAAGAGCTGTATCCAAGTCTGCAGTGACTCCACCCAGGTTTCAGGAGACCCCATCCATGCCTTTGGGGAAGGGTGCATCCAAAGCCTTTGACAACTTGTGTCCATATTTTATTTGTTTTCTCCATAATGAGGGAATTTTCTTCTATACTCAAGTTATATATGAATGTTGAAAACAAGCCTCATAGGAAGGTCCAGGGGCACATAAAGATTGATTTCAAACATTTGCATTAACTAGGGTTGGAAGATTTGTAGAGATGATTAGATCATTATTATATACTAATTCAAAGTCTATTTGTTAAGTTTTGCAAATTTTCTATTTTTCACTTTTTAACAACAATGAAGCCTGAAAACTAACACTGTTTTCACAAATACACTTATTTTTAAGAACAGCAAATTGTAAGTATGAGTCACACAACATTGAAATATTCCAGGGGCACTAAGGAGCTTGAGAAACCTAAAATCCTGACAATGTCCACCTGAAAGAGCTCTGGTATGACTTCCTCACTTTGAATACATATATATAATATATATATATACACACACATATTCCATATATATATTCCATATATATATATTCCATATATATATATTCCGTATATATATATTCCGTATATATATTCCGTATATATATATTCCGTATATATATTCCGTATATATATATTCCGTATATATATTCCGTATATATATATTCCGTATATATATTCCGTATATATATATTCCGTATATATATATTCCGTATATATATTCCGTATATATATTCCGTATATATATATTCCATATATTCCGTATATATATTCCGTATATATATATATTCCGTATATATATATATTCCATATATATATTCCATATATATATTCCATGTATATTCCATATATATATTCCATATATATATTCCATGTATATTCCATATATATTCCATATATATTCCATATATATAGTCCATATTTATATATTCCATATATATAGTCCATATTTATATATTCCATATATATTCCATATATATAGTCCATATATATAGTCCGTATATATATAGTCCATATATATATAGTCCGTATATGTATATATAGTCCATATATATATTCCGTATATATATATATTCCATATATATATTCCGTATATATATATTCCGTATATATATTCTGTATATATATATTCCATATATTTATATATTCCGTATATATATTCCATATATTCATGTATATTCCATATATTCCATATATATATTCCATATATATGTATTCCATATATGTTCCATATATATGTATTCCATATATATTCCATATATATGTATTCCATATATATTCCATATATGTATGTATTCCATATATATTCCATATCTATCTATCTATCTATCTATCTCATATATATGGAAATCTCAAGTCACTTGTGAGTGGCATAAAGAAAAAGAACCAAATTTAGATTTTCCCATGGCTTGTCAAAGAGCTCCTATGTGTTGAAGGACATAGAATTAAAATCTGTATTGACCATGAAGAAATGCAGTCTTGGGGATCAAGAAGAGCTCAGGGAACCCTTCTGGTGAGATCTAACAAAGACCTCCCAAGGCTCCCTTGCCCTGCCCAAAGGACCACCTGGATAACAAGGTGATCAATAAGTAAAGCTATGGTGTTAATCTCACCAATGTTGTGGAAAGAGCACAGGAATAGGGCTCAGGAGGCTCTGCCTTAGTGGTAAAAGTGAGGGCAATAATATCACTTACTTCCTAGCACTGTTGAATTAAATGCCTGATTATGAGGAAAGTAAAATATTAAATGTAAGCTTCTAGCAGCATGCCTGGCAATGAGTATTTGAATTATTCTTTAGTTTCAAAAGGAATCAATTCTTTTAAATCCATGTCTCTCTTTTCTTACTTTTATAACTTTTAGCACTACAAAATCCAGATGTATAAACAACACATTATTTTCCCATTTAGGAATCTTGAGAAATGACTTTCTTTTGAAATAAATAAGAACGGCCACTCACTTGCCTAAGCATCCATTGTAACATTACCAATGGATAGGCTAGGCTCTAAGATGAACAATTAAAGATTTTAGAATATCCTGTTTTAGAAATATATTATTTAAAAATGTAAAATACTAATTAATTAAATTATTTCTTGGGTTAACTCCAGGATATTCGGTTTTAAAGAAAGAAATTGAACATAGATGGTTATCTAAAGCATTTGTTAAACTTGTAAATTTGAATGCAAAATTGTAAATGTCACTCTGAATTCTTTTTAAACTTAGGGTGGAGCAATAATAGTTATAAACACATTAATATTTCTGCTGATTTTTTCATCTAATATTAACAGTAACTATATGATGGCATCCTAAATATAAATATTTATTGAGTATTAATATATGCCAGACATTATTATTTGAATGTTTGCCTCCTCCAAAATTTATGTTGAAATTTAATTGCCATTGTAACAGTATTAATAGGTAGGACATTTATGAGGTGATTAGGCCATAAGGGCTGAGCCCTCACGGGCAGATTAATGCCATTATTAAAGGACAAGTTCAGCCCCCTTTTGCCTCTTTGCCCTTTGGCCTTCTGCCATATGAGGACATGGCATTCTTCTTTTCTGGAGGACACAGCATTCAAGGCGCCATCTTGGAATCAGAATCACCAACCACATCAGTGCCTAATACTGGACTTCCCAACCTCCTGAACTGTAAGCGAATAATTTTGTTCATAAGTTACCCAGCCTGTGGTATTCTTCTATACCAGCACATATGGACTAAGACACTAGGTATTCTAATAAGTGTGTGAAAACCCAATATAAAATAGGTGTTATTTCCCGTTTTACAGATGAGAAAACTGAAGATTGAGGAATTTGTGAATTTGTTTAATCCAAATCTGTTAGAAAATAGTAGACCTCACCTCTTCAACAGTTGAGCATGGATAATTATGAGACTAATTTTAGACTCGTATTTCTTCATTTGTACATGATTTAAATCTCAGAAAAAATTTAGAATTTCTCTTTACTGTCTGTTGGTATTATGAAATGTGATAGCAGTATGTCTAGGCACAGATTTTTTTTTTTTCCTTAGCAGGGGTAGTTATTTTTTTCTTTCTTAGCAAGGGCGGTTTTTCAGTCTGCAAGCTGAAACATATACTTTTCCCTGAGAAGAAATATTTTCTATTGTTTGAATGTTTCACCTCTCCTTTTTCCTATTCTCTCTTTCTGAGACATATATTGATTCTCAAAGTTATCATCTTTCTCTCTTATCTCTATGTTTGTCTTTGGTTCTCTTTTTTCTCTGTATTCTGGGAAATTTTCACAGCTTTATTAAAGATCATTTTTCAACCTCTAAGAACTCTCTTTTTGTCTGATTTTACCATTTTTATTATACTAGTTGTTACAGTTTTGATAGATATACTATCTTCCAAACTTTCTAAACATATGGGTTTGGGAAATTGCTTTTAAAGTCCTCAGAGATACAGCCAAATTACAGCATGTCAGGAAATGACAGAAATATATTTTTTAATTAAAAAAAGGAGTATTAGTAAATCTTCAATCTTAGAACAGGGTCTATGTCAGAGAAACACCACAGAGCAACGAAAACTGTGTTCTCCAAATTATTTAGAAAGTAGGAGGATTTCCAAAATATTTATTTATTTTGAAAGTAGAATGATTAACATCTGCTGTCTATAAGCAACACTTCTGAAAAAAGGAATTTACTCCCTCCAATTTCCTTCACAGCCTACAGTTTCTTCTTTTTTCTCCCTCCTCCTCCTTCTTCTTCATCTTCTTCTCCTTCCTTCCTTTTCTTCTTCTTCCTCTTATTCTCCTTCTTCTTCTTCTCCTTCTTCCTCTTCTCCTTCTTCTTCTTCCTCCTCCTCCTTCTTCTTCTGCTTTTCTTCTCTTCTTCTTCCCTTCCTTTCTTCTTCTTCTTCTTCTTCTTCTTCTTCTTCTTCTTCTTCTTCTTCTTCTTCTTCTTCTTCTTCTTCTTCTTCTTCTTCTTCTTCCTCGTCTTCTTCTTCTTCTTTTTCTTCTTCTTCCTCTTCTTGTTCTTCTTCTTCTCCTTCTTCCTCCTCTTCTCTTTCTTCCTCTTTCTCCTCCTCTTCCTCCTTCTTCTTCTTGTTCTTGTTGTTGTTGTTCTTTTTCCTCTCATTCTTTCTCCTCTTCTCCCTCTTCCTCCTTCTTCTCCTTCTCCTCCTCCGTCTCCATCTTCCTCTTCTTCTTCTTGTTCCTCTTATTCTCCTTCTTATTCCTCCCCTTCTCCCTCTTCCTTCTTCTCCTATTCCTTCTTCTTCTTTCTTCTTCCTTCTTCTTTCTTCTTCCTTCTTCTTTCTTTCTTTGCTCCTCCTCCTCCCACCTCCTCCCTCTTCTGCCTCCTCCTCCCCCCTGCCTCCTCCTCCCCTTCTCCTCCTCCTCTTCCTCCCCTTCTTCCTCTTCTTCTTCTTCTTCCTCCTCTTCTTCTTCTTCTTCTTCTTCTTCTTCTTCTTCTTCTTCTTCTTCTTCTTCTTCTTCTTCTTCTTCTTCTTCTTCTTCTTCTTTCTTCTTCTTCTTTTCTTCTTCCTTCTCCTCCTCATCCCGTACCCCTCCTCCTCCTTCTGCCTCTTCTTCTCCTTCTCCTTCTTCTCCTTCTCCTTCTTTTTTCTTTCTTCTGTTACTCTCTCTCTCTCAATTTGTCATTTGTCATTTCTCATTCTGGTCCCATTAATGTTATTCTTCAAATTGTGATTCTAAATCCCTTCTACCAGACTCTACAAAAGTACTTATATATAATTTCTCAAGCTTCTGGAAACAAGTAACTCATAAAAATGTTTAGAAACTTTTAAAAAATATTTTGTTAAAAATTATAGCTCTAGTATTATGGAATAACATCTGTGCAGGTGCTAACATGTGTTTTAACTGGTTTGCTGCCCCTATCAACCTGTCATCTAGGTTTTAAGCCTGACATATATTAGCTATTTGTCCTGATACTCTCCCTCCTCTCAACCCCCATGCCCCGACAAGCCCTGGTGTGTGTCTTTCCCCTCCCTGTGTCCATGTGTTCTCATTGTTCAGGAGCATCTTTTCTGATTGTTTTCACAAACATTTTATACCAATTGTGCTTGTACTTGGGTTATGCTCATTGTAGGGAAGCCAGACTGGTAGATGACCACAAGATTTTGTTATTCCTTGACAGCCATCCTGCTCATTCTCCAGCTAAGATTTTCATAAAAAATAATGTTTATACATGTATTTTCTTCTGAATGTGTCTTCCTTAATTCGGCCATGTGACCAGGATATCTTTAAATCAATAAAGAGTAAATATAAAAACACTTTCCTGAAAAGCATGTTAGCAGCAGTGAGCAGAGGTGCTCATTGTTCAACTCCTGCTTATGAGTAAGAGCATGAGTTGTTTGGTTTTCTGTTCCTGTGTTAGTTTGCTGAGGATAATGGCTTCTAGCTCCATCCATGTCCCTGCAAAGGACATGATCTCATTCCTTGTTATGGCTGCATAGTATTCCATGGTGTTTATGTACCACATTTTCTTTATCTAGTCTATCATTGATGAGCATTTGAGTTGGCTCCGTGTCTTTGCTATTGGAAATAGTGCTGCAATAAACATACATGTGCATGTATCTTTATAATACAATGATTTATATTCCTTTGGGTATATACCCAGTAATGGGATTGCTGGCTCATATGGTATTTCTAGTTCTAGATCCTTGAGGAATCACACTAGTTTCTACAGTGGTCAAACTAATTTACATTCCCACCAATAGTGTAAAAGAGTTCTTATTTCTCCACGGCCTTGTCAGCATCTACTGTTTCTTGACTTTTTAATAATCACCATTCTGACTGGCATGAGATGGTATCTCATTGTGGTTTTGATTTGCATTTCTCTGATGGCCATTGATGATGAGCATTTTTTCATGTGCCTTTTGGCTGCATAAAGAACAGTCAGCCATCTTGGAATTACCTAGTTGAATGCCTAAATCTGAGCAAAACTGGAAGAGCTTTCAAGAAAATAAGTCGGTATTAACAGTAATTCAGCCACAGCAGAAGAAAAGTCTTTGTTTTAGAAAGTTTTCCAAACAAGGGCAGTGATCGGAGGAAGATGTTGCCACATGGTGCAATGCAACCCCAAACTTTACTTACAAAACTGGAAAAGTTGGATAAAATACAGCAAGTTGTACAGACTGTCTTTTGCTAACAGGAAAGGAGATAAAAGGAATCATAGCAAAATACCCCTGTAATCACTGCTGTGAATGTATCCCTGCTCTTGTTATTTTCATGAAATGATCCATTTTTTATACTAAAATCATTGCTTGCTAATAAAATCGGTACTATTCCCTTTAAGTAAAAAAATAAAAATAAAAATAAAGAAATGTTAAAACATTGTGCTTGGATAGAGACAAAACTGGTTAGTGTCCTACAGGGCAATAAACCTAAAGTTTTGGAGTTATTCATTCTATCAAACAGAAATAATTTGTCTCCCCACTGGATAAAAACCTACACGTTATGTTCTCTACTTTCAGAATTATGCCATAGCCAAGACAACGCATTCAAGTCGAGCACTACATTGAAATACTATGATCTCTTTCATCTATTTATTAGTTTAAGGTAATTTTTTCTGACGCTGAATTAACATGTACTTGAGGCCAGTGACACAGGAAGTTTGCTAGCTCTGAAGAAGAAGAGAGTCCCAGGAATGAGCCTGAAATTGCTACCCAGGCTCTAGGGATGAAGACCCTCACTGGAAAGAATAAAGAGGCAGACAACAGAAGACAAAATAAAGCAGTGTTTTGCTTCCATTGTAGGAAATACTTTTCAACATTTGGTTTGTAAAGGGCACAGTTATACTCTGCCCTGAGATCGATGATTTCTGCCGTATGTGTCTTTCATTAGAAGTTTCTGAGTTCAATCCTTTTCTCGGTCAAATCTCTTCAGGGCAAATGTTTTGTGTGTGCTCCGCTGATGGTGCACTGACTCACACTGCCCAGTAAGAACCAACTGTGTGTCTCTCCCCAACTCCACGTTCAGTGCCGCCATTTTGATTGCACGATATTGCTCATGGCGGGCGTTGTCGGCATTATGGAAACTGGCAACCACTACAACTCAGATGGTGGTGGTGGTACTTTTTCCAGAGGCTGGTTATTGCCATTTCAGGGCACACTGCTGCTCCTCTCCCTCTTGCAGGCAGTGAGGGCTCCTATTAGCCAAACACCCGCACCGAGGGGCCATCTCCCATTGTACTCTTAACAATGACCTACTTCCCAATGTCCTGAATTGCTTATAAAATGTAGGTAACTGGTCCCCTGTCCAGGCTGCTTGAAATAGAATATGTAGCCCTTAGTGTTGAAAGAATGTGTGTTTTACCAAGCTTCCCAAGTGATTTTCATATACTATAAGGTTTGACAAAAATGTTATTAAAGACTTTTCTTATTTAATACAGTTTTTGAGTGGTTAGTCTGCCTAAATGCATTATGTTCTGGGGTGAATTTAATTGCTTTATGGTTTGTCATGTTCTTATTAGCATTACAACGTGGTCAATTTTTAGATTAGTATGAGAAGCCAAAGATTTTCCTAGACAACAGAATAGATGAAGTAATCTGTCAGAGGACAGAGAGGAGAGCTAGCACTGAAGAAGGATGCACAGCCTGGACTCTATCTTTCTTCAAATAATCATCATGATATTTGCCAATATGATACTAATTTTAAGTCTAAAATTATGTGAGGTAAAATTGTTTCTTTATAAATTTGCTATATATACTTTTTTACTTAATAACTAACATGATTTATTGACTGCAAGGCTAGATACTATTAATAAAGTAGCACATCCATCAAGAACATGGCTGATCATTTGCAACAAGGACCTTAAGAGATGTGTGTGTGTGTGTGTGTGTTGTTAGCATAGCCCATATGTGAATTGAAACATGTACAGTATACTTATGAGAGAATTCCTCAGGCCCTCATTGTGTCTTTTGTATTTTGTAGATAGCATGAGCTGGTTGGCAGTTAAGCATACTAGTAGCAAAAATTATGAGTAGAAGATTTGCTGCTAGAAGCAGGTGTTATTGATTTTAAAGCTATATAGGTATATAGGTGGAAGGAAGAAAAGATAGAGGTAAACTAGAAAATAAGAATAACTAAAAAATGAATTATGCATCAGAAAAAAATTGCTTATAATCATACCTACCTTCTACAGGTATGTTAAAAAGGACACTGTTCCCCTTCCTGTGTCCATGTGTTCTCATTGTTCAATTCCCACCTATGAGTGAGAACTGCGGTGTTTGGTTTTTTGTCCTTGTGATAGTTTACTGAGAATGATGATTTCCAGTTTCATCCATGTCCCTACATGTGCCCTAAAACTTAAAGTACAATAATAAAATAAAAATAAATAAAAAAGGACATTGTTGTTCTGAATATTCTGAGATGCTGCCATGTGTAAGTTTGGTAATAAAAGTCAAAAAGGGTTGAATTTCTTTGTCTTATAGAGAAGAAAATGATTTGAAATTCCAGAGAGGAGAATATGCAGAGAGAAAGAGAAAGGAAATGTAAAGTTGACATTTTTTGAGGGAAAGAGGACTGGAGAAGAAAAAGAAAAAAAAACACACACACAACCTTTGTTTATTGCTAAGGAATTTGAGTAGTTGTTTATCTCCTTATGGAATTTTTGGGAAAGTCTATTTCTTGTGGGGAGATGATTTTGGGAGACCTTTAAGTGGCAGTGACTGAAGTAGTATGCAAAGACCTAGAATGTAGGTGGGAGACCATTTGAAAGTAAGGTCTTAAGAAATTTTCAGTTATCTTGTGGACAGCTTGGTTAAAACCATGAAATTTGGAATTCATGTTACTATACTCCCTCTGTGTTACAGTGTGGAGTTGATATTGGAATAGCAATTATATTTATGGTAAAAGAAAACTAGAATTGAACATTACATAATAGAAAAAGTTAATCCCAGATGAAAATGCTTCAGTACTTCATTTCCAAATATGTTCTGAGTGACTATGAAGCACGAGTACTGAGTATGAAACATAATTTAGAGCAAACAAGCAGGCTCAGTTCACATCAGCGCCAGCTCCTGAGGGATGAGTTGCGTTGGTCAGTCAGATCATCAGGGTGAGGCGGAGACTGGAGAGTAGGGTGCATTCCAGGCTGAGAGCAGAGGATGTGCAAATGTATCCTGGTAAGAAAGAGTACTATGAGCCGCACGTGGTCCAGCAAAGCGGAAGGTAACAACAGCTGAGTCTACACAAATGGGTACATGAACAATCTAATATGCCAAATTAAATAGTTTGGACATGTGTCCTTAATGTAGGTGCTGAAAAAATAAAATAAAATAGTATGGACATTAACTGTACATAATGAATGATTTTTCATGATCAGATTTGCATTTAAAGACATCACTCTGGCAGAGTTTGTGGAACCTGTTGTTTAAGCAGAGAATAACCATAATCTATCCATGGAATCTGATAATTTATTATCCATAAAACCAGAAAACCCATTACCTGATGCTCATGGACAGGAAAGATGTTACTGAATGAATCCCTGTGTCCCTCTTGCTGTGATGGAGTACATATTCACTCTCCTTCCACATCCTGAGTTCCTATGGACTTCAGACAGCGGATGGTGACCATGCACATATGCACATGACAAGAAATAAAGCCATTATCTTAGGCTGTGTCTTATTTCTCACACAGTGTCCCAAGGGTGACTGTGTCCACCAAAATGCTCCCCTCTCTCTTGCCTTCTCTTTCCCTGCTTACATATGTACGTGCACATAAACATACACACGTATTGCTCAGTGGAGGACTGTAACATTATTATTTAATAGACACTTCAGAACACAGTGTTTTGCAGTTTCCAAGATATGTAGGAACACCCTTGGTGGAACAGTTACAGATTTTCCAAAGTAGATTTTCTTATTGCCAAAATAAGGAATCATATTGTTACTGAAGGCCAAGGTGAAAATTGGGAGGCCTAGTAGTAGAATGCAGTGAATACAGGTTGTTGGCCTGAAAAAGATGTTAAAGGATAAATCAGAATTACATAGACATATTGTGTTTTCTTAGGACAATGGCTTATTTCTCTGAGATGCCAATAACTAACTTAATAACTAACACGATTTACTAATTGCAAGGCTAGATACTATTAATAAGGTAGCACATCTAGCAAGAACATGGCTGATCATTTGCAGCAAGGACCTTAAGAGATGTGAGTGTGTGTGTGTGTGTGTTGTTAGCATAGCCCGCATGTTTTACATGGGAAAAATAATGGTTACATGGAAGGGCGGTTATGTGCTGATGAAGAGAACAGTCTATTGTCTGGCATGTAGAAGCTCAATGAATATTAACCAAAATGGGCGATGATGAAGATTTGATGGCTAATAATCATTTTATTTAAAGAACTTAAAATACATTAATAAATTAGACAAGGCTTATGAATAATACATTTTAAATAGAGATATCTTATAGTATTTACTTAATTTTGGAGGGTTTTCTCAGTACCCCAGAAGGTCTATTTCAACACTCCATATCTTTGGTATCTGTTACTACTGCTGTTTAGATACACAGCTAAACAATTATATGAGGGAAAATAAAACTTTTGAGGATGAAATACTTCGTATACTTTGAAATGCTTGTATTATAAGGTAGGCATTTGCTGTTCAGGGAAGGTGGAGGACTTCCAAATGATGTACAATGATAGGGAAGTGGCAGAAGTGTGTATTCCATCAGCCACTAACTACCAAACAGTATTTCTTTTTGGAACAGACAGAAGCTTTGTTAACAGATTATGTAACAAAATATCAATGATTCATGTACATATTTTTATTCTTCCTTTGCAAATTAGATTTTTTTCTACAGAAATTAATTTGAAAACTCTTTGTTAAGGAACATCATGCACAATTCCATATTCTAACATTTGTCGAGACTGTTTTTTTTTATACAGATGATCACATTTTAGTTGCTTCTCAAAGTTTCAGGGAGAAAATGCTATTTTAGAATAGGGAAAGTGATATAATGAAGCATCACACAAAGCTGTTAGACAATCAAAAGTTTGATGTCTCAGGTATTATTTGAAATATGTAAAATTTGTCTAAGTTTATTAAAGGTTATATCTCCATTTTACATATAAATTTATGCACAAAAGTTTATATTTATATTGTCGATCTGTGAGAATACTTAAGGCAGTTTTGCTGTGAAACATTTAATCAGTTAAGCTTCTTTTCCTGTTTGCCTTAGGCTGTGCAAAATTTCAAAGAAGCTACAAAAAATTGAGTGACCTTCAAAGGTCCCCTGTAGGGTTCATTAGCGCCATTGGATGCGTATCTGAAATCTGCTTAATGCTTCTTGAATAAAATTTACCTAGATCCTAACAAGGATTGATGAGGGGATTTGTAAAATTGGTTTTGATTTTTAAGAGGTAATGACCCTTGACTCTCAACTGAGAGGTACTTGGTACTAATGAAGTGACAGATTCGTCCATACAAAGATCCCTGCAGTTCTTTCAGCTGGTGAACTCAGCTGAACACTTGTAAAGTAAGAAATAATGTGGCCTACATATGATTAAACCGCGGAATCTCTGAAAAATTACTCAGAAAGCAGAGTGGACACTTTAAATGAAACAGAAGTTAACTCTGTATGTACTTAAATGAGTTGAGCTAGTTTTTAATATATTCAGATTTTATCTCTTGATGATCCTTCCCACTATAACTATGTTATGTTCCCATAGAATATAACACAGATTTTTGAGGGTGGCAGAACGTTTTTAAAATACTCTTCTACAAACAATGCTCATGGAGAATGGTCTTTGTAATGAACGTGAGTGTAATTCATACAACATACAGAATATGACAGTCTCCAACCTGGGTACATGCTCCTACAGTATAACCGCAATCAATGGAAAAAGTGTAGTTTGAAATGAAATTTATCACATTCCTTACAACTCTTTGTACTTCTCCATAAGAAAAAAATTGAAAATATTTTTAGAAAAACCCTTTCTTCCAAGTATTAAGTGGTAAGTCCAGGTAATTCCACTTGTGTATCTATTAGTAAAACATATATTTCATGGTAACATTACCAGTCAAGCTAAAGTATGCACATAAAGTTAAGGCTGATTCATGTAATGTTTATAGTATTAGTGAAAGATCCGAAAGTCTGTGAGTTATTCTGGGAGTTGGTCTCTTACATAATTCCCATGATTTTCATTATCATTCATAATGTACATTAGCCTCATCTCTTTAAGTTTCAGGTCATATTCCTTTTAAAGTAATATGATGGTCTCGTATCAAGTCCTAATAAATTTATCTTGACAGTCCTCCTTAAAAGAATAAACATTTCTTTTAATCCATTTACAAACCCATGCATCAAATTTACAAAAACACACTTTAGGTACTTAATAGCTTTCAGGAAAGACATCTGATTCCACTTTTATCCATTGCTGAGGTCCTAATTACGTTGATATAATAGCTGTGGGATTTTATTTTTCCTGATCAGAGAAATTCCTCACTAATGTGCAGCAGAAAAGAAACATTAAAATTTTGTTCTCTTTTCAGGTCTATACTTAAAGTCATTTGGATCTAATTTATTTACTCCAATTCTTTCATATTGAAGATATCTTTGATGTTCTTTTAGACATATTTGTTTAGTGAGCCTAAATATTTGGTGCACAATGAAGCCAAGAAAATAATTAATTAATTTGACTTTAACTTATGTTTCTCTACAAAGCTGTGTACTCTGAGGCTGAAATGGGCTTAGTCTCACTATTGACTTAATACATTTATTTGTGATACTGGTTCTTTTTTTAATAATACAGGACAGCGTATCATTTAAAAATAATTACATTGCAATGAAAACAGTTTATATGGAAAAAGTGCTATATAAATAATATACCAATATAAACACACAGGGACTATATTATATTGATTTTTGTTGTATTATAATCTTTTTTTTTTTTTTTTTTTTTTTTTTTTTTTTGAGATGGAGTCTCTCTCTCTCGCCCAGGCTGGAGTGCAGCGGTGCGATGTCGGCTCACTGCAAGCTCCGCCTCCCGGGTTCACGCCATTCTCCTGCCTCAGCCTCCCGAGTAGCTGGAATTACAGACGCCCGCCACCACGCCCAGCTAATTTTTTTGTATTTTTAGTAGAGACGGGGTTTCACCGTGTTAGCCAAGATGGTCTTGATCTCCTGACCTCGTGATCCGCCCACCTCGGCCTCCCAAAGTGCTGGGATTACAGGCGTGAGCCATCGTGCCCAGCCTGTATTATAATCTTAAAAGACATTTTATAAATATCATATAATAGGTATCATTATACAATAATTATATGCATTATAATATAATTTAATTATAAATATTAGTTAGAGCAGACTTAATAATTGATGACCTGAATTTTGAATCTTCATTTTACCATAAATAACTGATAATCTTCAACCAAATCATAAATTCTCTGAGTTTAATATTTTAAATTGAGGCAAATAATAACTGATTAATGGGACTGTTTTGAAGCTGAGAAGAGAAATTATTTTCTGAAAGTATTTGTTAAGTAAACAAAAGTTATACATATAACATTTAAGTTTTCTATTGCGTATATCCTCGTATCCTGTTTACATAGAAATATATAGTTTGATATTTTTCATTTAAAAACAGAGGCAGTTTAAGTATTATGGGATAATACAAACTGAGATTAAATATCATGCAAATTAATTAAATAGTGCTCTACTTCTAAAATCCATAAAGAAATAACGAAAAACTTTATACTTGAAGTATTTTGGATAGTTTTCTGAGAGTGCTCACTGCATAATAGATTAAATCATGTCCTGACTGTGGTTAGTACAGATAAATGTTGCATAAATTCCAGTTGGTAATGCAAGACAGATACAGAATCATTTATACATAGGAGTGGAATAAAATTTTTATCTTAAAAAATTGTTTATGTTTGTCAATTGTTCTTCTGTGATGTCAACATAAAAAATGCTTAGGATAGCTCCTTAAGATATACACCATAAAATATGTGTACACTATTTTGTACTTGTAACTTAGCTGATAAAAGATACACAGTATTGAAAATTATTTTAGTCCATTTATATTTTATGTATTTCTTGGCATAAGTTATTTATCGCCACAGTAATGGTATGTAAGAAAGCAGACCCAAATTTAGTGGCTTAAAATAATAATTGATTTTCTGTTCATCACACAGCTGTGAGTCAGATATAATTGACCTGATCTAGGTAGGGCTTGAAAAAGACTCTTTTTCTTTTTTTTTTTTTTTGCTGTAAACTTGTTTAATTTACTCATCTTCACTACCAACAATTTAAATCCAAATTGATTTAAAGTACAAGTTGATGTGAATCTCACCTCCCCTCTTTTTTTTTTTTTTATTATACTTTAGGTTTTAGGGTACATGTGCACAATGTGCAGGTTTGTTACATATGTATCCATGTGCCATGTTGTTTTGCTGCACCCATTAACTCCTCATTTAGCATTAGGTATATCTCCTAATGCTGTCCCTCCCCCCTCCCCCCACCCCACAACAGTCCCCAGAGTGTGATGTTCCCCTTCCTGTGTCCATGAGTTCTCATTGTTCAATTCCCACCTATGAGTGAGAACATGCGGTGTTTGGTTTTTTGTCTTTGCGATAGTTTACTGAGAATGATGTTTTCCAGTTTCATCCATGTCCCTACAAAGGACATGAACTCATCATTTTTTATGGCTGCATAGTATTCCATGGTGTATATGTGCCACATTTTCTTAATCCAGTCTATCGTTGTTGGACATTTGGGTTGGTTCCAACTCTTTGCTATTGTGAATAGTGCCACAATAAACATACGTGTGCGTGTGTTTTTATAGCAGCATGATTTATAGTCCTTTGGGTATATACCCAGTAATGGGATGGCTGGGTCAAATGGTATTTCTAGTTCTAGATCCCTGAGGAATCGCCACACTGACTTCCCCAATGGTTGAACTAGTTTACAGTCCCACCAACACTTAAATGTTAGACCTAAAACCATTAAAATCCTACAAGAAAACCTAGGCAATACCATTCAGGATATAGGCATGGGCAAGGACTTCATGTCTAAAACACCAAAAGCAATGGCAACAAAAGCCAAAATTGACAAATGGGATCTAATTAATCTAAAGAGCTTCTGCACAGCAAAAGAAACTACCATCAGAGTGAAGAGGCAACCTACAGAATGGGAGAAAATTTTTGCAACCTACTCATCTGACAAAGGGCTAATATCCAGAATCTACAATGAACTCAAACAAATTTACAAGAAAAAAAACAAACAACCCCATCAAAAAGTGGGCAAAGGACATGAACAGACACTTCTCAAAAGAAGACATTTATGCAGCCAAAAAACACATGAAGAAATGCTACAATCAAGATAATGGATGTTGTCATCATAACAAAATGTTTCCTCATGTCCAATTGCAGTGAATCCAACTCTCCTAAGCCTAGCCTAACCACACCTGTTACCCTATGTCTCTCGCCCTATTTTTCTACCTTTTCTACAACCAGACTTTTCGAAAGAATTTTCTATACCTCCTATATTTTCATACTCTTCTCACAGTCAGTTTTCTAAGGCACTGTGGTAGTAACCACTCCACAGAAATTCTTCTAGTCATGTTCATTAAAACTCATTGATTAATAAATCAAATGCACATATTTCAATCCTTAACGTTATCTGAATGTCCTGGATATCTTTATCTTCTTGATATATTGATATGTTCTTTCCCTGTGACCAAAACTATTTCCCTTTCCCTACCTTCTTGCTGGAATAACTTCTTAGCCTTAAGATTCTAGCCTAGATGTTATTCTTTCCTGGAAACCTGCCTCAATTCTTCAATTGTGAGTTACATAATCCTGGAATATTCAGTGCTCTTCCAGTGTTAACTCATCTTTTTAAGTTACTGGATAGTTTTCTATATTGTAAGGCTCATGTGGACATAGAATATAATTATTTTACCTCCATAGTATACATAGTGCCTATTGAAATGCTCGGTATATATTAAGTTTTATTTTCATATATTTTCCTGGGCTAATTAATTAAACAGAATTATTCTTACAAAGCCATTCATTATTTATCCCATTAGAAATGATCCCTTGTTTTGGGGGTCATAACTGCACATATAATTTGTTGCTGCATTTATTTTTAGGTATATATGACATTAGATTTAAAGACATTATGTATTTTTTGCTTTCCTGATGATAATTTCAATACACACAGTTTGGCACTCACAAAAGTTGTTTTGTAGGAATGATTGGATGGATGAACCTATTCTCTACCCTGGCATTTTCTCATTGGCTTTCAACATGTTCTTCTCAGCCCTTCCACCAAAGCCCTCAGCCTCAGAATAGTGATTAGTGTCATTAAAGGGTGAAATTTCTATTTCTTTAACAAATGTATATCTTGGTCCGTGAAAATGAACCAAAATATCAAAAATATTCTCATACTTCTTGAGAATTTTCATATAAATAATTTTGGGCTTTTCCAGTGTATTGCTTCTTTACTTTGTGAAATGAAAAGCTTTTTTCCAAGTTTTCTTGTTTTTATACCTCAAAATTATCCTGGTAGATCATTAAAAAAAAATCTATAGAAGAAAAAATAGTCACCGTTGAATTTAGGTTTCTTATCAATGGCATGTGTTCTCTGTGTTCTCAAGGGGATATAAAACGAAACTTCCCATTTCCTGACTGCAATCCTGGGGTCTGGTGCTGCGCTGGCACCTGCCATGGCACATGCCGTTCTCCAGGGTGCACACATCCTGCTCCCACAGCGCCTTGCAGAGGGAGGGCAGAGGTCACCTAAACACTGCAGATGCAGACTATGATGTCACCATACAATAGCAAGGGCTCTTTCACCATCGTACTAATCTATTGGTATAAGTTTGAAAGATTTTCCTACAATTTGTTCTCATCTCATCAGACACATTTGTGAAGACAAGTCTTTGGTAGACCAATCAAAGTGGTACTCTTGCTAAAAGGAAAAGGTCACAGCTATAAGTAGATGGTGACGCGGTAGCATGCCTGATTCTAGACAGTCCTAGATGCTTTCTGTTACTCAGAGTAGTCTAGAAAAGCAGAGCCAAGAAGTGAAAAGGCTTGTTTGAAGAGCTGGTGAAAATAGTAACAAGTTCCTGGGACAAGTCAACCTTCACTGAGCACTCTCTTTGAATTTTAATATTTTATTTTGCTTATACCACACAATTAGGTACTTCTTGGTATATTTTTGTCTGTTTTATTTGAAAATACAATATTGTTTTTACAACTATGAGGAAAGCCCCTGGAGGATTTGAACGTGGATTCTGTTCTTGTTTTTTTGTTTGTATTATCAAATGGAATGCAGACCAGATAAAGGGAAGGATTTATGTGATTACAGATCTTGTCAATAGATACTTTGATCATGTATGCTTGTGAAGATTGGAACTCTCCTGATAGCAGTGATAGAATGAGAGTGCGGTAGGCAGAATCATGCCCTCCCCAGCAGATATTTATGTCCTAGTTCCCAGAACCAATGAATAGGTTAGGTCCCATGGCAAAGGGAAATTAACATTTCATATAGAATTAATGTTGCTAATCAGCTGACCTTAAAACAGGAGATTATCCTGGATTATCTGGGTAGCACCAATGTAAGAACATGTGTCCTTGAAAGGAAGAGAGAAACAGAGAGATGGCAGCGTGAGAAATCAGCCCTGCACTTCTGAATTTGAAGGTGTAGGAAGGGGACCATGAACTAAGAAAAATCGCCTCTAAATGCTTGAAAAGGCAAGAAAATGGATCTTCCATACAGCCTCCAGAAGGGAAGGTACCAGGCCAACACCTTGATTTTAGCCCAGTGAAATCAGTGTCAGATTTCAAAACCATAAAACTGTAAGAAAAAGCCAGCTTTTTGGCTCTGACCTGTGTCAAATATGGGTCATGGGTCATATTAATCCATCTCTCGAAATCTCATTTCCTCCTTGGTAAAATGGGACCTGGGATAATGAGCTTCAGTCATTAGAAATATTAGCAGAAGTGATTGATTTAATAAGTATGTATTGGTGCTCAGCTGTATTTTATGCGCTATGCTGGGCACTCAGAGTCCCAGTGTGCATGTAACCAGGCTTACAGCTCCATCCATCTCAGGGGCTGATACAGAGTTGGCACTTGATAAAGTCACGTTTTCAAATTGCTTTGCTCTGTCCCCTCTGCCCAAAAAATTATTAATACAAATATACTTTGTTTGTTGCTTTTCAAGTGAGCTACTTTTAAATAACAACTGACCAATGTCCTATCTTTCTGAAATCTTTATTGGTATCATGTATTGAAATTTGGAGGAAAATAGCAGAGACTGCCAAAGGTTAAGATAAATTATTTAGAAAAGGCACATATTCTTCTACAAAGGTGATATGAAACAGTGTGTGTGTGTGCCTGTGTGTTTGTGTGTGTGTTTGTGTGTTTTTTCTGTTGAAATCATAACAGAAAAAGTGCACATCTGACAAAGCAAAAGAGATTCTTGGCTACAAAGGCAGTAGTAGAGATTATCTGATGATCACCTCAGGTTTAATTGTTTTCCATGCATATTCATTTTCCTCTTATTTACTAGTGCCATTTTACCCATCGTTACAAAAATTTTGGTTGTCTCTCCAAATGCTTTGCTGCCATTTTCTTATATTTTGCTGATAGAGCCTCACCTTTATTTATTTATTTATTTTTTATTTTTACATTATCCACCTTTAGTATGGTCATGTAACCAGGGGAAATAAACGCTCCCCAGCACCACCACTGGACTTCAGTGTCAATTTTGATTGTTTTAAACCAATTATGGTGATGCCTCTGCTAATACTTCTTTGAGGCAAAGCTTATGAAAATTCTAGTGCATGAGGAGACAACACCCGGGATCTCTTCTGTGAAGCATCTTGTTCACTCTTAAAAAGAGTCATGTGAAGGGAATTTTCTTTTTATGAATGCGTATGGCTGTATGCTGGGGAAATGCCTGGAGCTGTGGCAGCCATCAGGGAACGAGGCAATGGCCAAAGGCTAGCATGTGGAAGAGGGTCAGGAGGAAGAAGGAAGTGCTCTGGACCCGGATGATGTGGCAGAACTGAGCAGCTAGCCCACTCCAGAGCCCCTTAGCCTTTGGCTTCCTTGCTAGGGGCGATAATAAGAGTCAATATATTTAACCAGCACACTCGAAATGTTGTTGCCCGCAGCTGAATTTATAATAATTTATACTGTTTATATAGAAGTATGCCAGAAAATTTCATAAACACAGTGGGGAAATTTAATTTTAATCTTATGTAAATAGTTACCAATGCTGACAAAATTTTAAAAGGATACAGTATCAGAAATATTTAAAAGGCAATTTTGTAACAGAAAGTTTATAAAATATGAGTAAATTTTTCCTTTATTTACTAATTCATTTATTACTTTGGTAAACCTTTAGTAAGTACCTATTATATATATCTGAATTATATAAATTAAAAGAGCAATAAAGCTATCACTGAGCAATTAAACCAAACATAGCCATCTTTTATGTCCTTGTATTATTCTGCTAATTTTGAATCACTTTCAAACTTACATAAAAATTACAAATAGTTTTATAAATTATTTGATGATAAATTGTTAACCGAATGCTTCATCACCCTGGGGTATGTAGTGTATTTTTCGTATACATAGGGCTGTTTTCCTACATAACCATGACACAGCCATGGGATCAGGAAACTTGTGTCAATATACTCCTGCCACCTAACCCAATGCCAATTAAGCTTCTCCAATCATTGTAAATGTCTGTTACAGAAAAGGATCTATTTCAGAGTTGGACACTGCTATTAGTTGCAATATTGCATTCCTGTCCTACAACTTAAAACAATTCCCCAGGCTTATATAAGCTTCACGTTTTTGAAGACTCTGCATTTGTTGTTTTACGGGATGACCCTTGGTTTGGAGCCGTCTGATATTTGCTCATGTTGGTTGGCAGGAAAATCACAGAAGTGACGTTCTGCTTTCACTGCACCCTAAATGCCAGCACAAGCTTGGCCCCTCCCGCTACTCAGGAGGTTAACTTTCATCACCTGATCAAGGGGCTGTCTCTCAGGCTTCTCCATTTTTAACTCACTCTTTCATATTTTGTAATAAATAAGTATGCTGTGGGGTAGTGCTTTGACACTATAAATATTCTCTTTCTTAACAAACATGTAAATTATTTACTTATTTATTTATCAGTAGGAACTTGTATTTTCCATTTTATTCAATGGATTATAAACCATTACTGTCAGCATTTATTTTGATGTTCAAATTTCCATCATGTTTATATCACATCATAATATCGCCAACACTTCATGCTGGCTTCTGCATCCTTTTGACATGTTCCCATCCTTTTTTAAGAACCTCATTACTTGCTGGTACAAGATGTTTCAGGCTTATTTTGTTCTTTCCCTGATCAGCTGTTTCTCTGAGAATCCCTGATTTCTTTTTATTCCCCTATTGTGCTACTGAACACTGAAACTTTTTTCTATGATCTAAACGGTGTTTTTGTACCCATTATCCAACTTCCCTTTAAACTCCCCTCCCACTTCCCTTCTTCGCCCTGATTTTTTTTTTAGCAGAAACTTACATTTATAGTTAAGGCCTGGCATTATCTGTGCCCAAGGCTTTAGGTGCCTTCCCGAGTTCAGGCCTTGTCAGTGGGCAGAGCCAGAGAGTATGTACATAGTGACACACACATATACACATTTATAGTTGTATGCATTTCTAGATCTATCTCCATATTTATATGCAAAAGACTTGGGAGTCTGCACATATAATTCTGATTCCAGTCCGACTCTATAGGATTCATTCTGGTTTCTACCCCCCCAGTCTTTCCATGTTTGCAATTCCCTTTTCAACAGTGAGAAATCCAACTTCCATTCTGCTAGAAACATATAGTTATTTTACAATCTTATTTGCTCAATCCTCTTGTATGGAACTGACCTCCAGTCACCTCTGCCAATCCTTCTATGCATAAATCCAGTCCACCACGCTTGGGCAGGCATCCACCTTCCTTCATGACATCCTCTTTACCCACCTCAGTCTCTGAGACGTGCTCTGACTGGTGCCTTCCTCCCCTTCTTCAGACGCTGACAGTGGCTCTGAGCTACACAGCTGCCATTCTTTCCACCTACCTGGATGACCTCCCATGGCACTGCCTACAAGCTTTAAGATTGAATCTCTGAGGAAGGAAGGGACAGGGATGATGGAGGAGGAAAGAAAAAGCCTCAAAAAGCCTGCAATGGCATTTCCCAAAATAGCGATTTAGGTTTTCTTAAGATTATTGGGAGTCACAAAGATTCTTATTTGAGAGGCTATAGGCTCCCAAGTGGCAATAGACAGCAGCTGAATGGGGGAAGCTAATATTTATTTTTACATCTTAACATTTCTCTTTTCTATGATTAAATTTAATGATAATCATTGAAATGCACCAGAGAAAGGGAAGTTATCTCCTAAGGGCACTACTATTAGGCGTGCAAATATCTAACCATTATACAAGGTCAAGGGAATCCTGAATCATTCCCCAAATGCAGAGTGATGGAGACATCTCGTATGGGAGCAAGGGGGAGCCTGCGATTGACTCATGTTGAGTAGGCAATGAGGTTCGATGTCCTTCACCATTCAACAGCCGGGTTGTCACTTTTAAGTTAAATCAGCTTTCAGTAGGCAGAGAAGGGTCAAAGGGAACTGCAGCCTGGAGGAAGAACCTACACAGGCACCCACAGGGAGAAAGGAGGTGGCCTTTCATTACTTCCTGGAGAGCAACATCAGGAAGAGTGTGATAATTTGAGGGAAAATCTTTATAACCATAGGTGTGTGTGTTTGGATGTGGCCATGTGACTGAGTGGCAGACGGATTACTGTACATGGATGTGTGTGTTTGTGGAGTGTGTGTGTGTGTGTGTGTGTGAGAGAGAGAGAGAGATATGCTACAGTGGAAACCAGGAGAGCTTCTCACCTGAAGGGAGGTTTCAAATTTAAGGATATCTACTTTGTCTCTTTGAGGTTAAGATAACTCAGATGTTGAAGAAGCCCTGTCCTGAGTTAAATTCAGGATAGCACGTAAACATGTGATCCTTGCACATGTCAAAGGAGGACTTCCATCCCATCATGCATGGAGGAGGAGGAGGAGGAGGAAGAGAAAAAGGAGGAGAAGGAGAACAGGGAGGAGGAGGAGGAGAACAGGGAGGAGGAGGAGGAGAACAAGAAGGAGGAGGAGGAAGAGGAGAAAAAGGAGGAGGAAGAGGAGGAGGAGACGAGGAGGAGGAGGAGCCTCTGATGTGTGTGACTTTCCACTGGAATGGTTAATGTTTATTGAAGGGACTCTCTTTCTAGCTTTGATTTTAAGCATACATCATAGCAAGTGAGAGAATATAATACAGTGAAAAAAGCTGGACAACACACAAGAACTATCATAACAATTCTTTGTATATTTTTGATGCACACATATAAACTTTTAGACTTTAGTTTTGTTTCAGACAGCTGGGCAAGGCATCTACATTCTAGCACAGTGTCTTAGTAATCATCAAACAAGTGAAAGGTTACTTATATAACAAAGACAAAGGGAAAACTACGTGTCTAACACAGAATTTGCATCCTTAGATAAATTATCTTACAAAATATCGAACTTTTTCTTCCACTATTTTACTTGTTGAAATTTAAAAAAGCACATTTAAAGAATCTATAAGCTGGTACAGCAATTTAACATCACTGTTTTTACATACTAAGTCTTTCAAATAAATTACACAAATTTAAGGGTTTTTTAAAAAAATAAAAGGTTCTACAGTATTCAAAGACCTAAACAACTGAAGAAAAAGCATGACATATACATTTCATTGACTCCACCTTCTTGTATTAATCTGTTGTTTCTCTTTTCTTATGTTCTTCCCATTTTCCTTTTTACCACAAATTTATTAAATACTTTCAATGCATCTGGAGCTCTGCTAGGCATTAAGGGTAAAACATTCAAAATGATATTCTCTACCAGAATAGTTCACAATGCAAAATAGAAATAGACAAACTTTAAATATCTATGTCATTTTTCCTATATAAAATAATAAATGCTAAATTAGGTAAAACAACATACTTAGAAAACTCACACATGCTTCACATTTTCAACACTTACCTGAACACATCTAATATATTATTATATTATATATAATATATAAGTATATTATACATTATATATATTATATAATGTATATTATACATTATATATATTATAATTTATAATATATATTATATATAAATTATACACACACACACACACACACACTAAATGAGGGTAGAAGTTGTCCTATTCACCATCCAAGGATCCATGCATCAGGAAAGATGTTTTTAACAGGCCGAAATGGCCCTTTAAAGAAAGCAATCCCTTGGTTTCCTGAGAAGAAGCCAAGTGCCTAAAGGTAGAGTAATCTTTGGTTTTACCTAGGAAAAGTAAATAGATTTTCACACGGTCAACTAAAATAGGATTATACTCATACACCAAAAGTTGTCTGTTTTACATGACATTTCTGCTGTAAACCTTCAAGGTTAGTGAATATCAGCCTGCAAAGTTTGTAGCTTTGTGACTTGTTTGAGAGTATAATGGCTATTCTCATTTAGAAGTGCTTATAACAAGAAAACAAGGCAAAACCAAAAACAAAAACAAAACTCATCTGCAAAGCAAAACTCATGTACTTGGATGAGGGGAGGCCACAGGGAAACTGCAGGGCACAATCAAAGAGACCCCAGAGGCAGGCCGATATATACCTTTAGGATTTATGTCCCACCAGATTTGACTCAGCCACTCCTGTGGGTTTCTGTATCTTCTTCCTCTTGCAAATTCTGTCTTCAATCTGGAACAGAAAACTCACTCATGCTAAGGTGTGGTAAAGGTGGGCTGCAATCACCAACAGCATAGCAATGGCCCTTGGATTTCTCTAACTTAGGCACTGGGGCCTGGAACTCTTTTGTCTTTGGAAATTTGGGTTATAATCTAGATTTTTGGCAAGATGCAGTTGGCTGGAAATCCTCTTGCCTGATGAGATTTTCTCTCTTCTCTGCTCACCCTCTTCATCTGTGAGAAAGAACACTCCATATTCACCCAGCTCTGAGAAACAAGTAAAGTTTGCTCTTGTTTCCTGTTTAACTTTTTCCTCTGAAAGCCAGCTAGGAATGTTTGCATACACTCTGCCATGTTGCTGGCCATTTTCTGGAAACTGCACCTGTTTCATTGCGAGTGAAACATCTGACTTTATTGTGGCCAGCTTAGGTTGTAGTAAGGACCCTCAGTCCTAAACTCCTGCTAGTATTTCCCCTGAGTCACAGAAGCACCCGGAATGCCGAGTGACCAGGGACTCTGAAACTGCTCCAATTGTCTTTCTAGGAATATTTCGCTTTACTTTAGTGTGTTCTAGGCTTTAGGAAGAAAAACAGATACTCTATTGCCACTAGCAAGATGGGAATCCAGGGATGACAAGGAATTCAGCCCCACAGCAATGATTCTACTGAGGAATTCTGTCCTTAAGTCTTCCATTACGTTAACTGTTTGAGATCTGACATAAAAACAAGGGCCTACAAGAGGTTAGAAATTCTGCGAGTTCCTGAGTACCTTGGACTGTAGAATTACGACCTGGACAACTCTTCTATCTTGTATTAGTCAGGGTTCTCTATAGGGACAGAACTAATAGGATATATGTATACATGAAGGGTAGTTTATTAAGGAATATTGACTCATGATCACAAGGTGAAGTCCCAAAATAGGCTGTCTCAAGCTGAGGAGCAGGGAAGCCAGTCTGAGTCCCCAAACCTCAAAAGTAGGGAAGCCGATAGTGTAGCCTTCAGTCTGTGGTCGAAGACCTGAGAGCCTCTGGCAAACCACCGGTGTAAGTTCAAGTCCAAAAGCTGAAGAACTTGGAGTCTGATGTTCGAGGGCAGGAAGCATCCATCATGGGAGAAAGATGAAGGCCAGAAGACTCAGCCAGTCTAGTCCTTCCACATTCTTCTGCATGCTTTATCCTCACCATGCTGGTGGCAGATTGGATGGTGCCTACCCAGACTGAGGGTGGTTCTGCCTCTCTCAGTCCACTGACTCAAATGTTAATTTTCTTTTGTCACCACCCTCACAGACACACCCATGAACAATACTTTGCATATACATCCATCCTTCAATCCAGTTGACACTCAATATTAACCATCATATATCTTAAGGGAAAAAGGCTAGAGATCCACGTTATCTGTTACCTCCTCTGAGTCAACTATTGTTTATCTTTATTCTTGTATTTAACTTTCACAACATTGTCCTATAGCTTTTATTATTTCCATTTTACAGGTGAGAAAAATGAAATTTATGAAAGTTAAAATAATGTTGAAAAGGACACACAGCCTGGGACACTTCCAATATAACATAATGCTTTCCTAGAAAGCCCCTGATACATCTCATCTGAGCTAACATTCAATTTCCACCCCAGCACTTACTTTGTTGCTTTATAACAATGACTTAATATCTTAACATGATTGGATGGATTTGCCATTGGAAAAAAAAGCCCTAAGACAAAAGAAAAACTATTTATTGTGTTAGTTTATACCTGAAAACATTAACTATGGACAGTGGAAGTGGATAGCCCAGTTCCTACCCATACCTAATCCTGGATTTTGACTGGCCTGTTTTTATGGACTGAATGTTTGTGTCCCTCCAAAATTCATGTTTTCTAATCCTCACTCTCACTGTAATGGTATTAGGAGGTGGGGCCTATGGAAGGTAATTAGTTCAATAGGGTAGAATCACCAGAGACCCCAGAGAGGCCTCTTGTCCCCTTTCTTCCACATGAGGACACAGAAAGAAGACAATGAATCGACTATGAAGAAGGAAGCAGCCCTCACAGGACACTCAATCTGCCAGTGCCATGATCTTGGACTTCCCAGCCTCCAGAGCTGTACAAAATTAATGTTTGTTGTTTAAGTCACCCAGTGACTGATAATTTGTTATAACAGCCCAGACTAACTAAGATACCTCCTATCAGGAATAACCCCCTGCCTAGAACCCTAATTTTGGGTACAGAGAGATTTTCCAGTGCACTTAATTTCATATTTCAAAAATGTTCATTCTTAAAGCAGATAATTCCAAGAATATTATTGTAGAAAATGTTGTGTAATTCAATTTTTACTAAAAAGTTTGAGAGTAAATGACTTTTCCTGCTACCAGTCTTCCAAAATAAGATATTGCTGTTTAAAACTCTGTATGGTAAATAAGTAGTGAATGATAACAAAAAAACAATGAGACAAGGAACTCTTGGAAATTGAAGTAATAACAATAATAATTATAAGACTATTGTGGTTATAAAGAAGTATATTGCTTTAATGTGAATAAAAGGTCTAGAAAACAGCTTAACTGCCCACATTAGCATGTGTATCCTGAGGTAAGAGTTGCATCCATTACCATTGTTTTATTTCTTGTGTGTGTTGTGACATAATTTCTATTTTTAGTGAGTAAAATTCAATAGAGTGCAGAATTTGAATAAACAGATCCCAAATGAATAGCAGATATAATTGATTATATTAATTATTGTATATTTTTAAAATCAAAGTGGCATTATAATTTAAAGCTATGGAAGAAATTTTAAGTGGAGATAATTCAGTTGAAAGACTAGTAAAGGAAAAATAAGTTATATTTGCTATTTTTATTTCTCCACATAGAGTATTTCTGTTTACTAATACAGTTTTCACCTATTTGTCCAGCATTATTTGGCAAAGATATTATTTCCATATGTAAAAATATTTTCAGTAACTAAAATTTTGGCATTTAATAAAATATTAACAGTTTTTATGACAGTAATTCCAACATTTATTGTAAATATGTCTATATTTTTATTCAATATTGTGAGAGGTCTTTATCTCCATTTTAAATATGGACAATTCACAGGGCCACTATCATGGGCTACTTAAAGATGTTGGACTACTTCCCTTTGACCACCTATTCTCAGACTCTTCGGGCTTTAAGCATCTTCTCTGAATCATACCTTTGATGTCCAGTATCCCTGTTGCTGTCTGTTAGTGTTCTGTCTTTTAGTTTGCTTTATCTGTATCTAGCTTATTGAATGAAACATGTTGACTTCATGGCAGTCGAATGGCTCAGCAAACCTTCTCCTTTATGTAGAATGCATGTGTTCCAGATATATGGCATGGCTGTAAGTTTGACCCACTCATTAGTCATGCATTACTATACTTCTTAATGGTTACATTCACTAAATTATACTAATGCCATGTAACAAAATACATGTCAGCCACATTCTTTGGTCATACTTGAAAACTTGGAGTCATTCTTGACTCATCTCTCCTGTTCACATTCTTGCCATTTTTTAAAGAATGAAATGATTCTCATATCCATTCTTTCTGCTGCCATAATACTTATTCAAGATTCTGCCAGCTCCATTTATGAATGGATGGAGTTTCTGTCTTCAATGGCCTTTCACAATCTATCCCTAATAGCTACCCATGACAGTCACCACCATTTTCTTTTCCTGTGGACTCTGTGCTAAGCACAACAGAAAACCTCCAATTTCCCAGTCTGTCATGTGTGTTCATAATGCATTAGCTCCAGGTGTCACCTCTGCCTGTGTCCTGAATGAAAGCAATAAAGACACATCTAAGCCTAACTTCGTGATCATATGCTTTAAAATCCTCACCTCTTCTTCCTGGGTTTATTATCTTGGTGAATGGTACCTCCATCCATCAACCTCCAACTTTGGATATTCAATAACCCTCATATCAAAGCCCTACTCATGCCTTTTCACATTCATGTAATCTTGTCATTTTTAATGCAGAATTCTAGGTACCAGTTCCTTTTATCCATCCCATGACTGTTTCTACTCCTTAGGTTATTCTAAGTCTTCCTAACTTGCTCCAGAGCTGTGTTTCTAGGCTTACCATGAGAAAAGTCCCTTCCTAAAAAGCAAATCTGATCATGCCACTCTGCATGTAAATATTTTTGTTGTCTTGTGCATAGAATAAAGCATAAATTTGTTAGAAGGGTGTTATAAGGCCTTCAAATTTTACCTAGTCTCCAATTCCTCTTTGGCATTCCCCAAAGCAAATATCTGCTGAGCTGACACATTTTTCTTCTGTGGCTCCCCAGAACGTGGCAAGCCTTGCCACAACATCATGCATTTCTACATGCGAATATTTATGCCACCATTGCTCTCTTCCCCACATGGAAAACTCCATTCATCTATCAAAACCTGCATAAAACATCACCTGCTTATGAAGTGCTTTGAGACTCCCATGGCAGAAGTGATCACTTCCTCCTCAGTGCCTGATGTGTTTTGGCTGTGTCTCCGTGCAAATCTCATCTTGCATTGTAGTTCCCATAATTCCCAGGTGTTGTGGGAGGGATGTGGTGGGAAATAATTGAATCATGGGGGCAGTATCCCCAATACTGTTCTCATGGTGGTGAATAAGTCTCACAAGATCTGATGGTTTTATAAGGGGAAGCCCCTTTCACCTGGTTCTCATTCTTTCTTGTCTGCCACCATGTAAGACATGCCTTTTGCCTTCTGCCATGATTGTGAGGCCTTCCCAGCCACGTGGAACTGTGAGTACATTAAACCACTTTTTTCTTATAAATTACGCAGTCTCAGATATGTCTTTATCAGCAGCATGAAAATGGACTAATACAGTGCCCCAGCAACAGTCTGTGCACACTCTTGTTAAAGTATTTACCCCATGATGGCATTGATACTTGATTCTGTGCCCTTCTGTCCTATGTGACTTTGTTAGAGTGAAGTAGGTTATTCATTTCTGTTTCTAAGCAATTGTAAATGCTTGAGGGTATGAGGTGCCTGCTCATTGAAAGTTGATTATGGTGTAAACAGTGCTCATTACTGCATGACCCATAGCTTGCTTAAGAGAAAGAAAGGTTTCCTCCACAAAACTGCACCCAACAAAATTGCATTTTCTTTGGATCTGTGCGTGGCCTGTGAGGAGTGGGAGCAGGAAGACCCAGCCCAGCTGTTTTAAGAGCCTCCAGCTCATGGCCCATGTGTTCACATCTGCAGGAGGAACATGGTGTGTGCCGTTCACTCTCCTCCCTGGGCAGTCAATTTAGGTGAGCAGCATTTCTCTACTTTCATTCATGCATTACACCCAAGGCTAAAAGACTTATTGAAAAATCAAAACAACTGCTTTTGCTCATTTAGGGTCTTTTGTTTGTGGTTTGCAAGTCAAACACTCTTTTTCTCAAGTTTCAGATAGGAATGGTCCCCAGGAAAAATATCATCTTTCTTTTTCTACCATCAGCCTAGTGCACACTTGCTAGTGTAATGTAAGTGTGATTGTTGTAGTAACAATTTTGAGACTGTCAGAAAGCAGGTGAGTCTGTGTGAATTTCAGACCTTGATCCATACGTCCTCCAGAATAAACACAGATAGAAAAACCAAGGGACATTAGTATGCTCAGCAGGCACACATCAATTTCTGTGCTGAAGAGCTCACTGCAGAATGATACCATTTCTCAGGAACACAAATAGCATATGTTCTAGGCAGAGGCCACAGATGCAAGGCTAATATCTCTGGGTGTACTAACCTGTGGAACATGAGTGGGGAGTGACAGAACCCCATAGTGCCTGTGCCTGCTGGGGAAAGAGCAGACCAGAGCCCCTGAGAACTCCTGTGGATTAGGCATTTCATAAGATGAACACAGCATCCAGGCTCAGGGACAAATTCCACAGAGAAGTTTGATAAAGCATGGATGTCATCCTCACTGCTGTCTTGGGGTTCTATTTCTGTAAAACAAGCAGTACTTAGCCCACTGCCCTCCCTCAAAACATTCCTCGGTCCAATGACCCCCAGTGAGGTGGCTACAGAATAGATGAGGTCATGTCTCATTAGTAATTAAAGTCTTACATCACATTAAATAGCCACTATGTACTTTAGTATTAATAATAGTTCTAGTAATAATCATACTATAATAAAAATAATACTAGTAATAGTATCAGTAGTAGAAACATACCAGTTGGCATTGCTATGGTGCCATACAGTTTTTGTTTAGTATTTTTACATATAAAATCTCATTATGACTCTCAAAAACATGTCAGTATCATGTTTTTTTCTCATCTCCATTTTAAAAGTAAGGAGACTGATACATTGAAGAACTTAATTGCCTAAGAGTACTGCTATTGCAGGGCTGAATTGGGTCCTGAAACTAGTTACCATGATTGTCTATCTCATGGTCCTCCTGCAGTTCACACATGAACTAACCTACTGAAATGTTTGACAGCCAGTACATTGCATTAGGCTAGTCTTTCATTGCTTTCAAGAAATTCCTGAGACTGAATAATTCAATAAAGAAAAAAGGTTTAATTGGCTCATGGTTCTGCAGGCTGCACAAACATGGTGTTGCTATCTGCTTAGCTTCTGGGGAGGCGTCAGGGAGCTTTTACTCATGGCAGAAAGTGAAGCAGGAGCAGGCACTTCGCTTGTCTTAAGCAGGAGCAAGGGGGTGGGGAGGAGCCATACGCTTTTAGGAAACCAGATCTCCTGAGAATTTACTCACTATCTCAAGGACAGCACCAAGCCCTGAGGGATCTATTCCCATTACCCAAACACCTCCACCAAGCCCAAGCCCAACATTGGGGATTACAATTCAACATGAGAATTTGTAGGGCACATATTCCAACTATATAATTCTGTCCATGGTCCCTCCAAACCTCATGCATGTCCTTCTCATATTGCAAAATACAATCATACTTTCCCAACAGTCCTTCAAAGTCTTAAGTTGCTCCAGCATAAACTCAGAAGTTCTAAGTCCCAAGTTCAAGTCCAAAGTCTTATCTGGAGATAAATTTATTCTACCTACAAGCCTGTAAAATCAAAACGAGTTATTTACTTCCAAGACATAATGGGGGTACCAACATTGGCTACAAATTCCCATTTCAAAAGTCAGAAATTGGCCAAAAGGAAGAGGCTACAGGCCTCACACAATTCTGAAACCTAAAGCTTCATAGTAGTCTCCTTTGGCTTCATGTCCTACATCTTGGGCACACTGGTGCAAAGAAAAGACTCCCAAGGCCTCGAGCAGCTCCACCCCTATGTCTTTGCAGGGTTCAGCACCATGACTGCTTTCACAGGTTATTGACTGCATGCAACTTTTCCAGGTAGGTGCTGGGTGAAACCTGAGAGTGGAGCTTCCATTCTGGGTTCTGGAGGACGATGTCCTCCTTTCCACAGCTCCACTAGACAGTGCCCCAGTGGAAACTCTGTGTGAGGACTCCAGCCTCATAGTTCCCCTCCACACTATCTTAGCAAAGGTACTCTGTGAGGGTTTTACCCCTGTGGCAGGCTTCTGCCTGAGCTCTCAGGCTTTCTCACACATCCTCTGAAATCGAGGTGGAGCTGGTGAAGCCTTCACGCTTGCACTCTTTGCACTCACAAGCTTAATACCACATGGAAGCTACCAAGGCTTTTGGCTTGCATTCTTCAAAGTGGCAGCTCAAACTCTACCTGGCTCCCTTTGAGCCCTGGCAGGAGCTGGAGCAGCCAGGATGTGGGGAGTAGTGTTCCAACATTGTTCAGGGCAGCAGGGCTTGGCCCAGGAAAACATTCTTCCTTCCTAGGCCTCTGGGCCTATGATGGAAGGGTCTGTAGTGAAGGTCTCTGAAATGCCCATGAGGCCTTTTTCCCATTATCTTGGATATTAGCACTTGGCTCCCTTTTAATTATGTAAATATCTCTAGTACATGGTTGCTCCACAGCCTGCTTGAATCCCTCTCTTGAAAAAGCTTTGTGTTTCATTGCCACATGGCTAGCCTGCAAATTTTTCAAACTTTTATGCCCTTCTTTTTGTTTAAATATAAGTTCCAATGGTAAGTCATTTATTTGCTCCTGCATCTGAGTATAGGTTGTTAGAAAGAGCCAGGCCACATCTTGAATGTTTTCATGCTTAGAAATTACTTCCACCAGATATTCTGGGTCATTACTCTCAAGTTCAAACTTCCACAGACCACTAGGGCAGGGGCACAATGCAGCCAAGTTCTTTGCTAAGGCATAACATGTATGACCTTTGCTCCAGTTCCCAATAAGTTCTTCATCTCCTTCTGAAACCTCATCAACCTGAATATCACTATCCATATTACTATTTGCATTTTAATCACAATCATTTAACCAGTCTCTAAGAAGTGGCAGACATTCTCTTATCTTCCTATCTTCATCTGAGCCCTCCAAACTCTTTCAAACTCTGCTTGTTACCCAGTTCCAAAGCTGATTCCACATTTTCATGTATCTTTGTAGCAATGCCTTGATACCAATTTTCTGTGTTAGGCTGTTCTTGCATTGCTATAGAGAAATACATGAGATTGGGTAATTCATAAGGAAAAGAAGTTTGACTGCCTCACAGTTCTACAGGCTATAAAAGCATGGCACCAGCATCTGCTTGGCTTCTGGGGAGATCTCAGAGTACTTTTACTCATGGAAGAATGTGAAGCAGGAGCAGATACCTCATGTGGTAAAAGCAGGAGCAAGAGGGTGGGAGGAGCCACAGACTTTTAAGCAACCAGATCTTGTGAGAACAATAACTCACTCACTTTCTCAAGGACAGCACCAAGCCATGAGGAATCCACCCCCATGACCCAAACACTTCCCATCAGGCCCCACATCCAACATTGGGGATTACAAATCAACATAGATTTGGAGGGGACATATTCTAACTATATTATATATCAAGGCAAGATCCTTATTTGAAAGCAGAAAATGTATGGGAAGTTTGTTAGAAACAAATTTTCAGTGCTGTAAAAGAAATAGCACTGTAACGTAAATTTCCTCAGTAAGACAATTTTACTTTTATAGAAGGGTGTGTCTCGTGGATGGAGCAATGGCAAGAGCACAGGAAACAGAGGAAAGAAGGGGTTTTTATCTTTAACTCACAGACCCTATCTCTGTGTCACTCCCCCATGGGCTGGGGTCGGACCGCACAAACTAAACTGACCTGATTGGCTACTTGTGAATATTTTTTCCCAAATAAGGAAGGGGGAAGGGGAAGTTGAGTTACAGTGGTGGGACATGCAGTCTCAAAGGGTGGACATGTGGTTTTGAAGGGTGGAATGGGTACAGAGTGAGTAACCAAGGGAACAGATGTGAGTTATTGATTAACACTGATGGGAATGTTGTTTACAGTAACTGAGGCAAGGAGGCATGGAGAACCAGAAAATTAGGTTTGAGAACAAAGAACAAGG